>NC_056744.1:1788291384-1788426384 GCF_019279795.1 Protopterus annectens | reverse complement strand
GCTTGTTAACACAGATTTGTGATGTCCAGGGAGTACCGGTCAAGGAGTGTATAACCCCTCTTGAGTACAGATCTGCTTGTTAACACAGACTCATTATGTCCAGGGATTACTGGTCAAGGAGTGTATAACCTCCCTTGAGTACAGATCTGCTTGTTAACACAGACTCATTATGTCCAGGGGGTTCTGGTCAATGAATGTATAACCTCCCTTGAGTGCAGCTCTGCTTCTTAACACAGATTCATGATGTCCAGGGAGTACTGGTCAAGGAGTGTATAACCTCCCTTGAGTACAGATCTGCTTATTGACACAGATGCTTGATGTCCAGGGAGTACTGGTCAAAGAGTGTATAACCTCCCTTGAGTACAGATCTGCTTGTTAACACAGATTCATGATGTCCAGGGGGTTCTGGTCAAAGAGTGTATAACCTCCCTTGAGTACAGCTCTGCTTGTTAACACAGATTCGTGATGTCCAGGGAGTACTGGTAAAGGAGTGTATAACCTCCCTTAAGTACAGATCTGCTTGTTAACACAGATTCGTGATGTCCAGGGAGTACTGGTCAAGGAGTGTATAACCTCCCTTGAGTACAGATCTGGTTGTTAACACAGATTTGCGATGTCCAGGGAGTACTGGTCAAGGAGTGCATAACCTCCCCTGAGTACAGATCTGCTTGTTAACACAGATTCATGATGTCCAGGGAGTACTGGTCAAGGAGTGTATAACCTCCTTTGAGTATAGAGCTGCTTGTTAACACAGATTTGCGATGTCCAGGGAGTACTGGTCAAGGAGTGTATAACCTCTCTTGAGTACAGATCTGTTTGTTAACACAGATTTGTGATGTCCAGAGAGTACTGGTCAAGGAGTGTATAACATCTCTTGAGTACAGATCTGCTTGTTAACACAGATTCGTGATGTCCAGGGAGTACTGGTCAAGGAGTGTATAACCTCCCTTGAGTACAGATCTGCTTGTTAACACAGATTTGTGATGTCCAGGGAGTACTGGTCAAGGAGTGTATAACCTCTCTTGGGTACAGATGTGCTTGTTAACACAGATCCGTGATGTCCAGGGAGTACTGGCAAGGAGTGTATAACCTCCCTTGAGTAGAGATCTGCTTATTAACACAGATTCATGATGTCCAGAGAGTACTGGTCAAGGAGTGTATAACCTCCCTTGAGTATAACCTCCCTTGAGTACAGATCTGCTTCTTAACACAGATTCATGATGTCCAGGGAGTACTGGTCAAGGAGTGTATAACCTCTCTTGAGTACAGATCTGCTTGTTGGCACAGATTTGTGATGTCCAGGGATTACTGGTCAAGGAGTGTATAACCTCCCTTGAGTACAGATCTGCTTGTTAACACAGACTCATGATGTCCAGGGAGTACTGGTCAAGGAGTGTATAACCTCCCTTGAGTACAGATCTGCTTGTTAACACAGAATCATGATGTCCAGGGAGTACTGGTCAAGGAGTGTATAACCTCCCTTGAGTACAGATCTGCTTGTTAACACAGATTTGTTATGTCCAGGGAGTACTGGTCAAGGAGTGTATAACCTCCCTTGAGTACAGATCTGCTTGTTAACACAGATTTGTGATGTCCAGGGAGTACCGGTCAAGGAGTGTATAACCTCTCTTGAGTACAGATCTGCTTGTTAACACAGATTCGTGATGTCCAGGGCATACTGGCAAGGAGTGTATAACCTCCCTTGAGTAGAGATCTGCTTGTTAACACAGATTCATGATGTCCAGAGAATACTTGTCAAGCAGTGTATAACCTCCCCTGAGTACAAATCTGCTTCTTAACACAAATTCATGATGTTCAGGGAGTACTGGTCAAGGAGTGTATAACCTCTCTTGAGTACAGATCTGCTTGTTGGCACAGATTTGTGATGTCCAGGGATTACTGGTCAAGGAGTGTATAACCTCCCTTGAGTACAGATCTGCTTGTTAACACAGACTCATTATGTCCAGGGAGTACTGGTCAAGGAGTGTATAACCTCCCTTAAGTACAGATCTGCTTGTTAACACAGAATCATGATGTCCAGGGAGTACTGGTCAAGGATTGTATAACCTCCCTTGAGTGCAGATCTCCTTATTGACACAGCTTCTTGATGTCCAGGGAGTACTGGTCAAAGACGTATAAGAGAATTTAAGTACCTTTATCTGCTCTTTTTTTTTCCCAAAAAAATACAGTATTTAAATTGATTTTAACTGTGTGGAAGGAATATTAACTGAACTGGAAGTTTTGACTCTGCTCTTCAGTTAGTCCCACCCACCCTGTTTTTGTTTTGGTGTTAATCTTAGTGGCCTTGCAACTGCCCGCCCCTCTTGTAAATTTGTGTTTGGATACTCCTTCTGGGCCCATCTCATTTGCTCCCTCAACTGAGTGCAGTGAGATCATATTCTGATTTCAGGCACTCCTACTGTGTACAAAGAGAGCAACTGGGAAACAGAAAAAAAAAAAAAAAAAAAAAAAATTTAAGCTTGTTTCCTGTTAAGTGGTATAGACTATTTGTAGGCTTCTGAGCCCCCAAGCCCTTCTGTGTTGGAGGGAAGCCTTCTAGCTTAGTTTTTTTTTTCTTATAACTAGCCAGTTTTCTAGTTTCAGCACTCAAGTCTGTTTCTTTGATCTCAGCACTTATTCAGAAAAATAAATAAATAAATAATCTGCTTTTACTGTACTTGTGTTTCTACCTACTTTTTTTACTTTTGCATCATCTTAAAAGTACTCAATTCTATTTATTACTGCTTGGTGTAACTCATTCTAAGCCTTTTGGTTTAAACACTTGGGCTTCGGACCAGTTGTTTTGCACTGAGAGGGTTTGTCGTCTGCACTGTAGTGGCAGAACAGGTAGCTTACATCCTTCTAGGTTGGGAACTGCTGATTGAGGGCTCAGTGTCTGTTATTCTAAAAGTGTATTAATTCTGGTTTAAGCACTTGGGCTTTCAGGCCAGTTATTTTACATTAAGAGGGTTCGTGGTCTGCACTCTTGTGGGAGGAGAGGCTGGACTCTGCCCTTCTGAGCTGGGAATTTCTGGTTAAAGGCTTATAGTGCATGCATATCTGAACTGCTTCTTACTGAAGTTGGTGCCTTGTTTGCTGTGGCATAGACTGGATTCGGGCCTGCTGGATCTAGCTTTGTTTGTGTAACTTGAGCAGTAATCCAGGCATTCTCTAAAGTATTCAATTGTATTTATTACTGCTTGGAAGTAACTTGATTAAAGTGTAGCTATCATTCTAAGTCTTTTGGATTAAGCACTTGGGCTTCAGACCAGTTGTTATACATTAGGAAGGTTTGTGGCATGCACTGTGGTGGCAGGACAGGTAGCTTTCATCCTTCTAAGTTGGGAACTGCTGATTGAGAGCCCAGTGTCTGTTATTCTTAAAGTGTATTAGTTCTGGTTTAAGCACTTGGGCTTCAGGCCAGTTATTTTACATTAAGAAGGTTTGTGGTCTGCACTCTTGTGGGAGAAGAGGCTGGACTCTGCCCTTCTGAGCTGGGAATTTCTGGTTAAAGGTTTATAGTGCCTGAATATTTGAACTGTATCTTACTGAAATTGGTACACCTTGTTTGCTGTAGCATAGACTAGATCCAGGCCTGCTGAATCTAGCTTTGTTTGTATGCTTGTTGTTTGTTTGCTTGTTATTTCCCTGAAACACTAATTCTACCTAAAACGCGGCTTTTCAGCGCTTCTGTGGATCCCTAGTGATATCTGCATTGCTTACTGTACTTATTTCCTTGTTTCACTTGAAAGAAAGTTACTGTTTGTCGTTTTTGCATTTAAGTTACCTGTAACACATTGCACTTAAGTTACCTGGCACTTGCTCACTAAAGCAATTATATAAGTCAGCACTAAAAATTAAAAGCACTACACCCTCACTGCCCACTGGCCCTGGTTTTCAATTATTAAGGAATTCCCAATATTATTCTAGCATGTCCAAAGATGAGTTGTCAATCTCCTCTCTGGTCCAGCTGGTGAATCTGGGAATCTTGAGGCAATGTTACAACTGCCTCATGTACACAGACAACCCTCTCCTCCTCCCAACAAATTCCAACACATGTGAGAGATGCAACCATATAGCCAAACTGGAGGCTAAGCTCTCTCAACTCAGTACTGGCATAACCAGTCAGGAAGAGAAGGAAACCACACTCACTACAATTCCAGTCTCACATAGACCTACCATGACAGCAAACCAAACACATAATCACACAAAAACATACTCGGAGGCTCTAAATAAAGATCTGCCGAAGCAGCAGAGACCTCCAAAGCAGACACCCAAGCAGCCGCTACCCCAAAACAAAACACGTGCAACACATATCTCACAAAGCCAGTGTGCCGAACAGTCACAGCCCTTAAGACTAAACAACACACCTGATACACTTGTAATAGGTGACTCTATCGTCAGGCACACTGACGTCTCGCTCACCAGGCTGAACAAGGAGAAGGTCACGGTGAGCAGCCTGTCGGGCGCTAGGATCCGCCACATAACACAAGCACTCAGGTCACTCCAAGGCAAGTACAAATATGACTCAGTCATTGTCCATGCTGGTGTGAATGACCTGAGATGTACCTCCCTGGACTACATGAAAAGAGACATAAAGGAGCTCTCTGAGCATGTAGCCCAGGCTGGTATGACCCTGACCTTGAGTAGCATCTTACCCTCACCAAGAATGATGCCACAATATGAAGACAAGATGATCAATTTCAACAATTGGCTTAAGTACTGGTGTCATTCAAAGGGGATCCAATGCCTGTCAGCTTGGGATGATATGCTCGACAAGCCATGATGCTTCGCTAGGGACGGCTTGCACCTGTCACCCCTGGGCTTTCGGATATTGGCAAAGGCTCTTGCTACCCCCATAGTGCCTTTTTAGGCAAGGCTCAAAAGACAAACCCACCTCCATAGGTATCACAAGGGATAAGAAACTAAGAGTAATGCTACTCAACGCCAGAAGTCTAAACCTCAAGATGCACGCACTCGAAACTCTCCTTAGCATGGAGAACATCAATATCTGTGCAGTAACAGAAACCTGGTTCAGGGCTCCCGAGAGCACCCCAGCACTACCAGGTTATACCTCATACCATGCTTTTCGGCCCCAAAACTTGGACCGAACCATAAAAGGAGAAAAGGAGGGGGAGTATCGATATTCATCAAAGATACCCACACCTCCAGGTTGGTGGCAAAGCACGAAGCATCAGAGACTATCCATGTGCAACTAACAGTGGGTAAAACTGCCTTCCAGTTTATAGCCTGCAACAGACCACCCTCCCAAACCCAGGAACCCCACTCGGCCTTCCTGAGAACACTGGAAAATATGAAGGTCTCTCCAAACACCATTATATTGGGCGACTTCAACTACCCAAACATAGACTGGGAGCATTACTCTAGCTCCAACACCCTAGCCCAAAGGTTCCTAGAATTTATAAACTCAAATGCTATGGAACAACTTGTTACCACTCCCACAAGAGGGGAAAACATACTGGACCTGATCATCACCAACATGGGGACTTTATGCTCCAGACCAGAAGTGTATCCCTCACTGGTAAGATCAGACCATAAACTAATCTCACTGGATATTCACATCCCGATCCCACCCCCTGCCCAGAAAACCACAGTGAAAAACTTCTCTAAAGCAAATTTCACACTCCTCAAAACTGAGGTGGAATCCTTCAAAGCCCCCGGGCCTGTGGAAAATACGGCCCAGACAGCAGAATCCTTTATAAATGCATTCTATGAACACCTTCAGGAATACATGGATCATGCGATCCCAAATAAAACCAAGACCCAATCCTCCAAAGGCAGACGTCCTGTCTGGTGGACCCCAGCCATAAACAAACTATACAATAGAAGGAGGAAGCTACTAAATGATAGAGCAAAATCCCATAAAGGGAAGGCATCACTGATCAGTATTAGCAAAAAAACTACGGGCACACATAAAATTGTCTAAGGCCAGCTTCGAGAGAAAAATTGCACAGGACACTAAGGATAATCACAAGGCTTTCTTTAGTTATGTTAGGAACCTGGGTGGTAATTCCCAGATATGCTCAGAATTAGTCCAAAATAACAAAAAATACACCGAACCCACAGACATTGCCAACATCCTAGCTGACAGGTTCAGCTCAAACTCCCCCCCCACCAAGAGGGCAAATATCTATCCCAGCAGAGTGCTGCCCCCCTGACATCTCAGATGCTCAGGTAAGAGCCGCCCTCTCCAAAGCAAAAAACACAGCATCAATGGGACCAGACGGTGTCCCAGGCTGCGTCCTACATGAACTCCAAGAAGAGCTAAACCCAAACATAAAACTACTGTTCAATCTCAGCCTTACTACAGGATATGTGCCCAAAGAGTGGCGTACAGCAACAGTGGTCCCTCTCCATAAAGGTGGTGCCTCAACGGATCCTGGAAACTATTGCCCCATAAGCCTGACTAGCTTGGTCTGCAAAGCTATAGAAAGGATCATCATGGACCTCATAAATAAAGATATTGGGGACCTACAAACACTGGATTCTACCCAGTTCGGCTTTGTTAAGGGCAGGTCCTGCCTCTTAAACCTGGTTGATTTCTTTGAAACAGTCACCAAGGCCATTGATGAGGGGAAGGTGGTCCACACAGCCTACCTGGACCTCGCAAAAGCCTTCGATACAATACCCCACTCGGGCATTATAGATAAGCTCACCAGCTTAAATATAAACCCCTATGTCACTAGATGGATTGCAAATTGGCTCAAGAACAGAACCCACATGGTTAGAATTGCCGGAGCCATGTCAGACTCCAAACCAGTTACAAGTGGTGTCCCACAAGGCTCAGTCCTGGGACCTCTCTTGTTCGGTATATATTTCTCGGAGGTACAGGCCAACACGGAAGGACTGTGGCTGACCAAGTTCGCAGATGACTGCAAACTGGGCGCCATAATCGATTCTCCAGCCGACACAAGCATCCTCCAAAAGGGCCTCATAGAAACAGACAACTGGTGCCAGAGCCATGGCCTCAAGCTAAATGCCAAAAAGTGTATAGTCATCTCCTTTGGCAAAAACAAAGTGCCCACAAATTACCACATAGGTGGTAATTCATTAAGTACAGAAGAAGTAATTAGGGACCTGGGGACCCAAGTTGATAGCAATCTCTCATTTGACAACCACGTGGCCAAAGTGGTTAGAAAAACATTTTATATAGCCCACCTAATCATGAAGGGATTCACATCTAGATGAGGTGACGTCATCGTGCCTCTTTACTCATCCCTCATCAGACCCATAATTGAGTACAATGCCCCTTTTGGGATGTACCTTACCAGATACCTGCAGCAACTGGAAAGACCCCAAAAGTACCTCACCAAGAGGATCAAAGGGCTTAAACAGATGCCACATGCTGCCCGGTTAAAGAAACTCCAGCTCTACTCAGTGGCATACCGCCTGTTCAGAGGCGATCTGTGCCTGACGTATAAAGCCATGTCCAACCCGGAATTAATGGACATGCTGCACCTCAGAAAATCCAAATCCCATCGAGCTACGCGCTCGAGAGACTTGAACCTAAGCACTGAAATAAATAGGACATGCTGGAGGGACAGATTCATAACCCAGAGGCTCCCTTCACTCTGGAATAAAATCCCAGTCCAGGTTAGGCAGAGTCCCTCATTGACTCTCTTCAAGAGGAATCTTGATGAGTGGATGGGAGATTGTAGGTTTACCCCGGGTATCACTTCTGTGTCACTGTTAGACAGAGGCACAGTATACTAACCTCGAAAAAGGGCATAGCAAAATAAATTTAAAATGGGTGGCGAAAGCCAAACACATTCTGGCTAGGCTTATAAATGCCCTAGGGCAGATAGCCTAGTATGAACCTATGAACCTATGAACCTAAGAGTGTATAACCTCCCTTGAGTACAGATCTGCTTGTTAACACAGATTCATGATGTCCAGGGGGTTCTGGTCAAAGAGTGTATAACCTCCCTTGAGTACAGATCTGCTTGTTAACACAGATTTGTGATGTCCAGGGAGTACTGGTCAAGGAGTGTATAACCTCCCTTGAGTACAGATCTGCTTGTTAACACAGATTCGTGATGTCCAGGGAGTACTGGTCAAGGAGTGTATAACCTCCCTTGAGTACAGATCTGCTTGTTAACACAGATTTGTGATGTCCAGGGAGTACTGGTCAAGGAGTGTATAACCTCCTTTGAGTACAGCTCTGCTTGTTAACACAGATTCGTGATGTCCAGCGAGTACTGGTAAAGGAGTGTATAACCTCCCTTAAGTACAGATCTGCTTGTTAACACAGATTCGTGATGTCCAGGGAGTACTGGTCAAGGAGTGTATAACCTCCCTTGAGTACAGATCTGGTTGTTAACACAGATTCACGATGTCCAGGGAGTACTGGTCAAAGAGTGCATAGCCTCCCCTGAGTAGATCTGCTTGTTAACACAGATTTGTGATGTCCAGGGAGTACTGGTCAAGGAGTGTATAACCTCCCTTGAGTACAGATCTGCTTGTTAACACAGATTTGTGATGTCCAGCGAGTACTGGTCAAGGAGTGTATAACCTCCCTTTAAGTACAGATCTGCTTGTTAACACAGATTTGTGATGTCCAGGGAGTACTGGTCAAGGAGTGTATAACCTCCCTTGAGTACAGATCTGGTTGTTAACACAGATTTGCGATGTCCAGGGAGTACTGGTCAAGGAGTGCATAACCTCCCTTGAGTACAGATCTGCTTGTTAACACAGACTCGTGATGTCTAGGGACTACTGGTCAAGGAGTGTATAACCTCCCTTGAGTACAGATCTGGTTGTTAACACATATTTGTGATGTCCAGGGAGTACTGGTCACGGAGTGTATAACCTCCCTTGAGTACAGATCTGCTTGTTAACACAGATTCATGATGTCCAGGGAGTACTGGTCAGGGAGTGTATAACCTCTCTTGAGTACAGATCTGCTTGTTAACACAGATTCATGATGTCCAGGGAGTACTGGCAAGGAGTGTATAACCTCTCTTGAATACAGATCTGCTTGTTAACACAGATTCATGATGTCCAGGGAGTACTGGTCAAGGAGTGTATAACCTACCTTAAGTACAGATCTGCTTGTTAACACAGAATCATGATGTCCAGGGAGTACTGGTCAAGGAGTGTATAACCTCTCTTGAGTACAGATCTGCTTGTTAACACAGATTTGTGATGTCCAAAGAGTACTGGTCAAGGAGTGTATAACCTCCCTTGAGTGCAGATCTGCTTTGTAACACAGATTCATGATGTCCAGCGAGTACTGGTCAAGGAGTGTATAACCTCCCTTGAGTACAGATCTGCTTGTTGACACAGATTCTTGATGTCCAGGGAGTACTGGTCAAAGAGTGTATAACCTCCCTTGAATACAGATCTGCTTGTTAACACAGATTCATGATGTCCAGGGAGTTCTGGTCAAGGAGTGTATAACCTCCCTTGAGTACAGATCTGGTTGTTAACACAGATTTGCGATGTCCAGGGAGTACTGGTCAAGGAGTGTATAACCTCCCTTGAGTACAGATCTGCTTGTTAACACAGATTTGTGATGTCCAGGGAGTACTGGACAAGGAGTGTATAACCTCCTTTGAGTATAGAGCTGCTTGTTAACACAGCTTTGTGATGTCCAGGGAGTACTGGTCAAGGAGTGTATAACCTCCCTTGAGTACAGATCTGCTTGTTAACACAGATCAGTGATGTCCAGGGAGTACTGGTCAAGGGGTGTATAGCCTCCTTTGAGTATAAAGCTTCTTGTTAACACAGATTTGTGATGTCCAGTGAGTACTGGTCAAGGAGTGTATAACCTCCTTTGAGTATAGAGCTGCTTGTTAACACAAATTCCTAATGTCCAGGGAGTACTGGTCAAGGCCTCCCTTGAGTACAGATCGGCTTAACACAGATTCGTGATGTCCAGGGAGTACTGGTCAAGGAGTGTATAACCTCCCTTGAGTACAGATCTGCTTGTTAACACAGATTTGTGATGTCCAGGGAGTACTGGTCAAGGAGTGTATAACCTCCCTTGAATACAGATCTGCTTGTTAACACAAGATTTGTGATGTCCAGGGAGTACTGGTCAAGGAGTGTATAACCTCTCTTGCGTACAGATCTGCTTGTTAACACAGATTCATGATGTTCAGGGAGTACTGGTCAAGGAGTGTATAACCTCTCTTGAGTACAGATCTGTTTGTTGGCACAGATTCGTGATGTCCAGGTAGTACTAGTTAAGGAGTGTATAACCTCCCTTGAGTACAGATCTGCTTGTTAACACAGATTCATGATGTCCAGGGAGGACTGGTCAAGGAGTGTATAACCTCCCTTGAGTACAGATCTGCTTGTTAACACAGATTCATGATGTTCAGGGAGTACTGGTCAAGGAGTGTATAACCTCTCTTGAGTACAGATCTGCTTGTTGGCACAGATTCGGGATGTCCAGGGATTACTGGTCAAGGAGTGTATAACCTCCCTTGAGTACAGATCTGCTTGTTAGCACAGACTCATTATGTCCAGGGAGTACTGGTCAAGGAGTGTATAACCTCCCTTGAGTAGAGATCTGCTTGTTAACACAGATTTGTGATGTCCAGGGAGTACTGGTCAAGGAGTGTATAACCTCCCTTGAGTACAGATCTGCTTCGTAACACAGATTCATGATGTCCAGGGAGTACTGGTCAAGGAGTGTATAGCCTCCCTTGAGTACAGATCTGCTTGTTAACACAGACTCACCATGTCCAGGGAGTACTGGTCAAGGAGTGTATAACCTCCCTTGAGTACAGATCTGCTTGTTAACACAGAATCATGATGTCCAGGGAGTACTGGTCAAGGAGTGTATAACCTCCCTTGAGTACAGATCTGCTTGTTAACACAGATTTGTGATGTCCAGGGAGTACTGGCCAAGGAGTGTATAACCTCCCTTGAGTGCAGATCTGCTTCTCACCACAGATTCATGATGTCCAGCGAGTACTGGTCAAGGAGTGTATAACCTCCCTTGAGTACAGATCTGCTTGTTGACACAGATTCTTGATGTCCAGGGAGTACTGGTCAAAGAGTGTATAACCTCCCTTGAGTACAGATCTGCTTGTTAACACAGATTCATGATGTCCAGGGAGTTCTGGTCAAGGAGTGTATAACCTCCCTTGAGTACAGATCTGGTTGTTAACACAGATTTGCGATGTCCAGGGAGTACTGGTCAAGGAGTACATAACCTCCCTTGAGTACAGATCTGCTTGTTAACACAGATTTGTGATGTCAAGGGAGTACTGGACAAGGAGTGTATAACCTCCTTTGAGTATAGAGCTGCTTGTTAACACAGCTTTGTGATGTCCAGGGAGTACTGGTCAAGGAGTGTATAACCTCCCTTGAGTACAGATCTGCTTGTTAACTCAGATTTGTGATGTCCAGTGAGTACTGGTCAAAGATTGTATAACCTCCCTTGAGTACAGATCTGTTTGTTAACACAGATTTGTGATGTCCAGGGAGTACTGGTCAAGGAGTGTATAACCTCCCTTGAATACAGATCTGCTTGTTAACACAGATTTCTGATGTCCAGGGAGTACTGGTCAAGGAGTGTATAACCTCTCTTGAGTACAGATTTGCTTGTTAGCACAGATTCATGATGTCCAGGTAGTACTGGTTAAGGAGTGTATAACCTCCCTTGAGTACAGATCTGCTTGTTAACACAGATTCATGATGTCCAGTGAGTACTGGTCAAGGAGTGTATAACCTCCCTTAAGTACAGATCTGCTTGTTAACACAGATATGTGATGTCCACGGAGTACTGGTCAAGGAGTGTATAACCTCCCTTGAGTACAGATCTGCTTGTTAACACAGATTCGTGATGTCCAGGGACTACTGGTTAAGGAGTGTATAACCTCCCTTGAGTACAGATCTGCTTGTTAACACAGATTTGTGATGTCCAGGGAGTACTGCTCAAGGAGTGTATAACCTCCCTTGAGTACAGATCTGCTTCTTAACACAGATTTGTGATGTCCAGGGAGTACTGGTCAAGGGGTGATATCTCTTTTTTCATTATTCGTTTTCTTTCCCCATTCCTTCTGACCACCTCATAGAGTCATTTTTGTCATTCAGATTGGCTCCCATCTTTGGGACAAGACCAGTCACAACATGGCTGTTATCCAAGCATCCATGTCAGTTTTTGTTCATTCTTGACCTAACTTCTCCTCAGTGGTTAATATGCACTTACAAACATGAAGGTCTGGATGTTTTCCTCTGTAAGTGTGTCTATTCCTTGACATGCTCAGTGAAGTGAAGTTTGCAGATGTGGCTTGGCAGAACCAAACTCATATCCCTGATCTATATGCTGTATGTTGTGCACCGTTCTCTTCAATAGCTGCTGACATATTGCATTTGGCTATACCACTTTCCTCCTCCAGGATGAACAAGCCAGCACTGGCCTTCAATCCCATCCTCCCTTGGTAGTTGGTTTTTAGACATCTGGGCTGCAGTCATAGCTGCACCTCTGTAAACCAAGGAGCTGACAAACAGTGACACATTTCTGAGATTAACTGGTGCTTTAAACATGAGATCGCTACGGAATAGCGACACACTGTGTTCACAACAGTCTTTTCCAAGCATATCTCCACTTCAGTACAGCTTATTTTTTTAAATTGACTTTGACAATCACACATACAGGTGCATACAGGGCTGAGACATACTATCAGCTATTAGCCTCTCTCCCTCATGGTGCTGCTTTGTAGAATTATCCTTAATTTTAAACATTAGTATAGGTCATTACTCAAATGCTGGAAGAAAAAACATCAATACACTAACTCTAGCAACTATTCCTGAAAATATGCAGTATTTCAGCTGTAATTTCTTTTAACTGTGCTTGGTGAACCCACTCAAGTGACCGGGAACTGTAAAGTGCTGGAAGAAAGAAACAGCATCAAGAAAATCAGTTACACTAAATCTAGCAACTATCCCTGAAAATATCCAGTATTTCAGCTGCATTTTCTTTTATCTGCACTCAGTGAATCCACTTAAGTGACCAGGAACTGTAAAGTGCTGGAAGAAAGAAATGTGCAGCATCAAAAAATCAATGTAGGTCACGGTCGCGACTATGATTAATTAACTGCCTTGTTATTAGGGTATTTGGAGAGCACATCACCAGGGATGATATCAAGCAGTTTCTGTGTTATTTACCCTCCCCCCAATCTGGTAAGTAAGTTCTCAGTGTATTTGTCTCCCCTTAGTTGTTGTTGGGTAAGATAGTAAGCTTAATTACTTATGGCTGCAGTTTTTCTCCTTATAGCTGATGCTATTGTATAACACTAAGAAAAACACAATTACCCTATAGCTGTTTTGTGATTACTGTAGTCCATTACAATTTTCCCAGAGTGTTGCTTACAAATAAATAAAATCTACTTGCTTTAACGTCCTACCTACCTTCACGACCCAGACCATTTTGTTCATTGTATTTTTCTGGTCACAAGCACACTAACTGGCTCTACTCACTCTGTTCACCCTCGCTTCTTTTGGGCTCCATTCTCTCCCCTACACTACCCCCATTTCCCACCCACCCCTGCTATGCCTAAACTTATTCCTAAATAGCCATTTCCCCAAAGTATAGCAATCCTATCACAGCTACGATAAATCCAAATTTATAATATTCCAATTATCCAATTAAACTTTATCATACTAACTCCCATATATCACACTCCACCTGCTTAACTACCTGCTACTTTACCTATTTTTAGTGTAATAAATCATAAATGGACAAAAGAATAGTTTTAAATCCCCCACATATCAAAAATCAGTTACAACTAACAATTACTTCTACCCACCCATAACTTTATTACTTTAACTTAAACATATCTGAAACATTATCAGAAAGCAATATGATAACTTTATATACATCAATCCTGCTATATCTATTACAGCTCACATAACCTCTTAACATACAGAACTTATCAACACACAATCTACATACACTAACCCCTTCCCAGACCCACTATAATTAAAACATACAAATGTAACAATAGCACCAACTATCTATAATCACACAAACATAAATCATGTACTATTTACCCTACTCACACAACAATTTTACCCTAATGTGATACAAAAATACTATAAGTTTATATCAAAATGCTTAAAATGTATAGTTCACATTACATTGCAGCTCGTACTTAGTGGGGACATTCACCCCAACCCTGCCCCCCAAACAAATCCAACCCATCTAAATCTTCACATCCCAGCCCATCCCCAACAACTATTAACTCTCCCTAAAAAAGGTGCGGACTTACTACTACTTAATATAAATCTCAGGAGCATCATGAACAAAATTCAAGCATGCCACCCTTGCTCTATATACTCCAGATACAGCCCTTATAACAGAAACCTGGCTAAAACCAGACATCTCTAACAAAGAAATATTTTCCCCAAGATGCAACATACATAGGCTAGCTGGATAACAGAAAAGAGGTGGCAGTATCACCTTTCTATACAAAACAATCTCAGTTTAGAAACTCTAGACCTAACTTCCAAAACTTTAACAGCACCAAAATACTGTTTACTAAACTAACAATTAATCCAAAGAAACATCTGAACATAGTGGGAGTCTACATCCCACCTGGTAACAATCTGACTACTCTAGAACCCATCATAAATTGGACAGCAACATCCCTCCCTCAGGAAACAATTATAATGGGTGACTTTAATGTGGACTGGCTCTCCTGTAGCTCTCAAAATCCCTCTAATCACATTAACCTACACAGTTTCTCACAAATAATCTAAACTTGTACTAGAGTAGGCAACACATCAAACAAACATTTAGTCCTGGACTAGATCCTTACAAACAGGCCAAATTTATTCCTATACTCTGGGTGTCTCCCTGACAGTGTCAGTGACCATATTCCAACTTACATTCTCCCACATCAAATAAATCTACATAAACTTACCACCTACCACCAAATCTGAGATAAGAAAATAATTTATCCCCCAAGACTTTATAACTAGTTTAAAAAAAATGCAACTGGGCACCACAAAAAGAGCTCCCTTTAGATACTGCAGGTGAATACTTTAACTCAGCCTTCCTCAATATCCTAAACATCTTGTCCCCCCCAGAACAATAAGGATAAGATCAAATTATACTCCCTGGCTAACTAAAGAAACAAGATCTCTATTAAAAATTAGAAATAAGGCCTAGGAGAAATGGCTCAACGACAAAAACTAACTATCAAACATATCTAGAGCTATGAAATAAAACTAAAAAACATATTAGACATGACAAAATCAATTACTATAGCAACATCCAATCAGAAAATCAAAGAAACCCAAAAAAATTCTGCCCTGCCATCACAAAAATCCTACAGCCAGGACAACTAGTACTTCCCCCTCACCGATACTAAAGACAACATAGCCTCATAATTTAACAGATACTTCATTGAATCCATACTAGCCCTCACAAACAATAATTGTTCTTCCCCTAACCAGACTCACATAGTACCTACACTAGATCCCACTAACTTCTCTTTCCAGCCTGTCCCAATAAACACCATAGTTAAATAAACCTACTGCACTTGCCCAGGACTATCTATATGCTGAATATCTAAAGATAGCTGCAGAAGCAATATCCTATCCAGTATTCATATTTAAAAAATCAATCCCTCTCAGAACAACAAGTCCCTAAACTTTTGAAAGTATCACATATCATCCCACTATGTAAAGGTGGAAACTCAGCAGAATTATCAAATTACAAGCCAATAGCTATACTATCACCGTTATCAAAAATACCTGAGAGGTGCATCCATTCACAAATCTTGAACTACCTCCTAACCAACAACCTTTTATCAGCATGGTTTCTATCCTAATCATAGCACTACTAACAGTGTTGTTAACTTTACTAACATTAACCACCATCACAATGAAGGAAATTTAGTTTCCTCCATCTTTCTTGATCTGTCCAAAGTTTGTGATAGTACCTGCCATTCTAAACTCTTAACTACACTCTTGGAACTTAAACTTAGCCATTCTGCACTTACTTGGTTCCAGCAATACCTAAGTGGACACTAGCAAGCTGTAAAATGGCAACAAAATCTCTCTTCAGTACTACCTGTAACCTTGGTTTATTATCTTTACTAACAATCTTCATACTGCTACCCCACTTGCCTCCATAGTTCAATACACGGATGATTCAACCCTGATTTGTGTCACTACAACACTACAAAAACTCCAACAAATCACCCAGCAGTCATTCAGTGCTGTGAAATCTTGGCTAAACAATGCATAACCTATACTTAACCTACCAAAATGTTCTTATATCCAACTAGAGATGCAGACACCCACCACCATTCAATATCTCATCATTAAACCATACAATTAATTTCTGTGGTTTCCCAAACAAAATTACTTAAAGTGGTCATTGACCATAATATAAAATTCAACATACACATATCACAGACCATAAAAAAGTTTACAAAAAACTAGGAACCCTGTACAGAAATCAACACTTTCTAAATAAATCTTCAAAGGCCACTATAGCAAGACCCCATCTTATCTCTACATTACTATACACCTCACAGATTCTTACAAATAATAAGAAATCTGAGTTAGCAAAACTCGAAACTTGCTATAATAAAATCACAAAATTTGCCCCAGTAACAAATTTCAGATCCCTCATTGGCTTTAAAACAACTATCCTGGCTCAAACTACCAAATCTACTTGCTTATAATCAACTCACCTTCACCCACCCAATACTAAATCAGCCAGAAAAAATACCAGTACTTCAAAATCTACTAATACAGTACTCCAATAACAGAGTATTGCATTCCAGTAACAAATCTTTCCAAAATATATCAAAGCCTAACAATGCAGATGGAGTTTCCCTTTACTCCAACTGTATAGCCAAAACTTGGAATTCCCTGCCATTGAATATCAGAACAACTACTAACACTTCCAACTTTAAAAAACTTCTCAGAGCACACCAATCAGAAACATGGACCTGCTCCTGCACAAACCCTGGTCAGGATATAGACGTCTTAAGGCAGCTAAAAGAACACAACCTGTGATTTGTGTATTTGAATAGTATCCCCTACTAAGCATATGTATACTTAACTTGCATGTTTCCTACCTACAATTACAGTACTGTTATTCTTTGTATCCTATATAGACTATATGATTGTATCAGTGAAATGTATAACATATATCTTTATTTTGTACTTGTATCTGACATTCAATCTATATTTGCCTCTGTACATTGTATATGTATCTTACGATTATTTATAAATATGGAGCTTTTCTCCCTGGACCTGCACTGAAAAATGAAATTTTGTCCAGTTGGACTTTCGGGTAAACAAAAGTGAAATAAATAAATAAATACATAATTCTGGTACTGCAGAATTCCACATCCCACCCCTCAAGGAAAACAGTGGTGAGGTTGCCCTTTGCCACCACCTTCCTAACCGGACCTCTAGCAGCCCAGACGATACACTAAATCTTGACGTTAGTAATGTATCCGTGTCCCTTTTCCATGCGTAGGATGAGAAATGATAATCCTTAGCGCCTTAGCAATACTTCATATACTGGGTTGCCACTGGATTTATTTCTCTATGTGCAGTTATACCTGTTTTCTTGATTTGCACCAAAAGCATCTTGTAGTTTCTGCAAAAATGGGCAGATGGATAGGTCAGAAAAAGAAGTCATTAAATGTTTCAAAAATGGTGCATCACCAGAATCTGCAGAATTGTCGGACAATCTGCAGAACACTATAACATGCCCTATGAGCTCCATGCCTGACCCGCCATCGACTTCATGTCCAGGGGTCTGGAAACCTTACTGACAAACAACAGTTTAGATAAGACATACCATCCTGTTCTATTGTCATCACTCAGTAAATTCAGAAATCATATCTGCTTCAAGTAACAGATCCTTAAAGAACAAAAGAAAGAATGAAAGAAAAAGAAAGAAAGAAAGAGCAGAGCAGCAGGAAGTGCAGCAACTGTCAACTAATAATCTGGAAAACAGCAGCGTAACAAAATATATCTTATATTTTACAATACATGCTACAACATTTTTTGTCATCCAGATTTCTATCTCTGTAATAAGAGATGTACTGCCATCAAGAGGTTATGGAATTCAAATCTGTCCCATGGTATGATGGCATTTCAGACAGTCTGAAAAGCAACTCACCCATAAATATTTGATAACATTCTTGGCAACAGAAACTAGAATTTTAGCCCACGCATACGGTAAACAGCTCCAAAACACTGACAGATGTGTCCAGAAACCAAATAACTCTGAGTGCGTGGACCAGTGCTGGGATACTGAATTATCTGTCAAGCCCACCCGTTGGTGCAGTTCCACCTAAGCAGATGGTCACACCTCTCATTCAGCAGATCCTGATCCTTCATCATCCTCTCTATTTGGATACTCATACTTTGCACCGTGTTGCTAGACTGTTACACTGATTATTCCATTTACCAAAAAGCCTTTCCATGAAGTCACTTCTAAGCTACATCTCAAAATGTAATCATACAACAGACCATTTAAGGTCCACTCCCCATCCCCCCCTTTCTCCTCAGTTGTACCATCGTGCCCTGGTTCTCAGAGTGCAAAGATTGTGCTTTACTTCCTGTTTGCTTCCAGGCTGTTTATATTTTAATTCTGTCACTAGACCAGATTCAAGGTTCTTGTATGCTGACCTGCATGGATGTTGGGCCTCAACCTGCACATATTCTGGGCTGACTCCTTGTCATAATGTTATTTATCTAAACTCTCATAATGATTCCAAGTCCCTGCCCTATACAGATTCAGAACTCCTAACCTGCTGCAAAGAGGTTTCTCACTTGCTGCAAGATTCTTATAAATTCACTGAAAGGGTTTCAGGGGCCCTGGCCTAAACAAATTTGTGGTCCCCAGCCTTCTCTCAGATGGTTATTCTGCTATACCCCTCATACAGATTTTGGCCCCCTGACATTCAAGCCCTTTGATTTTACAGATTAAAGGCTCCCTGACATGAATAGATTTTAGGATCTTTAACCTAACATCTTACCTTTGTCCAAATGGAATCCGTCAATGCTTTTTTTTTTTTGTTGTTCTTCCATGAGTCTCACCTTCAGTGTTACATTTCACATGAGAAACTGCTTCCCAAACAAAATGCACTCTGCCTAGAATGTCTTTATGGGCATTCTATATACTGATTGTGCTGTACCTGGCAGGCCATTATGGCCACAGGCATTCCTTAGTACTGAATGCAGTGTGCCATGTTACTGTAGCACTGAATGTATTACAGCAAGTCTGCCCTTGTGGACCTTCTGTAATAATAAACAGCAAAAAATGGAATAAAGTTGTAGTGAACCAAGTATCTGGTAAACCAACTAACCAAAAAAAAAAAAAAAAAACAGACTTGGAAACTCTAAAAAAACAAGAGAACTTTCTGGTTAGACCTTTCTTCAGTGCAATAAAAAAATAAACTCATTTTAACATAATTAAAAGAAACAACCATGTGACACAGCCCCAATCACATTTAACAAACAATTATTCAATTTAAGAGAAATGATGAACATCTGAACATTCTTAAAACAACCTTAAAACATACTATGCAATAAATAATACATAATAATAGATATAAAAATATATATCTATTTCATCTATCTATATTGCATTTGTTTTCTAACTAAACCTGGTTTAATGCTTAAAAAATCATGATCTGAACTACATCAGTTGTAAATACATATTTAGTGTGAATAGGTTCATGCACCTCAGAACCAACAAGGAATTTATTTTAAATGTTTTGCTATGAGTAATACAACCAATATTGTCTAAGCCCACGGTGGTGCAGTGGTTAGCATTGTCGACTCACAGCAAGAGGTTCTCCTGTTTGATTCTCGGCTGGAGTGCCTTCTGTGTGGAGTCTGCATGTCCTCCCCATGGTCGAGTGACATATAAAGACATGCAGGTAGGTGCGTGCATGAATGGGTGTGCCTTCTTTGAAGGTTGGGTGGCAGGCTGGCAACTCAGCACCGTAAAAATTCACTGCCAATCATTAGCAGACTGGAGTTCTGCTATGATGACCACTAACCGGGAAAAGCTGAAAGACATTACTAGCTACCTGTAAAAAACATCTTGACACATGCCCTACTTAAATATATTTCTGAATGTGGTTCAGATCATGATTTTTTATTTAGAGTTCATAAGAACATTCAAGGTGGTGATCTAAATAATATGTTAGAATCTAGAGAATATGGCTGGATAGTGCATTTGCAAGCTGATTATGTACCAATACTGCAATACGCATTAACAAAGATAATATAGATAGATGAAAAAAAAACTATATATATATATATATATATATATATATATATATATATATATATATATATATATATATGGGTTCCTATTAAATGATCGAAGATGCATTCTTTCGAATGTGCCTTGATTGAACATGAAAGCACAAAAAGGCAAAATATCAAAATGGCATATAAGCGATTTCTTTCCCTGTGAAAGAAATTGCTTGGCCACTTCCATTACTTTGCCGTTTTCGTGACTGTAGTGCGACTCGGTGTTGGTATATTTAAGCAGGGGGGTGTGGGGGTGAAGCCCCCCACTTTATGTAATGTTCAAAAAAATTTTTTTTTTTGTTTTTGTTTTGTGTAACAGTGATTTTTTTTTTTCCCTTGGAAAAAAATCGTTGTTCTAAGTGTTCGAGATTATAAGCTTTTGCTTACATGGGTTAGATAAATCATCGTTGGCTTTTTTAAGCATTTGATTTAATATAGACCCTATATATATATATATATATATATATATATATATATATATATATATATATATATATATATATATATAATATTATTTATTACATAGCAAGTTTTAAGGTTGTTTTAAGAATGTTCAGATGTTCATTTTTCTTAAATTGAATAATTGTTTGTTAAATGTGACTGGGGCTGTGTCACATGGTTGTTTCTCTTAAATATGTTGAATTGAGTTAATTTTTTTATTGCACTGAAGAAGGGTCTAACCTGAAAGATCTGCTGTTTACTAAAGTACATTACATTTTTTTTAGCGTTTCCAAGTCCGTTTTTTGTTGTTTTTTTTATGTTCTGTAGTGAGACATGAGGTTGGCAAAATGGTTAAGGTGTTTACCTTATAGACACAAATTACAGGGTTTGATTCTCACATGGGGTAACTGACTAAACTTAAAATGGTCCACAAGGACAGTTAGCCTAGTACTAATCTATGAAACTATGAATTCCTGTAATCCAGGCCTCTGGCTCTGAAAATAGGCATTTGAGCAGCATGTCTCTGCTCTACAAAATGAATTGACTTTGGTCAGATAATTAGATCTCAGCCTCTCTCTCAGTAGTACTATAGGTATCATAGATGCTTGTGTGTCTTTTCCTACTAGAATGATTTGCTCTAAATAGCTTTATACAGCAGTTTCTAAATTTACAAACTTTGTTTCAATGTAATAGATTTATTCTGCATTTTTTTCATGGATCTATGTTTTTTGTGTGTGTATAAATACAGGTGACAGCCAGAAACAAGCTTTAAATAGGCTTAATGGTTTATAGATAAGTACTAGGCTAGCTCGCCCTTGTGAGCTATTTTAAACCTCATAAATTTCATTTCTAAAGGTGAGAACCTTGTGACTTTGATGTAAACACCTTAACCACTACACTAACCCTCAACCCCCTAAGTATAGCCTTATCAACACATCTGTTCATAAATGTTTGGTACCCTCAGCCAGTTAATATTTACAGATCTGCAGACTTTGCAAAGAGCTCTAGTTTTCATCTACAAATCAACACAAACTCAGAGTTTAAATTGGACCCTAAATCTGTAACATCTCAAATGCTAGTTTGCTAGGGGTCTTGTAAGTGAACAAAATGTGCATTTTTTTTCTAGGAAGAGGATTTCACAGGAGAATGGTATTAGCTGCTTGGCATGGCACATGGAAAAGTGTCATGTTTAATCATAGCCTCACCTCAGGCTTCATGCCCACTGAGTGGCGCAGAGCTACAGTTATCCCAGTCCACAAGGGGGATCCACCTTGGATCCTGGGAACTACCGTCCCATCAGTCTGACAAGCCTGATCTACAAGGTCATGCCATGATAATACGTTCCATGGCCTTGTAGATCAGGCTTGTCAGTCTGACAAGCCTGATCTACAAGGCCATGGAACGTATTATCATGGCACTTATAAACAAAAACATTGGCAACCTTCAACCACTGGACCCCACCCAGTTTGGGTTTGTGAAGGGACAATCGTGTCTCCAGAACCTGAATGATTTCTTCGAATCAGTCTGCAGAGCCGTGTACGAGGGTAAGGCAGTCCACACAGCCTCTCTGGGCCTCGCTAAGGCCTTCAACATCATCCCCCACTCTGGAATCATAGATAAACTTACTAAGCTGGGCATAAATCCCTATGTCACTCAATGGGTTTCCAATTGGCTTACTGACATAACCCACACTGTAAAAGTAGCCAACTCCAAATCCAGATCCAGACAAGTGACAAGTGGAGTACCTCAGGTTCAGTCCTGGAACCGCTCTTGTTTGTTATCTACTTCTCTGAAGTACAGGCCAACACTGAGGGACTCTGGCTAACAAAGTTCGCAGATGACTACAAACTGGGAGCCATTATTGAATCCCCAAATAATGTGGATATTCTACAAAAGGGCCTTACAGAAACAGATGCTCGGTGCCAGAGCCATGGGCTCAAGCTTGGGTTCCTATTAGAACTCTGAACGCTTGAAATGTCGAATGTCATATGGTCGACACCATATGATCGGCATTTCAAGAGTTCGAAGGTTAAACGTAACGGCGCTATTTGGTGCAGAAAGGGAGAATTTCCTTTTTCTGCACTGAAGTGTGATCTCGGAGTTGGTATATTTAAGTAGGGGGGTGTGGGGGGCGCAGGGGGGCTTGCCCCCCTGGCTGCACCATTAAGGCAATTTTTTTTGTTTGTTTTATTATATATTTGAACTTTTGAACTTTGATCATATGTTGTCGAACATATGGTATTCGAAGTTTTGAAAATTCGAATATATAATATAGACCCTCAAGCTCAATGCCAAGAAGTGTATAGTTGTCCCCTTTGGGAAAAAACATGTACCCATGAATTACCACATAGGTGGCAGTACACTAAACACCGAAAGTGTGATAAGAGACTTAAGAACACAGGTAGACAGTGGTCTCACCTTCGATAACCACATCGCCACAACAGTCAGGAAATCTTTCTATGTGGCACACCTCATCACTAAGGGGTTTTCATCCAAAAAAAGGAGGTCATTGTCCCACTGTACTCATCCCTAATTAGACCCATCATAGAGTACAATGCCCCATTTGGTATGTACCTCACAAAACATTTGCAACAACTGGAAAAGCCACAGAAATACCTCACTAAAAGAATCACATGCCTAAAGCAGATGCCCTATGATGACTGACTAAAAAAACTCCAGCTATACTATGTTGCATATCATCTACTCAGAGGCGATCTCTGCTTAACATACAAGACCATGTCAAACCCAGAGCTGTTGGACATGCTACACTTAAAGAAATCCCAATCCATCAAAGCCACACACTCCAGGGACCTAAACCTTGTCATCACAATGAACAAAACATGCTGGAGGGATAGGTTCCTGACCCAGAGACCTAAACCTTGTCATCACAATGAACCAAACATACTGGAGGGATAGGTTCCTGACCCAGAGATTTCCCATACATGTCAAGCAGTGTGCCTCTTTGGCCCTCTTCAAAAGGAACCTTGACGACTGGATGGGAGATAGGAAATTTACTCAGGGGATCACGTCAGTCGCCCTGCTAGACAGCAATCGAAGGAAGTAAATATTGTGGGAAGAAATAGCCAGGGAATTGTTACGGCTAGGCTTGAAGAGGCCCTAGGGCCGATAGCCTAGTACCAACCTATAAACCTATGAAAAGGCAATAAGCCCTCATATGCTATGATGACACAAATTTGTCTCTGCTCCACTGTAGTTTTGTAAACTGCTCCCATTGCTGTTAAATGACATAGACTAGTAATGGTGGACCTAAGGTAGAGTCAATGAGCCAGAGGGAAGCAAGGTCAGCCATGCTCTAAGCTGCTCAAGTGAATATGCTCCTTAGGACAGTCTGTGTGTCAGACAAGCCTGCTTGTTGAATCTGTATGATGTGTTCTGTTGTCTTCAAACTGAATGAAGGAGCAAACTGCACATTAACTGGCTAAATGCAGTTTACAATAATCATATGAATTTAAGCATAAACCTTAGTTAAATACAACCCAATGAACCTGGCCAAGGGGAAGTGATTTTGTAAACATGGACTCATTTTGTACTCCTTAATGCTTCTGGAGAAGTTTTTTTCAAACATTTTCCAGAATATGAATTCTATTGATGCAGTTCACACCTGTGTTCCCTTTCATATGTAAATACCAGAACTCTCGCAAGCATTTATTTCAGTATCAGTAGCATTGCCTGTAATCAAAGAATCCCAGATATTACAGAAATACAAGTGCTGTCAGTGATTTGAGCTTTCACTACTTATTGCTGTAAATAGAATTGAAAAGAAATTGTTAAATTGCGTTGTATTATGTTGCTTGTTCCCAGTGTTACTTGGATCTGACTCTGAAAGTGATGCATTTTAAAATCCACCAAACATTTTCATTTTCAGCACGGTACTGCATGCGATTGTACAGTGGCTTGAAGTAAATTGCTGCTGTTGATAATTTCTGAAGCTTTTGTATCTATGAATCCATTACTTTCTACAAGGTTTCTAGAGAAGGTTGTCTAGCATTATTTGCCATAACAAACTATTACAAATTAATTTTGGAAGCTTGCACTAAACTAAAGGAGCTTTTTTACTTTAGCGCAATATTGCAGAAGATCTTGAAGAATGTAGTAAAGTGACTCTGCCACTGATTTT
The DNA here is from genome assembly GCF_019279795.1 of Protopterus annectens. NCBI lineage: Eukaryota > Metazoa > Chordata > Ceratodontiformes > Protopteridae > Protopterus > Protopterus annectens. Next base: position 1,788,401,525 of record NC_056744.1, on the reverse strand, counting down.
AATGTACATTCGATATTTGCTGTGACAAGTACCATTCAAAAGCAACTATTAGATTTTCTTGGGTTTTACTAGTGATAGTTATTTGTTATTGTACTATTTCTAACATGCCTACCCCCTAATATTTTTCTTTTATTACTTGGGCAGCCTATGGGTGCCTAAATCCAGAGCCTTACAAACAAAAATACCAGGAGAGGCTCATTTTTACTCAAGATGATATCACTCAGCCTTTGAGCATTAAACATGATATAACTAGCCTCATAGCAGGGGGTCAGGGAGAGGAGCATGTTCTTATTTTAAATATTTACTACTTTATATAGCAGAGGCTATATAGTTATCAGTAGAAAATCTTTGAATAAGCTTACTTTATGTATTTAATGAAGTTGTACTCATAAATATCTCTGGCTTTATGATGAAAATCATAATTGTAGAGGAGCAAAGCTAAATTTGATGATTTAAAACATGGCTCTATATCTAAAACATAACATCTGAGAAGTATGCTGAAGAGTGCTTAGGAATCTGCCTGGAAGGAGTTTTATTAAACCAAAGTCAAGAATTAGTAATCTAAGTGACACCCACAGGCAGCTTTTAAATGCAACCTTAAGAACATTTTTATACAGAGATGGTCTTCAGTCATCACCAACTAGTTTGTTTCTGCTTCTTTATACTGTTGAACTGTTTTACAACTTCTCTGTATGTTAGATGGTCCTTGACATCATTGTGTTATGTACAAGCTTACTCAATAGCCAGCTTAGCATAGCTTTTAACCCCAGGCTCCAAACCTGGACTTTTTTGTTGCTGCACACTTCTATGTGAGATAGAAGGTTTGATTCATCTCTTCCATCCACCCCTTTCATAGTTCCATCCAAGAGTAGGCCCACCCAAAGAGAGCAACTCCACCAGTCTGAGGAACCATGTTTTCTCAAATCAAAACCCTAATTCATTAAATAGCATGACATGAATCTAAAATAATCATACCTAACTCTTGTTGATCACAACTTTTTCACCTGCTCCAATATTATAAATAAGTGAACTTACACATTATCTACCATCTCTTAAAACATTCACCATCAACTATGTGTAAGAGCCTTATGAATGCAATAATCATTTCTGTCCTAGTAATCTGTCTGTTGTGCTACTGTTGCCAATTTGCTCACACAATTTCAGTCATATCTCCCACCTTCAGCCCATGAGTTCTTTCACGTGTACAATCTCCATACAGCTACATTGAGAAGAAGGTCTTAGCTTTCTCATGAGCTTTAAAATGCAGCAATAACTATATACTAATGACCGCCAGGACTACCGATTCATAACTATATACTAATGACCGCCAGGACTACCGATTCATAACTATATACTAATGACCGCCAGGACTACCGATTCATAACTATATACTAATGACCACCAGGACTCCAGATTCATAACTATATACTAATGACCACCAGGACTACAGATTCATAACTATATACTAATGACCGCCAGGACTACAGATTCATAACTATATACTAATGACCACCAGGACTACAGATTCATAACTATATACTAATGACCACCAGGACTACAGATTCATAACCATATACTAATGACCACCAGGACTACAGATTCATAACCATATACTAATGACCACCAGGACTACAGATTCATAACCATATACTAATGACCACCAGGACTACAGATTCATAACCATATACTAATGACCACCAGGACTACAGATTCATAACCATATACTAATGACCACCAGGACTACAGATTCATAACTATATACTAATGACCACCAGGACTACAGATTCATAACTATATACTAATGACCACCAGGACTACAGATTCATAACTATATACTAATGACCACCAGGACTCCAGATTCATAACTATATACTAATGACCACCAGGACTCCAGATTCATAACTATATACTAATGACCGCCAGGACTCCAGATTCATAACTATATACTAATGACCGCCAGGACTCCAGATTCATAACTATATACTAATGACCGCCAGGACTACAGATTCATAACTATATACTAATGACCGCCAGGACTACAGATTCATAACTATATACTAATGACCACCAGGACTACAGATTCATAACTATATACTAATGACCACCAGGACTACAGATTCATAACTATATACTAATGACCACCAGGACTACAGATTCATAACTATATACTAATGACCACCAGGACTACAGATTCATAACTATATACTAATGACCACCAGGGCCTTTATAAGCATAGCTGTGCGATCCAACCCAATTGTATTCCTATGTATCATGGACATTTATTAGGACGGGGTATATTAGGAAGCTTTTAGAAGTTATGTGTGGGATGGTATGTTAATTTGGGAATTAATGTCTGTGTCTGTCTATCACAGACATGGGGGCTAGACCTGGGGTGAATTTTTGATCTCCCATCCATTGGTCAAGGTTTTGCTTAAATAGGGCTAAGGATGGATTCTGCTTCACGTTAATGGGGAACCTGTTCCAAAGCATGGGGATCCTCTGAGACACAGATTTGTCTCACTGATATGTCTTATGTATGTCACAAATTAAATTTAAATCCTTGGATATAATGGTTCCAATGCTGTTCATTCTGCAGATGGGCCAAAGGTCTATCAGAAATGGATTTGAGGGTGTCTTGTATGCCAGGCAAGGATCACATCTCAGTAGCCTGTAGGAGACCGAGTATATAGACAAGCCTTTAAGGCAATCTGTATTGGACAATGTGTTTATCCCCAGGATTCTCCTTATAAGGAATGTTTATGGACATTCCAGTTATTGCATATGTCTGGTCAAGTGCATACCGAGGGAGGCATCATACTCAATGATGGGTCTGATAACATTTGAATAAAGTGGCACTATGACTTTCTTGGACCCAGATGCAATGCCCTTACTTCTAAGTTGAGTGACATAGAATTATTTTCTTACTACCTTGGCTACATGTTGGCAAAAGGCCAGATTACTGTCTACATATGTTCCAAGATCCCTGACTACTGGATCAACTATTGTGGGAGGGGTCTTATTGATGGAGTAATTAGACTGGGTGGCAGTTCTCCCAAAAGACACTATAATGCCCTACAATGCATTTCTTGGCATTGAGTTTTAGTCCATAACTTTGGGACCAGTCATTTGTCTGTGTTAGACCCTCTTGTAAGATGTTTGCATTGTGGGGGGAATCTGTGATAGGAATCATTGTGCCTGCGAGTATGAGGCAGTGCATGTTTCACGGTTTATAAAGGGGTAGTTAAAATCTCCCGTGAATAGGGTATTTGTTTAATGGTGAGTGTCTCTGGTAGGTCTAGGTACAAGCTATGGGATTTTAGGGACATTCAGGGTGACCTATAGCTTGCTAAGATATGGTATGAGACTTTGTCTATGGTGATTTGCACGTGGATAAATTCCAGGGCATCGTCTCGTTTAACCAACCTAGAGTTACTCTTGTTGCTAATCTAGACCGAGACTCCTCCACCTTTTGTCTCGCTGTGCAGCTAATAGTCTAAATGTGTGGAAGGCACTTAAGCCTTGTACTACTGGAGTACTTTATGTGGATTTAAATCATGTCTTGGTAATGGCACACATGTCTATATTCTCACACGTAAGGAGAGCTTGCAGGGTGTGGAGTTTCTATTTAGTCTCCTAGCATTGAACTGTTAACACCTCTGGGTTTCTTTGGGTTTTATTTGCTATGTTGGTAGGTTTGTCAATTTGCATTGCCTAAAAAACGCTCCGGGGGTGTGGATAAAGTTTTAGTCAATATTTGGAAGCCTAGGAGATATAGGTGCAGACCATCCTTTGCAAAGCAATGTGGTTTGTCATCCATGCTCTCCCATGCAGACAAATATTGAATCCCCCTGGAACGACACCAGAAACTAAGTCAATTATTGAAGTCAATCATCTTTTGTTCATACTGTAGCATCATTCTTGGTGAAGGTAGAATGCTACTCAGTGTAAGGCACATACCTGACTGAGACGGGTCTCCTTCTAATGACCGAAACGCCGATTCGCCGACAGGGAAATAACCGACGAACGACCGACAACGCAGTTGACCGACACGCCGAATCCCGACAGACGGAAGACCGACAAGGGAATGTGTAAGCGACCTGGTAAGTATGCGATAGTGAGGGATTTAGGAGTAGGCGGACAGGTAAGTGTGCAATACTCAGGGATGTAGGGTTAGGGTGTGTGATAGGTGAGTGTGCGGTAGTGTCGGAGTTTGGGGTTGTGTGTAAGTGAGTTAGGGTTAGGGTGCAGGTAGGGAGAGTGTGCGGTAGTGTCGGAGCTTGGGGTTCGGGTGTGTAAGTGAGTTAGGGTTAGGGTGCAGGTAGGGAGAGTGTGCGGTAGTGTCGGACCTTAGGGTTAGGGTTTGGGTTAGGGCTAGTGGATATGTGTTGTAGTGTACTGTGTTGTTTACGTGTAGTGTGTCGGTGTTATGGTGTTCGGTGTTTCGCGTTGTCGGGTTTGTGTGTTGTCGGTTTTCTGGCGTCGGTTATTTCACTGTCGGCGAATCGGCGTTTCGGTCATTAGAAGTAGACCCACTGAGACACATGTTCAGAGAGATCAATAAGGTCTCTCTTTATATAGTTCAGAGAGGTACATTTCAGGTCATTAACACCCACATGGGCTATGACAGAATCATACTGGTACCTGTGATGTAATGACTTTGTGTAACTTGACAGATCCTGGATCCAGATAATCAACTCACCATTATCTCCTCCTTGTTCACAAAACTGAACAATTTCTGTGGCTCCATCATGTTAAAATGCTTCTATAAAAAGACCTTAGCGCTTTCTCAGCCAATTAGCTTTGATCTATGGAGGTATTCATCCTTAAAAGTAGTCCCGACAATAGAAAGACTACAACTACACAAATAATTATCTTGTTCTGACTAATGACAGGCTATCCAATAAAACTACAGCAGATACACTTCCCATAAGGCATCACTGTTATTCTTGTCCATCATCTGCTGGATACTGATAGGAGGCCCATAAATTTCCAAACATATCCTTGCTTAGTCCATCTCTGGTTATTTGTATGCAAAATAAAACTACCATGGGTCATAGAGATCGCATTTTTCATCTTTCTTTAACAGTGGAATTATCCAGTAACACAGAAAGGGAGGAACAAAGCTTCCACAACAACTGACTCCCGCATCCCCAGCTGCGATCGCCATAGCAACTAGCAAACAAGAAAAAAATAAAATATAATAAAGAAGTACATTAAGCGTTGTTTTTCTGCTGTGAGCAGTCTTTGCTGTTGCAGCTGCAGATAGATCGAATGGACCTTTGCTGCAGTATGGTACTTAAAAAAAATGACATAACTTTGGAGAGATAGCTCCTGTGTGCAAAGAAACAACCAACGATAACAGGCAACTTATCTGGTAGTCCATTAGTTGTGTATGCATCTAAGTCAGTTTAATATTGTGTAGCATGGCATGGGCTGCAGCTGTAAACAATGAAATTGGGATTTAAAGGTGCCACTCGGAAATTTGTGGCACCCTATTATTTCCTGCCCCTCAAAACGGGAAATACCAAGGAATTCGGTACGGTTGAGTGGTATGTCATGAGGATGTAAGGCTAGGCTTCTTAAGATCCTCACAGATCAATAGCCTAGTAAGTATTTATGAACCTATACTGTGCTCCCTGCACACAAGGCATTATGTAGTCTGAGTGTACAATGGACAGACCCTTGAGGTCATTACATGATACAGTGGGACCATGTGCACATATAATATTATGTATAGTCTGCAGTGTAGCACTGGACTGACCCTTGAGGTCATTACCTGACACAGTATATTTGCGTGGCACATTGCTCACATTCTTGTCACGTATGCCTCATTGCTTATCAGTGGTATCCACTAGTTAGCAAGGTGAGCTGGATTTATTGTTATCAGACTGTGGATAAGATCATACTTTAATAGTTTTATCATATATATAGAATATCTACATATAAATATGTGTGTATGTATATATGCGTATATATATATATATTTATATATATATATATTTATATATATAGATATATACACATATATATGTATATATGTATACACACACACACACACACACATATATCTATATATATCTATATATATATATATATATATATATATATATATATATATACACACACACACACACACACACACACACACACACATATATATATATATATATATATATATATATATATATATATATATATAAAATCTTCTTTCGGCTGCACCCGTTAGAGGTCGCCACAGTGGATCATCTGTTTCCATTTCTTCCTGTACTCTGCATCTTGGTCTGTCACACCAACCACCTGCATGTCCTCTCTCACCACATCCATAAACCTTATCTTAGGCCTTCCTCTTTTCCTGTTACCTGGTAGCGTCATCCTTAGTATCTTTTTCCCAATATACTCAGCATCCCTCCTCAGCACATGTTCAAACCAACGTAATATTGCCTCTCTGGCTTTGTCTCCAAACCTTCCAGCCTAGGCTGACCCTCTAATATACTTATTCCTAATCCTGTCCACCCTCGTCACACCCATTGCAAATCTTAACATCTTTAACTCTGCCACATCCAGCTCTAACTCCTGCCTTTTTGTCAGTGCCACTGTCTCCAACCCATATAACATAGCTGGTCTCACTACCCTCTTGTAGACCTTCCCTTTCACTCTTACTGGTACTCGTCTGTCACAAATCACTCCTGACACTCTTCTCCACCCACTCCATCCTGCCTGTACTCTCTTCTTCACCTCTCTTCCACACTCACCATTACTTTGAACTATTGATCCCAAGTATTTAAACTCATCCACCTTCGCCACCTCTACTCCTTGCATCCTCACCATTCCTCTATCCTCCCTCTCATTCACACACATGCATTCTGTCTTAGTCCTGCTGACCTTCATTCCTCTTCTCTCTAGAGCATATCTCCATCTCTCCAAGGTCTCCTCCCCCTGCTCCCTACTGTCACTACAGATCACAATGTCATCTGCAAACATCATAGTCCACGGGGACTCCTGTCTGATCTCATCTATAACAGGAAAAGAGGAAGGCCTTAGTATAATTTTTTAGCATAATTTTTAGTATAATTTTTATAGTTTTAATTTTATTATTTTAATTCTTCTTTTGACCAATACTGCCTCCGTATTGTGATTTTACATGTATTTTTTTATATATTGTTAACTTTGTCACTGTTCATGCTTGGAGCTTTTCTCCCCGGACCTCTACTGAAAATGGACATATATCCAGTTAGACTAGCCTGGTCAACAAATGTAAAATAAATAAATAATAAATAAATAAATCTGTCAACCTGTCCATCACCATTGCAAATAAGAAATGGCTCAGAGCTGATCCTTGATGTAATCCCACCTCCACCTTAAACGCATCCGTCACTCCCACCGCAGACCTCACCACTGTCACACTACCCTCGTACATATCCTGTACCACTCTTACATACTTCTCTGACACTCCCGACTTCCTCATACAATACCACAACTCCTCTCTAGGCACCCTGTCATATGCTTTTTCTAAGTCTACAAAAACACAATGCAACTCTTTCTGACCTTCTCTGTACTTCTCCATCAGCACTCTCAGAGCAAACATCGCATCTGTAGTGCTCTTTCCCAGCATGAAACCATACTGCTGATCACTAATCATCACGTCACTTCTTAACCTAGCTTCCACTACTCTTTCCCATAACTTCATGCTGTGACTGATCAGTTTAATCCCTCTGCAGTTACTACAGCTCTGCACATCACCCTTATTCTTAAAAATTGGTACTAAAACACTTTTTCTCCATTCCTCAGGCATCCTCTTACTTTCCAAGATTTCATTAAACAATCTGGTTACTAACTTCACTGCCATTTCACCTAAACACCTCCATGCTTCCACAGGTATGTCATCTGGACCAACAACCTTTCCATTCTTCATCCTCTTCATAGCTATCCTTACTTACTCCTTGCTAATCCACTCCACTTCATGATTCTCTATCCACACATCATCCAACCTTCTCTCCCTCTCATTCTCTTCATTCATCAACCCCTCAAAGTACTCTTTCCATCTCCTCAACACACTCTCCTCACTTGTGAGTATGTTTCCCTCATTATCCTTTATCACCTTTACCTGCTGCACATCTTTCCTAGCTCGGCCCCTCTGTCTAGCCAATCGGTACAGGTCCTTTTCTCCCTCCTTAGTGTCCAACCTTTCATACAACTTTTCATATGCCTTATCCTTAGCCTTCGCCACCTCTCTCTTTGCCATGCACCTCATCTCCTTATACTCCTGTCTACTTTCTTCATCTCTCTGACAATCCCACTTCTTCTTTGCCAATCTCTTTCTCTGTATACTCTCCTGTACGTCCTCATTCCACCACCATGTCTCCTTGTCGTCCTTAATCTGTCCAGATGTCATGCCAAGCACCTTTCTAGCAGTCTCCCTTACTAGCTCTGCTGTAGTTACCCAGCTATTTGGTAACTCTTCACTGCCACCCAGTGCCTGTCTTAACTCATTCCAGAACTCCACCTCATAATTACCCTTTTTCAGTTTCCACCATTTGTTGATCACCAACGTCATCCTACAAACCACCATCCTATGCTGCCTAACTACACTTTCTCCGGTCACCACTTTACAGTCAACAATCTCCTTTAAACTGGCCCTCCTACATAAGATATAATCCACCTGTGTGCATCTTCCTCCACTCTTGTATGTCACCCTATGCTCCTCCCTCTTGTTAAAATACGTATTCACCACAGCCATGTCCATCCTTTTCGCAAAATCCACTACCATCTGACCTTCTGCATTCCTTTAACACCATACCTACCCATCACTTCCTCATCCACTCTGTTCCCTTCACCAACATGCCCATTGAAATCTGCTCCAATCACCAGTCTCTCACCCTTGGGTACAGTCATCACCACTTCATCCAACTCACTCCAAAACTTTTCTTTCTCATCCATCGCACACCCAACTTGTGGAGCATATGCACTAACTACATTCATCATTACACCATCAATTTCCAGCATCTAAACATCACTCTATCTGACACTCTTTTCACCTCCAAAACACTCTTAGCATACTGTTCCTTCAGGATAACTCCTATGTCATTTCTCCTCCCATCCACACCATGATAAAACAATTTGAACCCACCTCTGATACACCTAGCCTTACTCCCCTTCCATCTGGTCTCTTGCACACACAATATACCAACCATCCCCTAGACATCCACATCCCGTTCTCACCCCCCATTAGGAAAACAACCGTAAAAAATTTCTCCAAAGCCAACTTCATGCTTCTTAAGCCAGAAGTGGCAAACTTCACAACACCCATGCAGATGGACAATAGAGGTATGACTGCTGAATCCTACACAAATGCACTTTATAAGCACTTACATGAGTGCATGGATCGTGCTATCCCTAACAGAACCAAGATGCTATCCTCCAAAAAAGGAAGCCAGTCTGGTAGTCTTCTGCCATAAACAAACTCTACAACAGAAGAAAGAAACTGTTGCAAAAAAGAGTAAAATCCCACGATTGGAGGAACTCTGTGGTCATCTTCAGTAAGAAGCTGAGATCCCTCATAAAATCCTCCAAAGCTAGTTATGAAAACAAAATTGCCACTGATTCTAAAGACAACCACAAAGCATTCTATAACTATGTCAAGAATCTCAATGGCAACACTCAGATCTGCTCTGAGTTACAGCACAATGACACTAAATATACAGAACCAACTGATATTGCCAACATTCTGGCAGATATTTTCAGTGCTAACTTTACCCCCCTCTCACCCCCTAAAGGGACCATCTTTATACCAGAAGAATGCAAAGTTCCTGTAATCATGGCTGTACAGGTAAAAACTTCACTCTCCAAAGCCAAGAACACAGCATCAATGGGACCTGACAACATCCCAGGCTGCCTTCTACATGAACAACAGAATGAACTGGCACCCCACCTAAGTACCATGTTCAATCATAGCCTCACCTCAGGCTTTGTGCCCATTGAATGGTGCACCATGACAGTTATCCCACTGCACAAAGGGGGGCCACAACAGACCCCGGGAACTACCGCCCCATTAGCCTGATGAGCCTGATCTGCAAGGCCATGGAACGTATCATCATGGAAGTCATAAACAAAGACACTGGAGATCTCTAAACTCTGGACCCCTCACAGTTTGGGTTTGTAAAAGGCAGATCATGTCTCCTAAACCTGATAGACTTCTTTGAAGTAGTCACCAAAGCCATAGATGAGGGTAAGGTGGTTCACACAGCCTATCTAGATCTCGCCAAGGCGTTCGACATCATCCCCCACTCTGGAATTATAGATAAACTCACTAAACTACGTATAAATCCCTATGTCACAAGATGGGTTGCCAACTGGCTTACTGACAGAACCCACACTGTGAAAGAAGCAGACTCCAAATCAGACTTCAGACCAGTGACACGTGGAGTACCACAGGGTTCAGTCCTGGTTCCTCTCCTGTTTGGTATCTACTTCTCTGAAGTACAGGCTAACAGAGAAGGTCTTTGGCTAACTAAATTCGCAGATGACTGAAAACTAGGAGCCATAATCGAAACTTCTAACGATGTGGACATCCTACAAAAGGGCCTCACTGAGACATATGCCTGCTGTCAAAGCCATGGTCTCAAGCTCAATGCCAAAAAGTGCATTGTCATCCCCTTTGGTAAAAACTCTGTACCCATGAACTATCACATAGGCGGTAGTCTACTTAACACCAAAAGTATGATGAAAGAATTTGGGACACAGGTGGACAGTAGTCTCTCCTTTGATAATCACATTGCCACAGTGGTCAGGAAATCCTTCTACGTGGCACACCTCATCACAAAAGGTTTCTCATCCAGAAAAAAAGAGGTCATTGTTCCCCTCTACTCATCACTCATTAGACCCATTATAGAGTACAATGCCCCTTTTGGTGTGTATCTCACAAGACATCTACAACAACTGGAAAGGCCGCAAAAATATCTCACAAAGAGGATTACTGGCCTCAAACAGATGCCTTATGCAGACGGTCTCAAAAAACTCCAGCTTTACTCTGTCGCATATCGCCTACTCAGAGGTGATCTCTGCCTAACATACAAAGCTATGTGAAACCCAGAGCTGTTAGACATGCTCCACTTAAAGAAATCCCAATCCCTCTGAGCCACACACTCTAGGGACCTAAACCTTGTCACCACAATAAACAGAACATGCTGGAGGGATAGATTCCTGTCCCAGAGACTTCCCATACTCTGGAACAGACTGCCTATCAATGTCAAACAGAGCTCCTCATTAGCACTCTTCAAAAAAAATCTTGATGATTGGATGGGTAATAGGAAATTCATCCCAGGGATCACTTCTGTGGTTCTGCTTGACAGGGACACAGTAAAATAATTTTCTTGGGTGGCGAAAGCCAGGGTACTTTTTTGGCTAGGCTTGTATAGGTCCTAGAGCCAATAGCCTAGTACCTACCTATGAACCTATGAACCTATAAACCTTCCTTCTGTCCATCATATCAGCTAGCTCTCTCCCTATACCAGTCATACTGCCAGCATTCAATGTTCCGACCCTCACTACCACAGTCCTAGCCTTTCTCCTCTCTTCCTGCCATCGGCCATGCCTTCTGCCTCTTCTCCTCCTTCGGCCAACAGTAGCCCAATTTCCGCCAGCACCCTGTTGGCTAACAGTACTGGTGGTGGTCGTTGTTAACCCAGGCCTCGACTGATCTGGTATGTAAATATTTACTGGTGTCCACATGAATTATTTGGCCAAGTTTTACGCCGGATGCAACCTTCCCCAATTATCTGGTCTTGGGACCGGCACAAAGAAATGCACTGGCTTGTGCATCCCCAGTGGCTGGGTTCAACATATATATATATATATATATATATATATATATATATATATATATATATATATATATATAGGAGCTTCAATTCTCACCACTAACACCAGTGAGGGGCATCCATATTGGGAAAGGATAATAAATACACACACAGTAAAATACAATTTCCCTTAAGAGCACACAGAGATCCCACTCAGTCTGGGGCTAGTTTGTCTCTTTCTCTCCAGGTCCCCAATAAGACTCACCACTGGCACAGCTATAGGGTCCAGATCTCAGCCTAGTGGGCAAGCTAAAACCTCCAGCATCCTCTCTGTCCAACCAGTGATTTGTGTCCCTGCCCAAGTAGCTGACATGCACACACTTTGAGGTAAGAGTTTATACAACAAAACAGACACTCCTGGAGAAGGCTGGCACAGGTTCTCCAGCTGTGCCCCTTTTACCCTGCCACCACCCAGCTAATATTTATCTGCTACTCAAAGGCCCTTAAAAGGGTGTCCGATTATTACTGTACAATATTATTATCCAAATGGTAAGTGCAACCTAACAGTCAAGACTTATTCGAGGTGACTTGGTACAGCATCACTATATACATGCAATGTACTCTTAGAGCTTAAATTATCTCTACACAAAACAGCCACATTTGAAAGGTTTAAAAATATTTAATAATAAATAATAAAAACACAAGACAATATTTCTAACTACACAGTGCTAGTCAAGAGTTCATAGATCACAGAGAAATACTTAAAATAATACCGTAGAAAAGTTCTAACATCAAAACAGAAAAACACTTAGTCTAATCTTCCTAATTCCTAGCTATTTATAAGAGAAGACACAGTTCTAAAATCCTATTTACATATAGAAACAGGCAGTGCTGGTGAGTTGAATGTTCTCAAGACAAACGCTCTGAACTCTCTGATTCTCTCTCTTTAAATTGATAATACAAAGCTGCTTCACATGAAACCATTCTTCACACTTCTCTGGTGTTCTCAGGCTAACAGAAACTACATTTACATTTTTTACACTGGGTCAGAAACCAGAGCAATAAAGGACATTTATACATGCAAATTCTAGACATTAACTCTGGCCTCAAAACAATAGGCAGTATGCCTCCCTCTAGATATATCGGCTCCGAATTTTAACATCAAAGACAGTCATGAAATGCTTAACTTAGCTTTCTTACAGCAGAGTGCACTGTTGTTACATTTTCGCAGTTCAATATCCAATGCAGTCTTTTCACATTTAAGAGAACAAGCCTGTGGCTTACATTAATATTTACAAATGACAGAATTATCTACAAACTTCTATCTGGCTAGGCTGGCAGACTTTACCTATCTTCACACATCCCCCCCAAAGAACTCAAGCTACTTTTTCAAGTGACCCTTGAGAAATGCTGCTTGAGAGGGTTAGGTCTAAGTATAACTTACCCCATTCTCTGTCTTGAGAGCCCATCTGTGTTGACATTGTTAATCCCACTGCAGTGCTGCACTGATATATCATATGCTTGCAACCATAGACTCCATCTTAGAAACTTGGCATTTTCCTGGCTGGCTTTGTTTAACCATGTTAGGGGATTGTGATTTGTCACTACTGTGAATTTTCTTCCATACAGATAAGGCTGATGTTTTTGCAGTGCCCATTTCTACAGCTGCATAGCATTCCTCCCTGGGTTGGAGCCTATGACTGAGATAAACCACTGGGTGCTTTTCTCCCTCTGAAGATATCTGGCTAAGTACAGCCCCCACCCCATGGTTCAAAGCATCCACCTGCACAACAAATTATTTGCTGTAATCTGGACTGGCTAACACAGTGGGTCCTCCCAAAGCTTCTTTAAGCTTCTGGAATGCCTGCTCACATGCTGTGGTCCACATACCTTATCTGGTCTGCTCTTCCTTGTCTGGTCTGTGAGGGAAGCAGCTATGGTACTACAACTGGGGACAAACTTTCTGTAGTATCCTGCTGTCCCTAAGAATGCCCTCACCTGCTTTTTGGTAACAGGTGCAGGCCATGCCTGAATGGCTTCTACTTTAGCAGGTTCTGGCCTGATATTACCACTCTCCACTCTATGTCCTAGGTAGGAGACCTCTGCCATACCCACCTGACATTTGCTCGGCTTAATGGTCAACCCTGCCCTCTGTAGTCTGCCCAGCATCTCCCTGGCATGCTGAAGGTGCTCTTGCCAGGAATGGCTGTAAATGGCAATGTCATCTAGGTAAGCAAGGGCAAACCCTCCTGCTACTGCAAGGATATGATCTACCAGCCTCTGGAAAGTTGCTGGGGCATTCTTCATCCCAAAGGGCATCTTTGTGAACTCATACAAGTTGAAAGGAGTCACAAAGGCTGACTTCTTTTTAGCACAGGGAGTCAAGGCCACCTGCCAGCAACCTTTGGTAAGATCAATGGTTGTAAGATACTTAGCCCCACCCAGCTGCTCTAGGGCCTCATCTGTCCTAGGTATAGGGTAAGCATCTGACTCTGTGTGACTATTTAATTTCCTGTAGTCCACACAGAACCTTGTGCTGCCATCCTTCTTTGGCACCAGCACCATTGGGGAGGCCCAGGGACTATTGGACTCTTGTATCACCCTAGTTCCAACATCTCCTGTATCTCCTCCCTCAGAGTCTGTTTGACTTCCTCAGGCACCATATACAGGGCCTGCCTAATAGACCTTTGGGGTCCTGCACCCTGGTTTCCCAGTGAACATGTCCCAAACTCCTGTAACACTACTTGGATTTCTCAAACTTGGGTAGGAGAGAGCTGCTGGGACATTGCTACCCCTTCCACTGAGGTGTTAGTCCAAGCCTCACTGAGGAGATCAGTCACCACATCTCCCTCAGACTCCTCCTGCAATCCACTGCAAATGCTCATCACAAGGGCCTCCCTATCATGGTAACTTTTCATCCTGTTAACATGGTACAATTTGTGCCCTTGCGTCCTGCCTAGCAGTTCTGCCATGTAGTTAACATCACTTACCTTTCATACCTCCTTGTAGGGTCCCTCCCAAGCTGCTTGCAGCTTGTTGTGTCTGACAGGAATGACAACCACTACCTGCTGCCCCACAGCATACTCTCTAGCTCGAACATTCCTGTCATACCACACCTTTTTCTGTTGTTGGGCTTCTGCCAGGTTCTCCTGGGCCAAGCCCATGAGTTCCCAGAGCCTTGTCCTGAGGTTTAGGACATATGCCACAACAGACTTCTTGTGAGATTCACACTCACCTTCCCACTCATCTCAAATTAAATCTAGAGGGCTCCTCACCCTATGCCCATACAGAAACTCAAAGGGTGAAAAACCTGTGGATTCCTGGAGAATCTCTCTGTAAGCAAATAACAAATGGGGCAAATATTTGTCCCACTCCCTCTTAAACTGGTCTTCAAATGCCCATAGCATGGACTTGATTGTAGAGTTTAACCTCTCAACAAGACCATTAGTCTGGGAGTGGTAGCGGGTGGTCTTCAGGTGCGTCACCTCACAGGACTTCCACAGACAAGCTGGCAGGTCTGACATGAAATTGGAACCTCTGTCAATCAGTATTTCTTTTGGGAAACCTACCCTGCTGAAAATCTCTAACAAAGCATTTGCCACCTTTTCTGCCTCAATGGAGGACAAAGCTACTACTTCAGGGTATCATGTAGCATAATCCACTACCACTAGGATATACTTCTTCCCTGTGGAACTTGGGGTGCTCAGAGGCCCCACAATATCCATAGCTACCCTCTGAAATGGCTCCTCTCTCACAGGCAAAGGGATCAAAGGAGCTTTCACCTTGTCTCCTGCCTTGCCTACCTTTTGGCACTGCTCACAGGTCCTGCAGTACCTTGTTACATCTCTGGAAATTCCAGGCCAATAGAAGTTCTGCATAATATGTCTCTTTGTATGCTTTATGCCCATATGACCTGCAAAGGAATATCATGGGCTATGGCTAGAAGCGCCAGATGGTAGGCTCTAGGCATTACCAACTGCTGTACTCTCTCACCTTTGAGCCTTCCCTCAGGGGTTCACTCTCTATACAGTAACCCTTTGTCCCAGTATACAGATTCCCCCTTCCCTTGAGAATCAGCTGCCTCCCTAGCTACCTGCCTCAGGCCTTGCAATGTAGGGTTTGAGAGCTGAGCCTGTCTCAACTCCCTCTTTGTAACCCTTCCCAGCTCCCCTTCCACAGGAAGTCTGGCATCCTCTGACAGTGGTGCCTCACTGTCAGCCTGGGTACTACTACTCACCTTTACCTTTGCAGTCACTCTGTCCAAGGGAACATCAGTACCCACAAGCAGCTGTGGCTCACCTTCAGTTTCACTGCTACAGAGCAGCTCCCACCCTGAAGTAACCACCTCACCAGCCCTGGCTGCAAGTATGCATTCTGTCTGTGTCTCCCCCAGGCTACCAGACCTAAATGCTTGTCTCCTAGCTTGACTATGTGTAACTGCATAAACACATGGTACTGCCTCATCCAAATCCTTCCCTATCAGGACATCTGCAGGATAGTAGTTCGGTACCCCTGTTGTCTCAAGACAACCTACGATTGGTATTTTGTCTTTCCCACTTACTGGCTCTCTCATCTTTTGTTCCCCACCTTGCCTCTGTGGACATCTGTATGCCACATGGCCCCACTGGTTGCATTCAAAACATTTAACCCTAGGTCCTGGACATGTACATGGACTAGTGGCTTCCCATGCTACTGGCAGATTCTGTTGGGGAGTTCTGTGCTGCCCACCATGGGTTCCCTTAGACCCATGAGCAGCACTGGGGGTCCCTTTCCTGTGCAGGGATGCCCTGCTTGCTAGGTATAGGTCTCCCATCTTTCCCAACTCCTCTGAAGTAGCACATTGTCTATCAGCTAACCAGATCCTCGTGTCCTCAGGCAAAGTGCAAAGGGCTTGTTCCCTCACCAAAAGGTCTGCCAGCCCTTCAAAAGTGGTGACCTGACATCCACTCACCCACGTATGAAAGTAAATGCTCAGTTCAGCAACATATTCACATACACTTTCATCTGCCTTGCGTCTATGCTCATGAAACTTTTTCCTATACGTTTCAGGTCTTAGCTTAAACAATTCTAACAAATGATTTTTAACAGCAGTATAATCACAATATTAACAGTCAGCAAGTTTAGACAACACAGTTACAGCTTTACCATGGAGTAAGGTGGTAAGGAACCATACCCAGAGCCTTTGGTCAACATCATCCTGTTCGCATACCCTCTCAAACATATGAATGAAACTATCAAAATTATCCCCCTCTGTAAACTGTGGAAGAAATTTACTGACCTTTTGTGCTTCTGGGGTCCAGTTACTCCCTTCCCCATTACCTCCATGACTCTGGTGAAGAGTCAGCATCTCCCTCTCATGCTGCTTCTGCCTGTCCTTTTCCTCAGCTTCCAGGCATAGCAGTTTCTCATTCTCCTCAGCCTGTAGACATCTCAGACTCTCAGCTGCTTCTATTTCCAAACAACTGGCCTCCAGTTCAAGTCTTTTTAGCTGTCCATTCTCTGAGGGTGGTACATCTCCCCTGCCAGTCTGATCATCCTCCTGGTTGCTGTTTTCTGATGCAGCTGTGACCGTGTTTGCCTTAGTCAGGTTTCCATGCACCAGTCCCCTAGCCTGGCACATCTCAGCCAGCTGGCTCCTTGTCAGCTTTCCGTACTCCTCTGCTGACATGCTGCCTGCTCTCCCTGACTAACTAAGATAACAAAAGAAATAAAACAATTGTGCTCTGAACTCTTGAGTATTCACTGCGTAGCTGATTTAGAGTACAAAACACCTTTAGTGATCACTGTACACAAGCTACAGGAATTCACTCTACCCACACCACTACAAGTCAATTAGTATTTGCCAACCAGAACATTTGGCAGTGGAGTTTTACATTGTTGAGTTGCCAGCCCGGCTCCCAACCTTCCACAGAAGGCACACACATGCATACACTCACACTAAGGGCCAATTTAGAGTGTCCAATCCACCTACAGCATGTCTTTGGGATGTGGGCGGAAACCCGAGCACCTGGAGAAAACACATGTGACCACAGGGAGGACTTGCAGACTCCATACAGAAGGCACCCCAGCCGAGAATCAAATTGGAGAACCTCTTGCTGTGAGGCAGCAACTCTAACCGCTGCACCATCATGGCCGCCCCTAACATATTACTTTAGATACTTCCCATAAAAATTTAAAGAGACATACCCATGTTTAGAAACACTACAACACTACTTTCTACACTACTATCAGTATTCTGACAGGCAGCACTTTAAGTTACAGTAATGTTTTTTTTTATCATAAGGAAGTCACAGGTGAAGGGAAACACACATCACATCTATGGCTTAAAATTCAGTATTTTGAAATTCAGCATTGTAAGCTTTCAGTATCAGACAATCAAATGAGTTTTCAGTATTTTGAAAATTAGGTATTGTGGTTTCAGTCAAATGAAATTCAGCATTTTGAGTTTTCAGTATTGTGAAGTAGACCCATAGATATAGATATATATAAAATTGTACAAGTCATTTAGGCAAAAATGTCCTTTCTTCTCATTATAAATGATTGAAAAAAATCTTTGAAACACATGACATCTAAAACTCATATGGCTGAATTACAATTCAGAGAAAATTGATAAGGCTACAGTCACAACTGGTGTGGTTTAGGATCTTAGGATCACAGGAATTACAAGGCGGATTAGTCTAAAACACTATTGTTACCTTGTCAATGCCCACCCTTATATTGTAGTCCCATATCTAGAAGTTTCTTTGTGTACCAGCATTGATTCACTGAATTTGGTGTTTATGCTTTTAAAGGATTATTTGCTGTATGTCAGATTTTCTATGAAATGTGATTTGATAAAATGTGTTTTCTATTAATCTTTTCAATCATTTGTCATTAGAAGAAAAAACAATTTTGACCAAATATTAACTCATCAACTATATACGTATGTGTTTATATAAATTGATCAAACAAACATAAGATCAACTTACATAACATTGATGAAAACTTATCAATCTCAGAAGATCAACAGGAAGATGTGCATACTCCAGGACATAATCTGGAAGCAAAGAGACCAAAATCACATGTTTTTGCAGGCCTGCACTACCAGCTCTGAGATCGCACAATAGTGGGGGAAAACATAATCCCTTCCCTGCTGTACAACTTGTCTTGCACTGGCACAGTAATCGGCTATTTTGTCAATCATCTGTTGTTGGCAAAACAGCATCTGTCATACTGCATTTTCGAATATATATATTATATATATATATATATATATATATATATATATATATATATATATATATATATATATATATATACCACAGGGTGGCTAGCTCTGCCATAGTATTTCTTCCACACCACATATGTACACTCACTTCTGTGGCCAATTTAAATACCCAGTCCACCTACTGCATGTCTTTCAAATGTGGGTGGAAACTGGAGCACCCAGAGAAAACTCACACTAACATAGGAGGACATGTAGACTCTGCACAGAAGGCACCCTAGTCAAGGATCAAACAGGGGAACCTTTTGCTGTGAAGCAACACCACTATCTGCTGTACCATTGTGCCATTCCCATATATCTATGTATATGTATATGTATACATATATACATGTATATACAAAACTCCAGGCAGCAAGACGATAGAAGTTCAATCAGTAGACTCACACTCTCAGACTCAGACGTCTGATGAAGCG
Source organism: Protopterus annectens (assembly GCF_019279795.1). Classification (NCBI taxonomy): domain Eukaryota; kingdom Metazoa; phylum Chordata; order Ceratodontiformes; family Protopteridae; genus Protopterus; species Protopterus annectens. Next base: position 1,788,382,053 of record NC_056744.1, on the reverse strand, counting down.
GTTGATTGTCCGTGAAAGCGCTAACGTTCTTTGTTTGGTTTGTTTTAAATTAAAGAGTCTAGTTTTTTATACCTTATACAAGTGATTTTTTTCCGTATATTGGGATACAGTGAGTCTACTGATTGAACTTCTATCGACTTGCTGCCTGGAGTTTTGTATTTACACTTATAACTTGTTCGGGGTGCCTGTGGATTTGTATCTATATATACATGTATATATATATATATATATATATATATATATATATATATATACATGTATATATATATATATAGATATATATATATATATATATATATATATATATATATATATATATATATATATATATATATATATATATATATATATATATATATATATATATATATATATATATATATATATATATATATATATATATATATATATATATATATATATATCTATATATACATGTATATATATATATATATACTGCCTCGGAGATCATACAGTAGTTGTTAAAGGGTGTATGTAAAAATAAAATTAAAATAAGGCCATTCAACCTTTCAGACATTGGACAGAAATACCACTGCTTATCAGAATTTAACAAAAAGGTGGTTCACACAACTGCCATGCACCATGGATGTGGATATAGATATACATACAGATATGATTATGAATGCAGATATAGTTATAGATACAGATATAGACATAGATATAGATATAGATATAGATATAGATATAGATATAGATATAGATACAGATATAGACATAGATACAGATATAGACATAGATACAGATATAGACATAGATATAGATATAGATATAGATACAGATATAGATATAGATACAAATATAGATACAGATATAAATATAGATACAGATATTGATATAGATATAAATATAGATATAGATACAGATATGGATACAGATATAGATACAGATATAGATATAGATCTAGATATAGATACAGATATAGATACGGATATAGATAGAGATATAGATACAGATATAGCTATAGATATAGATATAGATACAGATATAAATATAGATACAGATATAAATACAGATATAGATCTAGATCTAGATACAGATATAGGTATAGATACAGATATGATTATGGATGTGAATATAGATATACATACCGTTATGATTATGGATGCGGATATAGTTATAGATACAGATACAGATATAGCTACAGATATGATTATGGATGCAGTTAAAGATTTACTCACAGACACACACACACACAAATATATATATATATATGATTATGAATGTGGATGTAGACAGAGATAGAGATGTGATTATGAATGCAGATGTAGATATAGATGTAGATATATAGTCATAGATACAGATATAACTATGGATACAAATATAGCTATAGATATAGATACAGATATGATTATGGATGCAGTTAAAGATACACACACACACACACACACACACACACACACATATATATATATATATATATATATATATATATATATATATATATGTATATGTTGGTTCGGACATTTGCCAGTTATTATGGATTAGATTGCTTGCTCATTCGAGCAAACGTCCTAGATCCATATATATATATATATATATATATATATATATATATATATATATATATATATATATATATATTCGCAGTGGTGGTGCTGCGGTAGCATTGTCGCCTCACAGTAAGATGCTGTCCGGTTCAATTCTTAGCTAGAGCGTCTTCTGCGTGGAGACATGCGTGAATGGGCATTCCTTGTGATTATGGCTGCAGATATAGATATAGATGCAGATATAAACGTAGTCATAGATATAGATATGATTATGAATGTGGATGTAGATATATGGGTCTACTTCAGATCAATGAAATCCCATTTCACTGACTTTCATTTCACTGATACCAAATCACCTACATTTCACAATACTGACAACTCATTTCACTGAATCTCATTTCACAGACAGTTTAATTTCAAAAGACTAAATGGGAAACCATAGACAAACACACTCACAACACTAATGACTACCTCTTTCCACAACTTAAAAACGACTTACTTATCCTCTTAACAGAAACCAGACAATATAAAACCAAATAATAAGTACTCTACACTGCCACTACTGCTGGGAATGCACAAAACATACATACATACAAATGTTTCAAGCACAGGCATTAAAGCCCTTCTAGCTTGCCAATATGCCAAAACACTTGTTGCCATAATAAATATCCAGTCTGTTCTTAAAAGTATCTAAACTAGTACTTGCTTTAATGTAATTTGGTAGTCTGTTCCAAGCATCAGCTACTCTGTCAGAGAACCAATTAGTACACTTCTCATTCCTATAGAATCTTCTGCATAGGTTATCTGACGATTCTCTAGTACTTTTTGATAGCCCCAAACATTCCAAGAGGTAGTTGTCCCTAAATGCCCTATATACCTGAATAGGATCTCCTCTTAAATATCTATAAGAGACACTGTACAAGTTCAGATATTTCAGTCTTTCATAACTTAGATTTTCACATCCATGGATGCCCTTAGTATATTTCTGCTGTACTCTTTCCAGTTTATTCATGCTTGTTTTCCTATAGGGTTTCCATATTATTATTCCATACTCAAGTTTGGGTCTAATGTAACTGACAAACAATGACTTCATTATGTTTGATTTCCTAGACTTTATAAATCTTTTATACAACCTATAGGTCTATAACTATCATTAGCCAATTGGTTGATATGATTAGGAAAACTCATAGCTGAATCTACCCATATACCCAGGTCCTTAAATGAGTCTACAGTTTTAATCACTGTGTGCTGTATTAAATATTCACCGTTCAGTTTATTTCTCCCAAATCTATATGCTTAGTTTTTGATGTATTTATCAATGCATGTCCTCCCCACGGTCAAGTGGCATTCAAAAGACATGCGTAGAATGGGCGTGCCTTCGTTGAAGGTTGGGCATCAATCTGGCACCTCAGCACCATAGAAATCTACTGCCAATCATTAGCAGACAGGAGTTCCACTGTGGCGACCCCTAACTGGGAAAAGCTGAAAGAAGAACAACATCAACATATTATCCTCCTGTGCCCAAATGGTCAATTTAGTCAAATTATTTTGCAGACATGCCTTATCTGTAACACTTGTAATCAGTTTACCCAATTTCAGCATTTGCCATATTACTTTAGATACTTCCCATACAAATGTAAAGAGACATACCCACATTTAAAAACACTACAACACCACTTTCTACATTACTATCGGTATTCTGACACTCAGCACTTTAAGTTACAGAAATTCTTTCTATCACAAACAAATTAAAGGCGAATAGAAACCCACATCAGGTCTATAGCTTGTAATTCAGTGAAATGAGATTCAGTGAAATGAATTTTCAGTATTTTGAAAATTAGGTGATTTGGTCTCATTGAAATGGGATTTCAGTGATCTGAAGTAGACCCATATACATCTATATATAGATATAGATATAGGTATAGATATAGGTATAGATATAGATATAGATATAGATATAGATATAGATATAGATATAGACACATATATGATTATGAATTTGGATATAGGCATAACTTCAGATACAGATATGATTATGGATGCAGACATAGGTACAGATATAAATACAGATATAGATATAGATACAGATATGATTATGAATGCAGCTACATGTATAGATATAGATACAGATATGATTATGGATCTGGATACAGGTATAGATATAGATACAGATATGATTATGAATGCAGATGCAGGTATAGATATAGATACAGATATGATTATGAATGCAGATATAGATATAGATACAGATAAGATTATGAATGCAGATACAGGTATAAATATAGATACAGATATGATTATGAATGCGGATATAGATATAGACATAGATACAGATATGATTATGAATGCAGATATAGATATGCATATAGATACAGATATGATTATGAATGCAGATATAGATATAGATACAGATATGATTATGAATGCAGACATAGGTATAGATACAGATATGATTATGGATCTAGATACAGCTATAGATATAGATACATATATAATTATGAATGCAGATACAGGTATAGATATAGATACAGATATGATTATGAATGCATATATAGTATAGATATAGATACAGGTATGACTATGGATCTGGATAGAGGTATATATATAGATACAGATATGATTAAGAATGCAGATATAGGTACTGATATGATTATAAATGCAGATATAGGTATAGCTATAGATACAGATATGATTATGAATGTGGATATTGATATAGATACAGATATGATTATGAATGCAGATATAGGTATAGATATAGATACAGATATGATTATGGATCTGGATACAGGTATAGATATAGATACAGATATGATTATGAATGCAGATACAAATATATATATATATATATATATATATATGATTATGAATGCAGATATAGATTTAGATACAGATATGATTATGAATGTGGATATAGATATATAGATACAGATATGATTATGAATGCGGATATAGATATAGACATAGATACAGATATGATTATGAATGCAGATATAGGTATAGATATAGCTACAGATATGGCTATGGATCTGGATACAGTTGTAGATATAGATACAGATATGATTATAAATGCAGATATAGATATAGATACAGATATGATTATGAATGCAGATATAGGTATAGCTATAGATACAGATATGATTATGAATGTGGATATAGATATAGATACAGATATGATTATGAATGCAGATATAGGTATAGATATAGATACAGATATGATTATGGATCTGGATACAGGTATAGATATAGATACATATATGACTATGAATGCAGCTATAGATATAGATACAGATATGATTATGGATGCAGATATAGGTATAGATATAGATACAGATATGATTATGAATGCGGATATAGATACAAATATGATTATGAATGCAGATATAGGTATATATATATATATATATATATATATATATATATATATATATATATATATATATATAGATACAGATATGATTATGGATCTGGATACAGTTGTAGATATAGATACAGATATTATTATGAATGCACATATAGATATAGATACAGATATGATTATGGATGCAGATATAGGTATAGATATAGATACAGATATGATTATGGATCTGGATACAGGTATAGATATAGACAGAGATATGATTATGAATGCAGATATAGATACAGATATGACTATGAATGCAGATATAGGTATAGATATAGATACAGATATGATTATGGATCTGGATATAGATATAGATACAGATATGATTATGAATGCGGATATAGATATAGATATATATATATATAGATATAGAGATACATATAGATATAGATACAGATATGATTATGAATGCAGATACATGTATAGATATAGATATAGATATGATTATGAATGCAGATATATATATATATATATATATATATATATATATATATATATATATATAGATGCAGATATAGATACAGATATGATTATGAATGCAGTTATAGATATAGATACAGATATGATTATGAATGCAGATACAGGTATAGATATAGATACAGATATGATTATGGATCTGGATACAGGTATAGATATAGATACAGATATGATTATGAATGCAGATATAGGTATAGATATAGATACAGATATGATTATGGATCTGGATACAGGTATAGATATAGATACAGATATGATTATGAATGCAGATATAGGTATATATAGATACAGATATGATTATGGATCTGGATACAGGTATAGATATAGATACAGATATGATTATGAATGCAGATATAGATATAGACACATATATCATTATGATTGCAGATATAAGTATAGCTATAGATACAGGTATGATTATGGATGTGGATATAGGTATAACTATAGATAGAGATACAGGTATAAATATAGATGCAGATTTTATTATGAATGCAGATACAGGTATAGATATAGATATAGATATAAATACAGATAGAGATATAGATTTAGATATAGCTATAGATACAGATATAGATATAGACAAAGATACAGATATAGATATAGACAGATATAGATATAGATATAGATACAGATACCGGTATAAATATAGATATAGATACAGATATAGAAACAGATACAGATATAGATATAGGCATAGATATAGACACAGATATGATTATGATTGCAGATATAAGTATAGCTATAGAGGGTCTATATTAGATAAACAAAAGTTTATCTTACCGAATGCTGATATGAGCAAAAATCCCAGAACCCAAAACCACAATTGTGAGATCACGGTACAGTGAAGATGGGGATATTTGCCCTTTCCTCACTGTAGTGCGATCTTGGAATATATATTTAGCGGGGATGCAGTTTCGAGTTCTGGGATTTTCGATCATGTCAGCGTTCGGTAAGATAAACTTTCGTTTATCTAATATAGACCTGCTATAGATGGAGATATGATTATGGATGTGGATACAGGTATGGATATAAATACAGATATAGATATAGTGATAGGTACAGAGTTCCCATTACCAGCATGGCTACTACAATATGCAAAGCCAGAATAATCTGTGCTAATACTGCTGCTACCTTAGCCGTTGTGACTGCAGCAATTGGTTTGGATTAACCACCTGCCAGCAAAATGGATGCCTGCTGGTGTCAGCCAAGAAAATAAGACAATGAATTGCAAAGCATCCAGCATCACGTTTCTTGGGGGAGGGAATTTTTTTGCCTCTCCATGCACTACTGTACCCTCCTACTTAATATAATCACCTCTGAGGTTATTGCATCACAAGGATTTCTGTTTGCTATCTTCTTTCAGCTAGTATTGCTGTTTAGCTGTTTTCAGTGTAACTAAAAACCCGACTCCCCTAAAGCAACATAGCTAACTGTGTGTGTACTGTAGGTTATGCTATGATACTGCATATTTGCGTGGTATCATTGTGAATGTTCCTGCATGCTGCCTGTTTCTGTGTGCTACACACTGTGCACCTCAGGCAGTTCTGACATGTGAGATACGTGTGCCACTTGCATTCATAACACTGGCACTGACCATGTGCCCTGTCCTGAGCCTCGTAATGTGCCCTGTCCTGAGCCTCGTAATGTGCCCTGTCCTGAGCTTCGTAATATGCCCTGTCCTGAGACTCCTAATATGCCCTTTCCTGAGCCTCGTAATGTGCCCTGTCCAGAGCCTCATAATGTGCCTTGTCCTGAGCCTCGTAATGTGCCCTGTCCTGAGCCTCGTAATGTGCCCTGTCCTGAGACTCATAATATGCCCTTTCCTGAGCCTCGTAATGTGCCCTGTCCTGAGCCTCGTAATGTGCCCTGTCCACAGCCTCATAATGTGCCCTGTCCTGAGCCTCATAATGTGCCCTGTCCTGAGCCTCGTAAAGGCTGCTGACAATTCCAGAGGTGTAGCTGGAAAACTCTGGCAGTCAACCTTTGTTTTTTATGGTCCCACCTCTAGAATATTACTTGCATGGCTGAGAATGGCACTCACAACAAATGGTTTTAAGACTTCCTTGAAAACTTATCTTTCTATGCACTTGAGGCCATCATGTTCTTGCAGTTGATAATTATCTTGTCAAATCTTGGGTTATTTGTTTTGTTCTAGTCTATGTTTTATTGTCTATTTGTTTTACCATTTTAAGAATTTGTTGTTTTAATTATTTGTATCGCTGTTTATGCTTAAACATATTAATAATGAAGTTTTTAAAATTTCTACTCATTTCCCTTTATTGTCTGGTTATCATAGTACAATAACACAGCAGAACTTTTATTTTGAGTAGTGTCATCTTATCTCTAAATCACAGTTTATTGCACAAATACAAACTCAACTGCATTGGGTGTAAAGTCATATGTACAAATGTAGGACGGATAGAGTATGTTTCTCAAGCAGTTCTTGCATTGCCTCAAATGACCTAGGTTTGAGAATAAAGACACCTCACCAGAAAGCTGACAGGAGTATTCATAGGAAGTTTTCAGCATCAATAAGTTTTTCTTCACCTAAACCCCATGTTATTCTAGCACATTTCTAAGTTTAAAAGGGCAAATATGTAAAATCTGTCCCTATTTCTGGGTCATTGTCCCTCCCCCATTATGTTGTACTTTGTCCAGATTTTCTGCACTAAGAGACTGAGAGCTATGAGAAATATTATATGTTCAGCCCTGGTGGTCATTGTGACATTCCATGCAAACCCACTAATCTACTGTGCTCTGAGTTAAACAGATTTGCTATTCATGTTGCATTACATGGTTTCCAGGCACAAAACCCTGCTTATTTATGTTTAAATGTGGTGTGCAGTATGACTATGCAGTGAGCACTGCTGCTCATTGTGCATCACCCCACACACATGTAAACTCCATATCACCCCACACACATGTAAACTCCATATCACCCCACACACATGTAAACTCCATATCACCCCACACACATGTAAACTGTATATCACCCCACACACATGTAAACTCCATATCACCCCACACACATGTAAACTCCATATCACCCCACACACATGTAAACTCCTTATCACCCCACACACATGTAAACTCCATATCACCCCACACACATGTAAATTCCATGTCACCCCACACACATGTAAACTCCATATCACCCCACACACATGTAAACTCCATATCACCCCACACTCATGTAAACTCCATGTAGGCTTTGTGCAAAGCCTACACAGAATTTACTGAATCCTAGGGATAGCTTATTTACAATGTCACAAAAATACATTAATATTGAAAACTATATACTTTGAAACACAGAAAACTACAATGCAGTTGAACATTAAGTATATTTATTCATATAATGTACTGTACTTGTGAATGACAAGCTTGTGAGACACTTGCTCTACTGTCAGTTGGTTGAAAAAGAAAGTGCTCGAAGCCTCAAACTCCCACTAGCCCGATCTCCGGTAACTAGTTAGTTCTTCCAAAACCTGACCCTGCAACACTCTACAGCCCTACTCTAACCATAAGACTCCCACTTATTTATTAACCCCAGTGCTTGCTTCCTAAATCTAAAACTCCCTTCCCACTCCCAAACTGTAAATTCCCCAATCACTCCCCTATAAAACATAAACAGCCTTCCTGCTCCCTAACCCTAAAATTCCTCTCCCTCTCCCTAAACCTAAAATGTCCTTCCTGCTCCCAAAATCTGATGTGCCCTTCCCACACCCTAACCCTAAAACTCTTATTCCCTAAACCTAAATCTACTTCCACTCCCTCCCACAGCTGCCGCACATACAGCTCTTGAACTAGAATAGTGTATTTTGGTAAGGTACAACAGTTACTTGTTCACACTCACGTTCCACATTCTTCATTTTCACTTTCTCTTCACAAAAAATAAGGCAGAATAATTTGGCAATTATGTTCATGCAGGAACTAAAGTCCCATGCTTCAAACTGCAATAAAAATGTATTTATACCCCTTCTGTCATCTTGTTTTGTTAAAAAGAAATGCACTTTAAATCAATCAAACATCCTGAGTGAGCAGAATTAACAGGCACCAAGTGCTAAACTTAAAGAAAACCTATTATGGACCTTTCTTTCATGTTCCTGAGGGCTGGTCTTAAAGTCTTAAATTTCTGTACTGTTTTACTTATATACCAAGGACTAGGATTGCGTGTGGAACCAGAAGTATATAACATTTGCAATAACACAGCTGCATAGTATATTCAACTTATGTTTGTGACTGGCAAGCATTCATTTCACACAGTTTTGAACAAACAGTACATCTACAACATTTTCTAAGTTCCTTCAAGTTTGTTAACATACTTTTTCTAGCTTATTAGCAGTAAGCGTACCATACAAATGTATAGCTATTCTGTATGAGAATATATTCTCCTTTGTGAATATAACAACTTGTTCATCTTGTAATACACACCGTTTTTTCCAAATAATTTTTATTTAACTTTAGAAAAAAAACACTATATGTACATCACCAAATACAAAATATGGGATGCCTGTAATTAATTGCTAGCCTAATGGGACTAACCCAGTCAGCAAAGGGATAAAAATAAAAAAAATAAATAAAAATTTGCATTTTCATTTATGTCTTGGTTTGTTTGTTAATACGTTATACATTTTCATGTACTTTTCATCTACTGTCTTCATAGAACATACTGCAACTGCTCATTGAATATTACGTTTTATATCTAAGTGTTACAAAAGATGTTGCATTGCTTTAGGTGTGGCACGTAGGGTTTTGACAGACATTCTTATATTATACTCTGGAAAATGTGTCTCTTGTATCTGATTATTGGGGTGTTTCCTCTGGTGCACCTAGAAAAGGAAATTCCTGTACCATTCATACAGAACAAATGTTATTTTGAAACTGTATATTGGCACAAATGTTGTATGTCATTTGGCAGTGCAACACAGAATTTTTAGTTTCTGTGCTATGAATATATTTCTGCTGGATTTCTGGGTTTGAGTTCCTCTCTCTTCATATTTGATTCAACAACCTGAGTGCTTGGGTCACACATGGATTAAAAAAAAAGAAAAGAAAAGCATTGTGGTTAGTGGAATTTACCAGGTCAGTAAATGAGCAAATTAATTCTCCAGTTCGATTCTCGGCTGGGGTACCTTCTGTGCAGAGACTGCATGTCCTCCCTGTGGTCACGTGGGTTTCCTCTAGGTGCTCCGGTTTCCTCCCACATCCCAAAGACATGCTGTAGGTGGATTGGACACTCCAAATTGGCTCTAGGTGTGAGTGTGTGCGTGCATGTGCCTTCTGTGGAAGGTTGGGCACCGGACTGGCACCTCGGCACCATAAAACTCCACTGCCAATCATGAGCGGACAGGTGATCCGCTGTGGCGACCCCTAACTGGGTAAAAGCCGAAAGAAGAAGAAGTAAATGAGCAAATTAAAAGAAATAAGGATTATTGCTTGGAAATGACTTTAGAATCCATACAGAAAAGTATAACAGGTATAACACTGCCACCTGCTGTTTCACCTGAAATAAGCAGCCACTGTGTTGAAAATCCCCCTTCAAATTTCCATATTACTTATGTAATTAAGTTTATTTTTACATACTCACTAATTTTGTTGTAGCCTGCATTTTAACCTCAGTTTATGCTTGGCTAACGAATTCTGTAGCACAGTGGCTTAATTCTAACTTACCTCAAGTGTCTTGCTATTATGCTTAATATATTGCTGTAGATTTTGTTTGCTGTTATTAAATTTACAGACATTACACTTGTCACTTTTTTACCTATTTGTAATCATTGTGACTTGTTTTTCTATTTGTAATCATTGTAACAATGAAAATAACTATAAACTAGAAAGCATTGTTCTCTTCCCCTTAGATACTCTGAGTATCCGAACTGGACTAGACACAGCCCACAACTGGTAAAAGGATAATGACAGAACTAAATATAAATAAAGATAGAATTGTCTCTTTTGAGAAATAAGTGGTCAGAGTGAAGATGTACCACAAGGGATACACTATGTTATAAAGGACCTACTGCTGTAGTATCTCCCCTTCAATGGATAGACCCTCATATATAGATATGAGGGTCTATCCACTGAAGGGGAGATACTACAGCAGTTAAAAAGGCATTCAGTCTAACTCAATGGTGCTAAGAATAATTAAATGTCACTATAAATAGGTTGTTGTTGCTTTGTTGACTTCACTTGTCTAGCTAGACACAAAATACAGTGCATTTGTTGGCAGGCTTCTGACAAACATCAGATCTGGCTAGGCAGTTCACAAAGATTCCATGCTAAGAGTATTATAGAACATGGCAATATGTGTTTTACTTCACCTGATACATCTCTCCCTCATCTTACTGTCATGCTACCTTAAAAAGGAGGAGAATTTGTGCCTCATTTTTCTGTAAAAAAAAATCCTGCCCTCTTAAAGACTTTGTAATAAGTTGATGGAAATGCTTAACACGTACACAAATACAACTAACCAGGAGATCTCCACAAACATAGTAAAAGTGTGATAGACTAGCCACCTGGTGGTGTGAATCTTGGCTCTAGATGATTGTCACTGTTGATGTGACACCATTACCCCATGTGCAAAAATGGTAAAAGGGGAGTGTGGATGGATGAATGGATCTCCTCTGCCTTTGGAATAAATTCTCCCTCACCTTGGCATAATGCTTATCTCTTCAATTACATAAGAAAGCTTGACATACATGTAGGTGCACATATATTTCAACACAACAACACAGTACACACAAATTGCAGGCTGCTAGATCTTGTTGTTGTTGTTTAGTCATTTTAGACTATTTGTGACCCTCAGGACTTTAGCAGACCAGGCCTATTTGTTCACTAGTGCTCCTTTAAGTACTTGCGAATCTATCCTCATTACTTCAGTAAAGTTGTCCAGCTGTCTTAGCCTCTCCCACATCTTCTTCCTTTGTCTTCTTTTTCCCAGCAGCATTGTTTTGCCCAGTGAATCCCATCTTTACAATATGTCTTCAAAATATTTAAGTTCTAGTTTTACTGTCAGACCTTCAAAGGAGCCATCTAGGTTTATTTACTTAAGTATGGACTGATGTGGACTTCTGCAGTCCCTGGAACTCTCAGAGATTTTTCTCCAGTACCACAGTTCAAAAGCTTCAATTTTTGAGCACAAAACCTCAATTAAAGTCCTACTCTTACAGCCATATGTTATTACTAGGAAAACAAAATAAGCACAGCTTTGACTCCATGGGCCTTTAGTCTTTAATACCTTTATTTTTTATTTTTATTTATTTTATTTTATTTTTATTTTACATTTGTTAACCGGGCTAGTCTGGCTGGATACATTGTCCATTTTCAGCAGAGGCCCGAGGAGAAAAGCTCCATTAACAGACTAGTAAATTACAATAAAAAGAACAACAATCAAAATCACAATCAACACAGAACCTATCATACAAAAAATGTAAACATACAAGCAAATAAAGGACAAAGTTGTTATTGGTGTAGTGAAATGCAGAAGTATTATAACAAGAAAAAAACAAAGGAGAGGCAACATTATTTAGTAGAAATTGCTATAATAAGACTGACTCGTAAGGGAGAAGAATTGAAATAAACTGACAGATAGAGAGTCAAATGAACTTTACACTATTTACAATTTAGAATAGAACAACTTTTGCCAGAGCACTAGTATAGGAGCGAGATAAGCATAGAAGAGATTTGCATATAGCTAGAAAAGAAGAGATGACAAATTAGTAGTTATAGGATATAGTAGGAGCAAAAAGTGAAAGAAAGTACTGCAGGTGGGTCAGGATAGGGAATAATCAAAGGTTGAGAACAACCAGTAGGAGTGAAAAAAAAGGGGGAACTAGAAATAGGGGAATATTTTGCTGAGCTCAGTCAGGATTAGAGCATGGGCATAGCCAGTGGGTTTGTAAGTGGTTTCTAATTTGTTTTTTGAAAAGGTGAGGTGAGCCTAGGGTGGTCAGGTTTATGGGAAGTTTGTTCCAATATGATCCTACAGTGTTGGCAAATAAGGAGTCACCTGCTTTATTGTGGGATTTGAGAGTAGTTACTAGAAGCTTACTGGCTGAGCGAAGGGAAGTGAGATTTTTATAAGGGGTGATGAGGTTGTTAAGTATGGGTGTGTTGGATGGGTAATGTAGAATTTTATAAGTGATGACTAATTGTTGTAGAAGTATTATGTTCTGAAGTTCTAGCCAATTGAGTTTTTTTTAGATTGAGACAGTGATGAGTACGGAAAGGGGAACCTGTGGCAAACCTGGCAATACTATGGTATGCTGTGTTAAGTTTGTGAAGGTTAGCTCTTGAAAGGTTGATAAAAGATGGAGAGGCATACAATAGTGTGGAGATGAGGTGAGTTTGGGTAGTGGCAGTAAGAAAGGCTTTAGTCTGTAGAGGGCACCTATTTTTTTATTAACAGTCTTGATGGTAAGATCAATGTGGTAGTCAAAGCTTAGCTGATAGTCTATAGTAACGCCTAGTAGTTTAGTGGAACAGTCAGGTTTGATGATAGTGCCATTACAGGACATAATGGAAAATGAGATTGGGGCAGATTTAAGGGTGGGGGTGAAAAGTAGTAATTTAGTTTTTGGGATTAAGGAGGAGACAGATGTGTTGGAACCATTTTTCTGCTGCTGTAAAGACTTTTTGGGTGGAGGAGTTGAGTTCTTCTGGAGATAAAGCAGAGCAGATGAGAGTGGAATCATCAGCATATTGTATACAAGTGGTTGTAGGAAGTGAAGTTGGTAGGTTATTAATAAAAATGGAGAAAAGGAGGGGGCCTAAGATGGAACCTTGTGGGACACCAATAGTGATAGGGAGCTGAGAGGATAGATGGCTGTCCCAGAGGACTGCTTGTTTTCTATCTTTCAAGTAGGAGTCAAACCACTGTAGTACAGATGGATCAAGTGAGAGGGATTTTAAAGTATCTAGGAGAAGTTGATGGTTCACCATGTCGTACGCTTTTGAGAGGTCAAGGAATAGTGCAGAGGAGTAGAGGTTGTTATTGCGGTTTTTGTTGATCACGTCTGTGAAGGAGAGGAGGGCAGTAGAAGTACTGTGGTGGGGCCTAAAACCATGTTGTGAGTCTAGGTTATTTTGCAAGAGATGATACAGGAGCTGATGGTGAATGCTCCATAATTTTAGATAGTGGGGATAGAAGGGCTATTATTAGAAAGTTCGTTGGAGTTACCTCCTTTATGGAGGAATGATATGGGAGATTTTCCAGCAGGATGGGATGGTAGATTCAGTTATAGTTCTGTTAATTAATATGGAGATTGGGTAAGCTAGTTCAGCTGCTGCTAGTTGTAGATATTCAGCTGGAAGTTTGTCAGCTGAAGGGTGCAAGGTTTAAGTTTAGAGAGTAACTTATGTATATAGGTTGTGGAGACTGTATTAAATTTTAGTGTGGGTGCTGTTTTGAGGAGAGGTTATTTGAAGGGAAGGGGGGGGTCATGGTGTTTGCAAGAGAGGAGACTGTTTCAGAGAAGAAGTTGTTGAAGGTATTGGCTATTATATTGGGTTGGGTTTGGGCTAGGCTAGTTGGTGTAGGAGTTTTGGTGTTCCCTGGATGGAGCAGTTTATTGATTCCTGACCAGAAGTGTTTGGGGTTTTGATTTTGGTTTTGTTGGTACTTCAGGTAGTAATTCTTTTTATCCAGATAGGTGAGTTTCTTAGTTGTATTTCTCAGGTTCTTGAAAGTTTGATGATCAGATGGGTTTTTAGTGGATCTCCATTTTGTCCATGATTTATTTCTAGCTAGCATAGTTTGTTTGGTATTTTTGGAAAGCCAGGGGGCTGCTTTTGAGCCTATTCTAATTAATCGGGATGGTGCATGATGCTGGAGAATTTGTAGGAAAGTATTGTTGAAGTAGGTAACTGCTTCATCAATTGGGAGGTGTTTTAGAGCTGCCCAGTTATATTCTTTGAGTTCATTACGGAAAGCTGACAGGTTAAAATTTGTTTTGTTGTATACAGTACGATAAGAAGCCTGTTTGGGATTGTTGATTTTTTGTTTAGTAATGTAGGTGAGGAGGTGATCACTGATATTGTCAGGGAGTATTCCAGTTTTATAAGAGAGGAGAATGTTGTTGACCAGTATCCAATCCAGGATGGCTTGTTTATTGGTAGATTTGTGTATTCTAGTAGGGGATGTTATGGTTTGTTGAAAGTTAAAAAGGTTAAGGTGAAAGGTAGGTTTTTGAGAGGTACAGGAGTACCAATCTATATTAAAGTCTCCTAAGATTATGGTTTCTTGAGGAAAGCTACAGGAGACCCAGCTAAGAATATTTTCCAGTGTATTTAAGTTATTGCCTGGAGGGATGTAGGAGCATATTATATAAATGGCTTTGTTTTTATTCACTTGAAGTTTGGTACAGAGTATTTCAGCATTGACTGGGGAGGGGGGCAGGGTGTCAATTAAGGCTACCTGCAGTTGGGATTTGTATAGAAAGGCCACTCCCCCACCCTTTTTGTTAAGGCGATCTTGTCTTAAGGTGCTATAGCCTGGGGGAGTGATTTTGTTGTCTTTGGTACCTGGTTTAAGCCAAGTTTCAGTGAGGCAAAGAATATCAAAGGCATAGAAGTCAATTAAAGCATGGAGTTGTGTGATTTTATTATTGATGCTACGAATATTTAGGTGAGCTATAGAGAGGGAGTCATTAGAGAAAGGAGAAGTAAGATTGTTGGCAATGTGATTGGCAGGGGTGTGGGTGGGAGGATTATTGGGGCCAGGGTTGGGGTGGATGTCCCCATGTAACAGTAAAAGTGTTTGTGGAATATGAAATATCTTTGAGTTTTTGTATGGTATAAGATAAAGCCGTCTTGTGGTTAGAAATCTGATATGGTGTAATTTGTGGTAGAGGGGGAAGGTAGGGGCAGGATGATAGGATATTAATATGTGTTTCTTCAGATAGAGGAAGTACAGAGGTAGTGTGTTTGGCTACATTAGGAGATTGGCTGAGGGTAAGATATATGAAGTAAAAGTGTAGTATAAAAGAAGGATGTTAAGGAGTAGTAGGGAATGCAATAGTTTGAGGCTTAAAGGCATGTTTAGAGTGAGAGCTGATAAGTGTAGTAATAGGTAGTTTAGGAAGGTGGAGAGTGGGGTGTGGCAGTTAGTTAGGAATCTGGACAGTGGCTGTGGTGGTAGGAATGGAGTAAAGAGTTATTCAGTTAGGGTGGGTCAGGAAGTGAGCCAACTGGAGGTGTGGGTAAGTATAAAGGTAGGGACCCTGGGGGTGGGTGGGAATTGGGGGTAGGGAGGGAGAGGAGTGTAGCGGAGCGAATAGAAGGAAGAGCCAGTGAGGGAAATCAGTGGCATAAAACAATCAGAGAAGAAGAGAAAACACTATATTTAGTGTAGGGTAGGGGTATGCAATAGCGTTAAGATGCAGGGGGGGATGTGTGGTGGATAGAGAGGAGAGAAAAGTATATGATAGCTAGGTAAGGTGACACAGGTGGTAGTAGTGGTTTAGGTGTAGTGTGTCCCACAGAGACACAGCAAACAGAGTGTTCACCAAGTGAAAAAGTTTGGGTGGAGAGTTACCTCAAGGATAGAGCTGGAGAAGGAGGGAATGAGAGAAGTGAATTGAGTATTATTGGAGGGTAGGCTGCTGGTTATCCTGGGAGGGAAGTCAAATAACCTGGAAAACAGTACAAGAGTAGGACATACTTTCAAAGGTCTACAGTGGGTAGAGCGGTCTTAGTAATCCTATTCAGGATTGTGTTCCTTAGTTTGATATCCACAGGGCCTCTTTAGCAAGGGTAGGAGAGGAAACTCAGTTGTACAGGCTGGTAAATATATAGAAAGAGAGAAGACAAATATAAGTACATTCAGCAATCATGGAAGCATGTAACAAAATAACCAGAACATGTAACTATGATTAAAGGTCAATACAGAGACTAATAAAACTAAATCAAAGACTAAATAAAAACAGTCAAATTCAGACAGATGGTAACCATACAGCAGGATCATACATTTGTACTAGAGATGAGTACTACTGTGTCACTGAGGCCTGCAGCATAAATTTAATCTTTTAACATGAGCAACAAGGCGTTTCAGTTAACAGAAAGACAATGGCAAACCACAACATCCACAGCCTATCATCTATAACAATTAATTATAGGACCATGTGAAAGATACACTGTAGAAATACTGTAGCATCTTGGATACAGGGGCATTACTGGCACAACAAAGCTAACTGGTAGTTTGTAAAGAGCATAGTGTACAGGCAGTGAAATAGCCACGTACCATTGGTAAAGCTAGTATTTTAAATGCTGTATCCACCCTTAGAATGCAAGTATTTGGAGTTTGGGACCACGTGGAAGCCAGGAGTAAAAGGCGCTACTTATCCCAGTTCTGCTAGAATACTAGAGGTAGGACAAACCTAAACACTATAGGCACTAAGCAAACATGGGTTAGCTCTATGGTGCTGCTGGGATATTAGAGGTAAAACAGGCACTAAAAACATGGTTTAGTTCCTAGCACTAAATAAAGAATATTTAGCTCTATGGAGCTGCTGGAATAGAAGAGGTAAAAGAAGCATTAAAAAGACATGAACTACTTCTATAAAGACAGCAGAGAGAAAAAATGCTCGGAGCTACAGGAGCACTAGTTAAGGTTATACATGCAACTTAGGGAAGTGGAACACTGTTACAAGCGGACACTGCGCTTGTGTTATTAGGCTGGATTAGTTGCCAAAATACAAGCAAGCGAAAACCGCTAATAATACCCTAAGTAAGAAGACCTCAAGTCCTACAAGCACTGTAAACAGAGTCAAATGCTATAACACACGGAGCG
The DNA here is from genome assembly GCF_019279795.1 of Protopterus annectens. Classification (NCBI taxonomy): domain Eukaryota; kingdom Metazoa; phylum Chordata; order Ceratodontiformes; family Protopteridae; genus Protopterus; species Protopterus annectens. Next base: position 1,788,363,887 of record NC_056744.1, on the reverse strand, counting down.
AACACACACTACGCTAAATTAAATAAATAAATATTACCGGGTTCGGGTTCTCTATTAAAGCCTGGCAGACACTATAGCTGAGAGTGAGGACCTGATGGGATAAAGATTACAAACACTGCCGCTGAGGAAGGTCTCCAGCGATCAATAGGGAGGGCACAGCCACATAATCACAATAATGAAAAGGCACAGTAAAGCAAATGAAATAATATATCGTTCATACAGTGGAACAGGACAGATGTAAAACATCACAGTACAACAATAACATGGTACATCGAATGCCACAGAGTACTCACATGGGATAATCAACTCCAGTATATTTGTAGGATGCTATAGTAGGTTCAAAGTAAAGATCAAGAATAGGAAGGTGAGAGAAACATCCAAGAAGAGACAGTGAGGGGAAATCAGTGGCATAAAACAATCAGAGAAGAAGAGAAAACACTATATTTAGTGTAGGGTAGGGGATGTGTGGTGGATAGGGAGAGTAAAAGTATATGATAGCTAGGTAAGGTGACACAGGTGGTAGTAGGGGGATAGCAGGAAGCAGAGGTCTACTGGAATAAGAAAAATAGTGTGTCCCACAGTAAGCAGGGCGCCACCTGGTGGCAAGACTAGGAATTGAGAGACACAGCAAACAGAGTGTTCACCAAGTGAAAAGTTTGGGTAGGGGAGAGTTACCTCAAGGATAGAGCTGGAGAAGGAGGGAATGAGAGAAGTGAATTGAGTATTATTGGAGGGGGCTGCTGGTTATCCTGGGAGAAATTAAACAGTACAAGAGTAGGACATACTTTCAAAAGGTCTACAGTGGGTCCTATTCAGGATTGTGTTCCTTAGTTTGATATCCACAGGGCCTCTTTAGCAAGGGTAGGAGAGGAAACTCAGTTGTACAGGCTGGTAAATATATAGGAAGAGAAGACAAATATAAGTACATTCAGCAATCATGGAAGCATGTAACAAAATAACCAGAACATGTAACTATGATTAAAGGTCAATACAGAGACTACTACAACTAAATCAAAGACTAAATAAAAACAGTCAAATTCAGACAGATGGTAACCATACAGCAGGATCATACATTTGTACTAGAGATGAGTACTACTGCGTCACTGAGGCTAGCAGCATAAAAACTAAGTTAATCTTTTAACATGAGCAACAATTCAGTTAACAGAAAGACAATGGCAAACCACAACATCCACAGCCTATCATCTATAACAATTAATTATAGGACCATGTGAAAGATACACTGTAGAAATACTGTAGCATTTGGATACAGGGCATTACTGGCACAACAAAGCTAACTGGTAGTTTGTAAAGAGCATAGTGTACAGGCAGTGAAATAGCCATTGGTAAAGCTAGTATTTTAAATGCTGTATCCACCCTTAGAATGCAAGTATTTGGAGTTTGGGACCACGTGGAAGCCAGGAGTCTTATCCCAGTTAGAAAGGTTAGCGTTTTAAATCGCTGCTAGAATACTAGAGGTAGGACAAACTAAACACTATAGGCACTAAGCAAACATGGGTTAGCTCTATGGTGCTGCTGGGATATTAGAGGTAAAACAGGCACTAAAAACATGGTTTAGTTCCTAGCACTAAATAAAGATTGTTTAGCTGCTGGAATAAAAGAGGTAAAACAAGCATTGACTAGCAGAGAAATGCTCGGCAGAGCTACAGGAGCACTAGTTGGTTATACATGCAACTTAGGGAAGTGGAACACTGTTACAAGCGGACACTGGGCTGGATTAGTTGCGAAATACAAGCGAAAACCGCTAATAAATACCTAGAAAGCGGCGTAGACCTCAGCGCCCTACAAGCACTGTAAACAGAGTCAAATGCTATAACACACGGAGCGAAAGACACTACCGCTGTAAGCCTAATTAAATAAGGATTTCGAGTAAGGATTCTGGCGGGCTCTATTAAAGCCTGGCAGACACTATAGCTGAGAGTGAGGACCTGATGGGATAAAGATTACAAAACAGCTATTAAATCCTAGAGGGTGGCAAAGAGTCAACGCTGTAGCTAGCAGACCAATAAACACTGCCGCTGAGGAAGGTAGCCTGATTAAAGGATAAATCACAAGGGTAACCATTAATAAAGATTAGGAAATGGCTAGGCTCCTCCAGCGATCAATAGTCCCAGCCGGTTCCCAGAGTCACAATAATGAGCATGAAACTATAAAAAGGCATGCAGAGCTAATACCTAAAAAGCCAGCAGTAAAGCAAATGAAATAATATATCGTTCATACAGTGGAACAGGACAGATGTAAAACATCACAGTACAACAATAACATGGTACATCAATGCCACAGAGTACTCACATGGGATAATCAACTCCAGGGTAGATAGGGATGAAGACAAGGGTATATTTGTAGGATGCAACGGAAGTGAAACCAGGTGGGCAGGGTAAGCAGAGAGTAGGAATGCAAGAAGAGAGTGATCACGAGTGCATGGGCCAGGAAGTTAACAGAGCTCAGGAGGATGATGGTGCAACAGTCTATAGGGGATAGGAAAGACAGAGAGGAATGGGGCAGAGAAGATATGAAAGCAAGAGAAGTGATCGAGAGTGGGAAAGGAGAGGGAGAAGAAACAGTAAGGAGTAGGGGGTGAGTATAGTAGGTTCAAAGTAGGGAGGGGTCAGAAAAGGGAGAAGCAAGGGTAAGGTAGGGAGAAAAAGATCAAGAATAGAAAGGTGAGAGAAACATCCAGGAAGATCCAGTGAGGGGAAATCAGTGGCATAAAACAATCAGAGAAGAAGAGAAAACACTATATTTAGTGTAGGGTAGGGGTATGCAATAGCGTTAAGATGCAGGGGGGGATGTGTGGTGGATAGGGGAGAGTAAGAAAAAGTATATGATAGCTAGGTAAGGTGACACAGGTGGTAGTAGTAGAAAAAAAGAGGGGTTTAGGTGTAGGGGATAGCAGGAAGCAGAGGTCTACTGAGGGAATAAGGGAAAAAATAGTGTGTCCCACAGTAAGCAGGGCGCCACCTGGTGGCAAGACTAGGAATTGAGAGACACAGCAAACAGAGTGTTCACCAAGTGAAAAAGTTTGGGTAGGGGGGAGAGTTACCTCAAGGATAGAGCTGGAGAAGGAGGGAATGAGAGAAGTGAATTGAGTATTATTGGAGGGTAGGCTGCTGGTTATCCTGGGAGGGAAGTCAAATAATCTGGAGAGTAAAATTAAACAGTACAAGAGTAGGACATACTTTCAAAAGGTCTACAGTGGGTAGACGGTCTTAGTGGGGAGGACGTTAAATCCTATTCAGGATTGTGTTCCTTAGTTTGATATCCACAGGGCCTCTTTAGCAAGGGTAGGAGAGGAAACTCAGTTGTACAGGTTTCAAAAGGTCTGCAGTGGGTAGACGGTCTTAGTGGGGAGGACGTTAAATCCTATTCAGGATTGTGTTCCTTAGTTTGATATCCACAGGGCCTCTTTAGCAAGGGTAGGAGAGGAAACTCAGTTGTACAGGTTTCAAAAGGTCTACAGTGGGTAGACGGTCTTAGTGGGGAGGACGTTAAATCCTATTCAGGATTGTGTTCCTTAGTTTGATATCCACAGGGCCTCTTTAGCAAGGGTAGGAGAGGAAACTCAGTTGTACAGGTTTCAAAAGGTCTACAGTGGGTAGACGGTCTTAGTGGGAGGCCTATTCAGGATTGTGTTCCTTAGTTTGATATCCACAGGGCCTCTTTAGCAAGGGTAGGAGAGGAAACTCAGTTGTACAGGTTTCAAAAGGTCTACAGTGGGTAGACGGTCTTAGTGGGGAGGACGTTAAATCCTATTCAGGATTGTGTTCCTTAGTTTGATATCCACAGGGCCTCTTTAGCAAGGGTAGGAGAGGAAACTCAGTTGTACAGGTTTCAAAAGGTCTACAGTGGGTAGACGGTCTTAGTGGGGAGGACGTTAAATCCTATTCAGGATTGTGTTCCTTAGTTTGATATCCACAGGGCCTCTTTAGCAAGGGTAGGAGAGGAAACTCAGTTGTACAGGTTTCAAAAGGTCTACAGTGGGTAGACGGTCTTAGTGGGGAGGACGTTAAATCCTATTCAGGATTGTGTTCCTTAGTTTGATATCCACAGGGCCTCTTTAGCAAGGGTAGGAGAGGAAACTCAGTTGTACAGGTTTCAAAAGGTCTACAGTGGGTAGACGGTCTTAGTGGGAGGACGTTAAATCCTATTCAGGATTGTGTTCCTTAGTTTGATATCCACAGGGCCTCTTTAGCAAGGGTAGGAGAGGAAACTCAGTTGTACAGGTTTCAAAAGGTCTACAGTGGGTAGACGGTCTTAGTGGGGAGGACGTTAAATCCTATTCAGGATGGTGTTCCTTAGTTTGATATCCACAGGGCCTCTTTAGCAAGGGTAGGAGAGGAAACTCAGTTGTACAGGTTTCAAAAGGTCTACAGTGGGTAGACGGCCTTAGTGGAGAGGACGTTAAATCCTATTCAGGATTGTGTTCCTTAGTTTGATATCCACAGGGCCTCTTTAGCAAGGGTAGGAGAGGAAACTCAGTTGTACAGGTTTCAAAAGGTCTACAGTGGGTAGACGGTCTTAGTGGGGAGGACGTTAAATCCTATTCAGGATTGTGTTACTTAGTTTGATATCCACAGGCGCTTTAGCAAGGGTAGGAGAGGAAACTCAGTTGTACAGGTTTCAAAAGGTCTACAGTGGGTAGACGGTCTTAGTGGGGAGGACGTTAAATCCTATTCAGGATTGTGTTCCTTAGTTTGATATCCACAGGGCCTCTTTAGCAAGGGTAGGAGAGGAAACTCAGTTGTACAGGTTTCAAAAGGTCTACAGTGGGTAGACGGTCTTAGTGGGGAGGACGTTAAATCCTATTCAGGATTGTGTTCCTTAGTTTGATATCCACAGGGCCTCTTTAGCAAGGGTAGGAGAGGAAACTCAGTTGTACAGGATGGGAAAATCAACTCCAGCCCGAGAAGACACAGCAGCCTGAAGGGACGGTATACCTTATATAGATTTGCCAGAGCTTTCTTCGTGTAAAGCAAATGCTTTTCTAATTTTATGACTGCAGTCACCATGTGCAGAGATCTGTATCTGTTACTACCTCCACTTCTTTGCTATCTATTTGCAAATAATCAATAGGGCTAGATGACATATATTGTTTTTTGTAATGTTCTAATGCTGATCAGCACACCAGTTGTCGCTCTTCCTAGTTTCAACTTCATCAACAGGCTCCTCACCTTCATCAGTCAGAATTGTACAGTTTGTATAGCAGAGGCTAATATTACTCCCAGCAGTTTTTAATTCTAGTATCTGATCTGTCAAACCTAGCATTTCCCATGATATATTTAACATATAAATTAAATAAGTAAGGTGATAATCCGAAACCTTGTTGCAGTCCTTTCACAACCTTGAACCAATCAATTATTCCACATTTGGTTCAACCTTTTTCTTTTTGGTCTGTATGCAGGTTCCCCAGGAGGTAAATAAGGTGACCTTGTACCTTCCATTTCTCTACAAACTTTCTATGTTTGTTATAAGCCACACAATCAAAGGCTTTGTTAGTCAATAAATTAGTCGATGAAGCACAAGTAATTGTTCTTCTCATGCTTCCTTGCTTTCTCTGTTATTCATTGTATGTCAGAAATATCAGGTATGGTCTCTCTACTTTTTTCTAGAAGCATCTTATACATGTTGCAGTTCTCGGGCTGTATATTACTGGAGTATAGCTTGGAAGATATTACACATTACCTGAACAGCATGTGAAACAAGTGCAATTCATCAATAATGTGAGCGTTCTTAACATGGAATGTAAATGGCATTATAGGTATAGACAAAAAGCAAAGATTATTGAATTATATTAAGAAGTGTTAGGTGCAAATAATGGTTACAGTAGATACATTTGAACACAAATGTGAATATGAATTTGGCAAAGAAAGGATATGAGTGTGGACAATTAGCAGAATATCAGGAACAAAGGAAAAGGGGAGTGGTAATATTGATTGCAAGAGGGAACCCAATAATGAAGGAAGTGGAAAAAAAGGGCAATAATGATCGATTTGTGATAATAAGGGGCTATTACCAGGGGGGAGGCTTATGCTGGCATGTAGTTACATAGGTTTATAGTTAAGTACTAAGATAACTGCCCTTATGGACTTCTTTTAAGCCTAGTCAATTTCCCTTTCATGGGTGAGGATTAAACCCTGTACCTTGTGTATGTAAGGTAAATATCTTAACCTTTATGCTAACCCACCAACCAAAACTACTGTTATGGAGCTTAGGCAAATTTGGGGAGAAATACATTTTCAGCAGGGAATATTATTTATGGGTGGGGCAGTAGCATAGCAAAGGTGGAGCGAAGGGGGCAGTTGCCCTGGGTGCAAAGCATTATGGGGCATGGCAATTGGGAAGAGCAGTTCCTGCATTTTTTTCTGTACTGGCATTTCTGAATGCCAGTTCAAAAAGACACTTCAAAATCTCTTGTAAGCAAAGTGCTTTTTGCCTTTTTTCTTTTTTGCTCTTCAATGGAAGAGCTGGGAGTAGTGAATATGTCTAAAGTAAGCTGATCGGTACAGTAAAGTGCTTTTTTCTTTGCTTTTCACACATGAAGAGCTGGGGGCTACATTGGGGACTAGTACTAGGCACTAGACGGGTGGGGACTGGAACATGATTTGCAATAGTGGGGATGTATTGGGGCACCTCAAAGGGAGAGTATAACAAACAAAGGTAAATTTATCGAGAAATATTGAAAAATGTATGGCATGGAAATGATTAACTCAGTAGCGGGAGCTATTTTATATTATTACCCAAGATAGAATAATAACTGCAGTGGTGGTGCTGCGGTAGCATTGTCGCCTCACAGTTAGACATTGCCCATTCGATTCTCAGTTAGAGCGTCTTCTGTGTGGCGACATGCGTGAATGGGCATTCCTTCATTGAAGGTTGTGCGTTAGGCCTGGCAAGCCAGTATGTAAAAATCTACTGCCAATCATTAGCAGACCAGAGTTCCGCTGTGGCGACCCCTAACCGGGAAAAGCCGAAAGACACAAACAAACAAACAAACCCAAGATAGAATAAATAGACTAGATTGAATAGAAACTATATTTCACAGTAACAAGTTATTTAATTAAAAGCTGTGTATCTGGGAGAAGGAGGTAGTGCCATGCCTGAGCACCTGGGAGAAGGAGGCAGTTCCACGCCTGAGCACCTGCAGAGAAGGAGGCAGTGCCATGCCTGAGTACCTGGAGAAGGAGGCAGTGGCATGCCTGAGCACCTGTGGAAAAGGAGGCAGTGCCATGCCATGCCTGTGCACCTGCAGAGAAGGAGGCAGTGCCATGCCTGAGCACCTGGATTGAAGGAGGCAGTGCCATGCCTGAGCATTTGTGGAGAAGGAGGCAGTGCCATGCCTGAGCACCTGCGGAGAAGGAGGGAGTGCCATGCCATGCATGAGCACCTGTGGAGAAGGAGGCAGTGCCATGCCTGAGCATCTGGGGAGAAGGAGGCAGTGCCATGCCTGAGCACCTGGGGAGAAGGAGGCAGTACCATGCCTGAGCACCTAGGAGAAGGAGGCATTGCTATACCTGAGCACCTGGGAAAAGACCAGGGAGAAGGTGTTGTGCAATAGTCAGGTTCATATCTTCAAGGTGTACTTCATTAAAACTAATGTTACTCAGACTAGTTTTTAAAGAGACAGGTTTCTGAAACCTACACATTGAAAGGGTCTGTCACACAAATGCTATGGAACAACTTGTTACCACTCCCACAAGAGGGGAAAACATACTGGACCTGATCATCACCAACATGGGGACTCTATGCTCCAGACCAGAAGTGTGTCCCTCACTGGTAAGATCAGACCATAAACTAATCTCACTGGATATTCACATCCCAACCCCACCCCCTGCCCAGAAAACCACAGTAAAAAACTTCTCTAAAGCAAATTTCACACTCCTCAAAACTGAGGTGGAATCCTTCAAAGCCCCCGGGCCTGTGGAAAATATGGCCCAGATCGCAGAATCCTTTATAAACGCATTCTATGAACACCTTCAGGAATGCATGGATCATGCGATCCCAAATAAAACCAAGACCCAATCCTCCAAAGGCAGACGTCCTGTCTGGTGGACCCCAGCCATAAACAAACTATACAATAGAAGGAGGAAGCTACTAAATGATAGAGCAAAATCCCAAAAAGGGAAGGCATCACTGATCAGTATTAGCAAAAAACTATGGGCACACATAAAATTGTCTAAGGCCAGCTTTGAGAGAAAAATTGCACAGGACACTAAGTATAATCACAAGGCTTTCTTTAGTTATGTTAGGAACCTGGGTGGTAATTCCCAGATATGCTCAGATTTAGTCCAAAATGACAAAAAATACACAGAACCCACAGACATTGCCAACATCCTAGCTGACAGGTCCAGCGCAAACTTCTCCCCCACTCCCCACCAAAAGGGCAAATATCTATCCCAGCAGAGTGCTGCCCCCCTGACATCTCAGATGCTCAGGTAAGAGCCGCCCTCTCCAAAGCAAAAAACACAGCATCAATGGGACTAGACGGTGTCCCGGGCTGCGTCTTACATGAACTCCAAGAAGAGCTAAACCCAAACATAAAACTACTGTTCAATCTCAGCCTTACTACAGGATATGTGCCCAAAGAGTGGCGTACAGCAACAGTGGTCCCTCTCCATAAAGGTGGTGCCTCAACAGATCCTGGAAACTATCGCCCCATAAGCCTGACTAGCTTGGTCTGCAAAGCTATGGAAAGGATCATCATGGACCTCATAAATAAAGATATTGGGGACCTACAAACACTGGATCCTACCCAGTTCGGCTTTGTTAAGGGCAGATCCTGCCTCTTAAACCTGGTTGATTTCTTTGAAACAGTCACCAAGGCCATTGATGAGGGGAAGGTGGTCCACACAGCCTACCTGGACCTCGCAAAAGCCTTCGATACAATACCCCACTCGGGCATTATAGATAAGCTCACCAGCTTAAATATAAACCCCTATGTCACTAGATGGATTGCAAACTGGCTCAGAACCCACATGGTTAGAATTGCTGGAGCCATGTCAGACTCCAAACCAGTTACAAGTGGTGTCCCACAAGGCTCAGTCCTAGGACCTCTCTTGTTCGGTATATATTTCTCGGAGGTACAGGCCAACACGGAAGGACTGTGGCTGACCAAGTTCGCAGATGACTGCAAACTGGGCGCCATAATCGACTCTCCAGCCGACACAAGCATCCTCCAAAAGGGCCTCATAGAAACAGACAACTGGTGCCAGAGCCATGGCCTCAAGCTAAATGCCAAAAAGTGTATAGTCATCCCCTTTGGCAAAAACAAAGTGCCCACAAATTACCACATAGGTGGTAATCCATTAAGTACAGAAGAAGTAATTAGGGACCCAAGTTGATAGCAATCTCTCATTTGACAACCACGTGGCCAAAGTGGTTAGAAAAACATTTTATATAGCCCACCTAATCATGAAGGGGTTCACATCTAGATCAGGGGACGTCATTGTGCCTCTTTACTCATCCCTCATCAGGCCCATAATTGAGTACAATGCCCCTTTTGGGATGTACCTTACCAGACACCTGCAGCAACTGGAAAGACCCCAAACGTACCTCACCAAGAGGATCAATTGGCTCAAACAGATGCCATATGCTGCCCGGTTAAAGAAACTCCAGCTCTACTCAGTGGCATACCGCCTGTTCAGAGGTGATCTGTGCCTGACGTATAAAGCCATGTCCAACCCGGAATTAATGGACATGCTGCACCTCAGAAAATCCAAATCCCATCGAGCTACGCGCACGAGAGACTTGAAACTCAGCACTGAAATAAATAGGACATGCTGGAGGGACAGATTCATAACCCAGAGGCTCCCTTCACTCTGGAATAAAATCCCAGTCCAGGTTAGGTAGAGTCCCTCATTGACTCTCTTCAAGAGGAATCTTGATGAGTGGATGGGAGATCGTAGGTTTACCCTGGGTATCACTTCTGTGTCACTGTTAGACAGAGGCACAGTATACTAACCTCTAAAAAGGGCATAGCAAAATAAATTTAAAATGGGTGGCGAAAGCCAAACACATTCTGGCTAGGCTTATAAATGCCCTAGGGCAGATAGCCTAGTATGAACCTATGAACCTATTGCAGTGCAATCATAAATGATAGCCGTGGTAAGCACTACTAAATGCTGTCAATATAGCAAAATAACATTGTAGAAAAGTGTATTGTCATATTTGATGTAATCTGTGACAATCTGACTTGTAGGTGTAGGTAAGGAGTGAGTAGAGTTGTCAATATAGTGACCATTTATTCAATTATTATGTGTAGGGGGTATTCCACAGTCTATACATCACAGATTGTCAGCAGTGGTCCTGCTAGCCCTAAACATACAAAGTTGTAGTTGGTATTGGGTATATATTCTCAGGTAGGAAAGACAAGGATTGAGGTTTGCCATGTTTCACACATTCAAGTGGCATTAGAATAATAATAATAATAATAATAATAATAATAATAATACATGACTACACTGTTATTATTACGCCAGTGCACCTTCTGTTCAACCATCTGCTTTCTTCCCTTTTCAGCTTCTGCCCTATCCATGTCTTACCTTTAATCCTGTCAAAAAATAAATAAACACAACACACACAGAGGTACAGATAGCTTATAAACCAAATTTTCCTTTTTTATTAATTATCCATTGTTCAGTGCTTGGCATCGAGCAGTGCCACTAGTCATCGATGGATACAGGGTAATGGTAGTTCTTGTTCTATGACAAAAAAAAAGAAAAAAGTCCTATGCATGCGCTAACACTTTGCCATCAGTCACATACCTGAGATTGGTGTCATTGTGTGTCAATAAACAAATCTGAGATAAGGAAAAAAAGCACAAACAGCGAGGTACTGTAAGGTCATTACATCCTCTGTAACAGCTGCTACGGCTCAGTGTGCTAATGATTTAAAAAAGCACAAACACCAAGGTACTGTAAGGTCATTACATCCTCTGTAACAGCTTCTACGGCTCAGTGTACTAATGATTTAAAAAAGCACAAACACCAAGGTACTGTAAGGTCATTACATCCTCTGTAACAGCTGCTACGGCTCAGTGTGCTAATAATTTAAAAAAGCACAAACACCAAGGTACTGTAAGGTCATTACATCCTCTGTAACAGCTGCTACGGCTCAGTGTACTAATGATTTAAAAAAGCACAAACACCAAGGTACTGTAAGGTCATTACATCCTCTGTAACAGCTGCTACGGCTCAGTGTACTAATGATTTAAAAAAGCACAAACACCGAGGTACTGTAAGGTCATTACATCCTCTGTAACAGCTGCTACGGCTCAGTGTGCTAATCATTTAAAAAAGCACAAACACCAAGGTACTGTAAGGTCATTACATCCTCTGTAACAGCTTCTATGACTCAGTGTGCTAATCATTTAAAAAAGCACAAACACCAAGGTACTGTAAGGTCATTACATCCTCTGTAACAGCTGCTACGGCTCAGTGTACTAATGATTTAAAAAAGCACAAACACCAAGGTACTGTAAGGTCATTACATCCTCTGTAACAGCTGCTACGGCTCAGTGTACTAATGATTTAAAAAAGCACAAACACCAAGATACTGTAAGGTCATTACATCCTCTGTAACAGCTTCTATGGCTCAGTGTGCTAATCATTTAAAAAAGCACAAACACCAAGATACTGTAAGGTCATTACATCCTCTGTAACAGCTTCTATGGCTCAGTGTGCTAATCATTTAAAAAAGCACAAACACCAAGGTACTGTAAGGTCATTACATCCTCTGTAACAGCTGCTACGGCTCAGTGTGCTAATGATTTAAAAAAGCACAAACACCAAGGTACTGTAAGGTCATTACATCCTCTGTAACAGCTTCTACGGCTCAGTGTACTAATGATTTAAAAAAGCACAAACACCAAGGTACTGTAAGGTCATTACATCCTCTGTAACAGCTGCTACGGCTCAGTGTACTAATGATTTAAAAAAGCACGAACACCAAGGTACTGTAAGGTCATTACATCCTCTGTAACAGCTTCTATGGCTCAGTGTACTAATGATTTAAAAAAGCACAAACACCAAGGTACTGTAAGGTCATTACATCCTCTGTAACAGCTTCTACGGCTCAGTGTACTAATGATTTAAAAAAGCACAAACACCAAGGTACTGTAAGGTCATTACATCCTCTGTAACAGCTTCTACGGCTCAGTGTACTAATGATTTAAAAAAGCACAAACACCAAGGTACTGTAAGGTCATTACATCCTCTGTAACAGCTTCTACGGCTCAGTGTACTAATGATTTAAAAAAGCACAAACACCAAGGTACTGTAAGGTCATTACATCCTCTGTAACAGCTGCTACGGCTCAGTGTGCTAATGATTTGAACCTTTAATTTCATTGCACTGCATGCATGGTTCTGATCCACTGAGGATGGGATGCTGCTGTACAATATTGTTTCAACTCTTTAAATGTACTCCATTACAATGAGTATCTTTCCACACATTTTTGTCTGGGAGCTTCAGGGGAATACCTATGTAAGGCTGTGTTTGTTAGTCTGTGACCTAGCTATGCAAGGGTTTCAATATTGCCATGTGAATATATTTTTCATTGATTTCCACTACTGTGATAACCTAAATATGTGTTATTGATACCTATCCTGTGAAAAAAAATAAGTGTCATGTGAAGGTAGTGCTCTATGTAGTCACTTTTAACATGCTACAAACTGACAGAAGTACAACATACATACAGAAAATACTAACAAATTAAACTAAACAAAATGTTTCATTCAAAAGGTGCTCAATGCTTGTCATAGAGCAACAGTGATAGGCATTGGTGGTTAAGGATAAGTGACGAGTACCATCTTATAGCAAAAACCAAAGAGAAATCTTTCAGCCGTGCTAGTGATTTGATAACCATCACATGGACGAGCTTAAATTCATTGTGTAACAGAGAGCAGTAATGCTATAACCACAAGTTGACATAATTATTTCTACTGTCACACCATCAATGGCTCATTGCACTCCACTTGTGATTTACAATTTTGAAAAAATGCTGAGGGTTTGTACCCTTGATGCCTTAAATCTGTTGAAAATTTGTCAGTGTTTATTTTCTTTACTGCTGGCAAAAAATGTGTGCTGCCTGAGAAGTTTAATAAAACGTTACTCTGGCATATGTAGATAGTAGATGGGTTAAGAAGGAAACCATCAGGGATTTGAATTCTTTAATATGTTAGTTGTGGCAGTCGGAACTATGGTGATGCTGACTGTTGCAAATACATTTTTCCCAATCTTGTTCATGCTCTGGAAGTTGCAGCTGTCAAGGTACATGCAATTGATACAATATGATTAACACGGTTAATCTGAAGTCACTGTTGGACATATAATCTCAGCAGCAAACAGATGGAAAGAAGACCACCAAGTTTCACACCTTAAAGTGTCACTGGAGTCATGCCTCCCAGTGCATATATTGTTTTTCTTTTAGCATACATTACAATAATGTGGTTATCTCCATTTCCCACTATCATGTGAAGGATACAAACCAAGAGATTTGTTTTGGGTACAAATTCAGTGCAATTTTTCCTGACATCATGAAAAGAGAGACTTAAGGCTGGCAAAGGAGAAGGCAACTCTCCTTTTAGAGCACAGACATCTGGTGAGGTGAATACAAAGATAGTTATGTGACTCCCATTACAGCTGCAGGTTCCTGCAGCGAAACTATACTGGGTCTCACTACAAGGCTGATGACTATGATCGTCTGACCAAGACTGTCAGCCATGTTTCTGGCATGCCACATACTGGGGAATGGTGCTGTCACCACTATAATGACATAAATTATAGAAAGCCTGAACTCCTTGGCTGATTGGAGGACGAGGTTCAATAACCGGTCTCCACCTCTGCTGTAAGTATAACATCATTTACTGATTCCTACATCCTGCCAATGCATGACACCATACAGCTAGCTAATATGCTCTCTCTATCTGTAAAGCTCCTGAACAGATTGAAAGGAATCAGGAGATACACAGGGAACAATCAGAGTGTTTAAAAGAGCACCAGAGTATGTAGAAGATACTTATGAGAAACGTTTATGGTTCAGTAGTAACAAGTAACAACAGAAATACTAGTAGAGTACATTTATGCAGTCTGCCATTACTGCAATACAAATTAGAATTATTATGAATGCACAATGATAGATAGTTGACTGTCCCTACAACCATCAGCATTGCCTGAAAAGTGTCTCACCGTGTTAAATCTGTATGTATTAAAGCTGTTATGATGCTTGTGGGTTCAGCTCTAACTGCCACAGAAAAAGAAGTCTTTGAAGTTTTCAGGGGCTATTTGTAAATGTCATAGTAGTAGAAATAATGCAATTGTAAGTTAAATGTTTAAGATGTTAAAATAAATTTGTATGTGCTATGATTAAAATATGTATTTATCCTTGACTGCATTTAATAATTAACACATAAAAATTAAAAATGTCAATAAATAATTTTTGAGTGTCTTTTCCACCAGCCTCTTTGTCTACACCTTGGTATAATTTGTTTAAGTTGTCAACATTTTACCCATTACAATACTGGTAAATGGCAGCGACATGGTAAAATCAAATTGGCCATCAGTGTCATTTTACACAGTAAACAGTATGGATGTGTAAAGGTGAAGACTATTGATTTAGAAATATATAATAAATGTGTATACCCTATGTTGTGTTTATTATTCTCCTTCAGTGTAATACCTGCTTATGAAACAATGCATGGGAATAACAGTTCACTACTTTAGTTATGTCTCTATTTTATTCTTTCTTGCCATTATATTTTTTTCCTGTTTTTCTCCAGTTTTGTTACTGTTATATACAGCAGCATAGAGACTTGGACCGTCCACTCTGGCACAGCCTGTGATTGCTCCACAGGGAGCAGCAGCAGAAACACCACCAACACAAGAGGCACTCAGTGCATCTGGATCGCAGCCTGCCAGAGTTGCCTCCACAACTCCTGCCCTACCTGCACCACCAGTATCAGGTAGCTCTGCCCCAGGTGATAGCACATTGATACCCACCTGGATGGGTACCAGTGGAGGTGTCGATTATGTCACCCATCATGAGCTGGCAGAGCTTGCAGGGGAAATGATGGATAGGAGGTTTATGCCTGCATCAACTGTATAGAAGACATACTCTAGTGACTAAATGAGGCACTTCCCTGCTCAGCACTGCCTGCAATTACTGAGACAGGACCCTAGGGAGACAGGGCCTAGGATGAGATGATTTCCCACTGCATCAAAGCTGGCAGAGTATGCATATTTAAATACCCCACCCTTTTGTGCCTATATCCAACACTGTTATGTTATACAATCCACTTTTAACCATTGCTTTCTGTTTTGCCTGATGTCTCCACCAATTTGTTCCCCCTTCCTCACTGTGTTGTCCTACACTCTGTCAATCATGTCTGCCTTTCCCTGCTACTTAACCTCACACTCTTACCTAACTCTCTCACACCTGAATTCCTTCCCAAGCTTTCCTCTCGCAAACATAAAAAAGCCAACTGTCCCACAGAAACAACATCCTATACATACCTCTCAGCTTCATATGATTATTATACTAATCTACCAAAATAACTGGCTTCAATTGGTTATTATAGGCAGTGTCATACTTTGACAAAATAGAAATGATTTAATTCCCAAAATAATCATAACTGTGTCAAACACCAAGATTATTTAGATAAAAAAGTGAGAGATGTTCCTGTCTTAGTGCCATCCTGATCATTCCTAAATTGCTCACCTAATATTCTACCCTCTGCCTGATTCCCATTTCCATCCCTGTCCTCTCCTCCCATTTCCAACCTTTAATCTCATCCAAAAATAGATAAACACATGAAGACAGCAAGGGTCAAGTGGGATAAGATGATTCTTCCAATAAAACAAGGCGGACTAGGATTACCCAATTTGAGGAGGTATTTTAGAGCAACACAGTTAAGGCTCTTATACAAAGCAAAGCAGAAATCTATAATTCAAAGTGGAAAGGAATGATGATGATACTGGGGGGGGGAGCTCAAGAAAGCAGAAGAGACTGGGATTTGGGAAGCAGACTCTTAAGGAGAACAACCTACATCATACAGAGTATTATATTCATAAAATACCAGGCAGTATTCTAAGAACTAAACCAGCATAAGAATGGAGAAAAGAGATTCTGCAGATATGGAGTACTGTGGTTAGAGATACAGATAATAGGCAATGGGGGGGGGGGGCTAGAATTTATTGGAGAAAAGTGGCAAAGGAGCCAAGGTATTGGGAGCAAATAACTAGAAAGGGAAAGGTAATAGAATGGGAAAAGGCCAAGAATGTATTTGGACTGCAGGTTAGAGATTGCCTTCCTTATCAAGGATTGATATCAGAGTATAGGCAAAGAGAAAGAAATAGGGGGGTCCTCAATGAAAGATGAGCACTAGTATAGTTTTTAATAGAATCGAGAACAGACGCTGCATTAAAAAAGGAATAATTACTGCAGCATATAAAATATTACATGATAATTATAAGAATCAATCAGAGGAGCTTAGAAAGGATTTGGAAGAGATTGGATAAGCAATTCACAAAGGGACAATGGGGGGATATATGTATAGCTACCAAATATGCAATAAACTCTAGAAGATTAAGGATCTTTGCCTGGAAGTGTTTACATAGGTATTTTATACCCCAAGTAGACTCCAAAGAATTTTTCCTTACGTGGATAGCAAATGTTGGAGGTGTGACGGGCAAGAAAGAGGGGGCTGGGAACATATATTTTGGGAATGTAATGAGCTGGTAAACTTTAAGAATTCCCTGCAGACTGCTTTGTTGGAGATGCTGGGTGAGTGGACTGGATTGACTGGGGAGATGATTTTTTGAGCTATGATACAGAATCAGGATTGCCTATACATAGTAAATCCTTGCGGAGTCTAATTATGGTGGCTGCCAAAAAAGGAATTACTAGAAAATGGAAATCAAAGTCTAGACCAGCTTTACTAGACATAGTGAATATAGTAACAGAGATAAAACAACTGGAATTGGGATCTTTAGAAAAGGGATGAAGCAAACTACATAGAAAAATATGGGAATTGTGGGAACAATATATGCAGAGAAAGAATGAGGTTTAAGAGGCAGGATTTGAATGAGCCATATAATGCTTAGCTGACAGTGACTGGAAAGATTATAATTGATGTATAATATTTGCAACTACAGTTGTTTCAATGGTGTCTGTGATGTAGAATATTTGCAACTAAAGTGGTGTCAATGTTGTTTTTCATTTACATAAATGTAAGATTGCCTGTGTCATGCATGCTAATTTAATAAAGATGTTTATTGGGAAAAAATAAATAAACACACCACACGCATGGCTATGAATAACTTATGAACAGAAATAGCTTTTTCGTAACTTGTTCATAGTATTCTTGGCACTGAGCATCATCTTTGGTCATTGATGAAAGGACATCCTCTTAGCTCTCGTCCTTGGACAAAAATGAAGAAAAATCCACTGCAGTAGCTAAGACCACCATCAGCCGTGCAATTGATATTAGCACTGATGTGTGCAGCAAGCAGTTCTGACAGTATTAAAAGTACTATAAGGTGACTATGCTCCTTCTAACTGCTCTCATGACTCAATGAATGAGTGATATGATGCATCATTTGCATTGCACTTGGTGCAGAGATCTAATCCACTGAGGGTGGGATGTACCATCACATTTTTCAATCATTCTGAAACTGTTTCCCATTCAATAGTTACACTAATGACATTTGAAGACTGATATCAAGAAATTAAAAATTGAAATACAATGCATGTGTTGCTTCATATCATTCTGTAAATTTTATACTTTTACCTGTTATTTCTCACTGATGATCCCCTGCAGATAAACATACTTGCAACTCTGGAAAATGCACTGATATAAGAATATAACTGTGAGAGGCATGAGTTATGTAATCTGATAGGTTCATAGGTGAGTACTAGGCCAATGGCCCTGGAGCCAATACAAGCCTATCCCAAGATGTTATATATGTCCTTGTCACCCACCTCCATATTGCTCAATATTTATTTCACTACATTTGTGATTTATTTTTTGAACTTTCTCTTTAACGGTGAGTTGTCAGATATATGTCCTTCAGGGCCTTGCCATGATACTGCATTGATCTGCAGCATATCAACTACTCAAGCACAGTTTTGAACCCAGACTGTGCAGCTTGCTTTACTCTTACACACATATATCATTCTTTATCTAGAATTCCATCTCATGTAACACATTTATCACATCGCACACATGGACAATGGCTTTTGAAGCAGAAAGAAATGTCATCTGTGTATATATAATGTTGCAAAACGGGTAGCAGACAGCAGCTTCGATATTTCTAGTTAGGAAATGCTAACTGATGGTTCGTGCCCTATGGCAAAAAACTGAAGAAAATACCTTTGGCTGCATTGATAACGCTGCCAGTTGTACAAATGAGTTTAGCCTTGATGAGCGAAAGAAAGTCACACTTACATAGGCATGAGTACACATTTATTATTTTAACTGTTACAACCTCCATGGCTAAATGTACTCTCCTGATGAGATGTTCAGATTGTCAGTCAGGCATGTGGAGGGTTGTGATCCATTGATTATGTGTGTCTATTTAACATTGCTCATTTGGTAGTCTTAGACACTGTCTGTGTCATAGCACTCACTTCAAATGTGTGCTTTCTGACAGTTGTTGTCTAACTTGATCTGTTGTGCGAGTTGTTAATGCACACCTCGGGAGAATGCAAGTTAGGCAGGCAGAGGTTTGAATCCAGTGAGGTGTATGTTGTATCAGTGTGAAAAAGCAACTGGTGATATGCAATAACGACTTAGTGAACAGATGTCATGTGAGAAGTTTTACTTGGTTGTGACACTTTCACAGGTGAAGACTTATGATCCCCTAAGTGCTGTACTCTCTTTTAACAATGACCAGTTTCATGCACACCCACACTGTTGAAAATATCTCTTCAAATGTGTGTTTTCTGATAACTGTTGTATAACTTGTTCTCTGGCAGCAGTACCTACTGCACAAGTCAAATGAATGTGAGTTAGGCAGGCAAGGGTTAAAATTCAGTGAGGTGCCCATTGCATCAGTGTGAAACGCAACCAGTGGCCATCAATAACGACTTATTGAACAGATGTGATGTGACAAATTCTTCAGAAATGTTGGAAGCACAGATGGTTATAGTTTAGGAATCTATTCTTTTATACCAGGGACATAGGTTCTGAATTGCCTAGACATAGTAAGGCCTTATTACGTTTAATGCTCTTGGCTGCCAAAAAAAAATTACTAGAAAATGGAAATTAAAATCTGAACCAACTGTAATTGAATTACTGAATATTGTAAAGGCAATTAAGGAATTGGATGTGGGATCTTTAAAAAAGCGGAAGCAGAAAATTACACAAAATAAATGGAATTTATAGAAACAATACCCACAGGACAATGTTCAGGAGCAGGAGGAGTGAGATTTAAGGGAAGGCAGGAACTGAATAATTTCAGTAATGTTGTAGTAAATAACAGTTGTTAAAAAAACATATTGGTATATGACAATAATAATGGATACTGTTAAAAACATTTATGCTACTACTACACACACTTTTCGATGTTAGTGCCGCATAGGACCAGCTGTCTTCTTCCAGCCAACACTTGTGCATAGCTTACACATTAATTTTTGCCTAAGATACAACTTGCATGTTTTTAATTCTTGCCATAAACCATGTTTTCTTGCTGTAATACCTCTCCCAGCTTAAACTCCTCTTCCTGCCCCAACTTCCTGACCTTCTCACTCAGTCAACTACCTGTGTTATTTATATAATTTTACAGCTTGCATATATCTTTAAACATGACTGTTGCCATACTACGTTTCACTGGCAAAGACTAACTCTTATTTCTCTCTCAAAGGTTTTTGCTTATTGTAAATAATTTACACAAAAGTTTATGTCTTAAACGATCATAAATGTCTGTATTTGCAGTGAACACCAGTGGTTGCAAACCCTAGGATGAGCCTGAAAATAGTGCGGTAAGACCAATGCTCTGCCCTGGCCAACAAACATATAAATATATACAATAATGATTAAAGAGTATATATTTTAAGAGTAATGTTACAGTAAATAATATTTTGAAACAATGTAAAAGAAAGTCAGATTTAACTCTTAGTTGATATGGGAGCAGTGAGGTTAGTTGCAAATGTAGAGGGGTAGGTAAGAATGAAAATAGTTTAATTGATTTATTTATTTATTGTCTGTTTTTGTATCTGCTGTATATCTTTGAGAGAATAAAAAGACACTGCCTGGGATTCAGAAAGGCTTACCACACTGCAGAAGGTCTAGCTTGGAAGGTTTCCTCAGTGCAGTAAGCCCAGGTAGTTTGGGGACTGAGCTCCCATTAAAGTGGTATGCAGACGCAGGCCATAATGCAGACAGAAGTATCACTTGAGGAAGCTGCATGCATATGTGACATTCCATATAAGAAGATAAGAAGGAAAAGGTGTAGGCTATTTTTGATATATACCCATTCACTCATATGGATGAGTCATGCCTCAAAATGTGACTACAGGTAGGAACTGTGGAATCCAATGTTTGTGTGTGTGTGTGTGTGTGTGTGTGTGTTTGTGTATATACACACACACTAAAAGGCTGACATATCTCAGAGGAAAGAGAATATTCCAAGAAATGACCATCTTGGACTTAATATTTGGAAGTTCATTTTTTAGCCATTCATGTTTTGGGACTCGCACTAGCAGGTCTTGAAATTTTAAATGGCTACCATTTCTTTTAATATGCTTATAGGCAACATGATACTAGGACGCTAACTGTATTGTGTATAAAAGCAACTTGGATTCTTCTCTATTTGCTCATTTTAAAGTTTGGCATTAGTGGTTAGTGCATATTTTAGTACAGTAAACTGGAATACTTACTTTTTGTATGCTGGCAGGAACCAGCCAAGGGGGTGACTAGCTGCACTGAGGATGAAAGTAACTTGTTACTTTCATTTGCAGAGTTTAAACCCTGGCATTAAGTCTAGTGTGCACTTGTGTGGAATAAATTGCAAAATCTACTCTATGGTCACTTTTTTGTAAAACAAATTTCAATGTGTTTGAAGATTGTATTATTAATTTTTGAACAACAATACAGATTTTTAAATACTATTTAGGTTGATAAGGTTATTTATTGTGTTACTTATTGAGTCCTTAAATGAATGTAACTTTAAGAATTAACTAGAGTGTGCTAAAGTTGTTTGTGATTGGTCAATTGGGTTATTAAATAATATGTCACCATGGATTGTTTTAATCTGATGAAGGTCAGTATAACAACAAAGAAGGAAGAAATGACTTATTTTAACTTTTGGCTGTTCATTTGGTTACATGTTTTTTTTCCAGTGGTGTTTTATCAACAATTATGTTTAATCATTTAAATTCAAACTGTCCCTGATTTTACAGAATGTCACTGTCTTTGCCTAATATTTTGGTATGCAATTTACCCTCTTGTTGTTTGCCCAGTTTACTAGCTTTACAGGACTAGTGTGCATTTCTATGAAATAAGTTGGAATATTTACTCTCTCTGAGCCGTTTGTGTGAAATCAGGTTAAAGTTATTCTTGAATATCCCCACATTTGCCTCATATTTTGGTATGTGCCTCATAAAATGTATGGTTTTCTTGTAAATCATGGAGGACTGCAGTGACTACATGGTGGAGGAGTGACTGTGGATGAAAGCAACTTACGGTCTTGTTTGCTCAGCTACAGCCTGGCTTTACAGAACCAGTGGAAGTTTATGTGAAATAAGTTGGAATACTTACTCTTCGTGTACTATTTTTATAAAACCAAGTTTAAATTGTTTCTGTTTTTAAATAATATTCCTGACTTTGTTAGATATTTTTGGAATCTGCCTCATTCAATTTGTGATTTTATGGCAAATCCTTAAGGACTGCAGTCACTAAATGTGTGTGTGTGTGTGGGGGGGGTCTGACTGAAAGCAACTTAACCTCATGTTAGTTGCTCACTCCGCTGTCTGGCTTTACAGAATTAGTGTGCATTTGTATTAAATAAGTTTTGGATACCATTTGTGTGAAACCATCTTAAAGCTGTCTCTGATTTCACAGAATACCCCTGACTTTGCATCATGTTGATACGTTCCTCATTAATTCTATAGTTTTCTAGTAAACCACTGAGGATTATAGTCACTAATCAGACTCCATAGCCTTCAAAAATGCATGCCAATTTTCTCAAATATTGCTAATATTTTCATCCAAGAGTTATAAAGTGATAAAGATTTATGAAATAATTTATTGTTCTTTACAATGTAGTTAAATGTATTCATAGCTTTGCCTGTATAGAGACTAATGTATATAGTTAATGTTGAGATTATACATCGTAAAATTGTATATATGTTTTTTCTTTCATTTTGAATTTATGTAATGGTTGATGAATTCTCATATTTTAAAATTAAAAAAACCTATAGTAAAAAAATGCATGAAAATGTAAAAAAGTTATTGTAGCAACTTTCTAAGCATTTAAGAGCAATTTAATTTCTTTTTTAATTTTGGGACTTTACCCCTTATTTTTTTTCTTTGTCCCTGATTCTTGCGGTGTACTACTTTTTATCACAGTCAGATGAGGTGCACACAATAAAGTAGCTATAACTGGTGGGGGGATGGGGGCTGCTTGTGTATGAAAGTAAGTTACTGTCTCGTTGTTTGCTCAATTTACCCATCTGGCTTCACATGACTAATGTGCATTTGTGTGAAATAAGTTGGAATACTTGTGGGCTGTCTACTGTTCATGTGAAATAAAGTTTAAATTACACATCTCTCAGTTGCTCTTGAGTGCACCAAATTACTCTGATTTTTCTCATATTTTCAGTTTGTTCCATATGAAATTGATGTTTTTTTTCTTGCAAATAACTGAGGATTGCAATCACTAAATAATGAAAAATATTTGACTTACAGACTTCATGTAATCAGAAAATGCATGCTAATACAAAACATTTTATTCTAACAACTTTCTAAGCATACATCAGTGATTCAAATATTTTACAGGTTCTGGGCCTTTGTCCCTCTGTGTGTTGGCTTTGTCTTGATTTTTCTCTAAGTGGTCAAGTTACTATTTGTTGCCATAATCAGATGAGGTGTACATGGTAAAGTTGGTATAACTGCTGGATCAGTGTGGAAGTTGACTTTGGATGAAAGTAACTTACCTTACTGATGTTTGATCAGTTTGGCTTTGTAGGATTTAGACTACATTTTTGTGTGAAGAAGACCATAGTGGACTCATCTGCATATCGTATTAAAAATAATTTAGCTCCTTTGGGGCATATCATTACTGGATCTACTGAACAAATGTGGACCCAGAATTGGTGGTTCCCCGAGAAACCTCTTTGATAATCGGTCTATTATTTTCAGAAGACCACACAACTCTGGGGCAAAATTTGTAGCACAGCCTGTCTGGATGTTCATAAATTCCTCAAGGAAAAAATGATAGGTACTTTTCCATTATTTCTTGCTATATGTAGTGTTAAAGTATGTTACATCGTATAGGTATAACCAAACATTAACTGAGGGGAGCGCAGTGTAACACATATGTTTCAGAAGCATAGGAACAAATAAGTTAACAATTCTTAATACCCTCGGAGGTTAACGTGGTAGCAGACTACTGCCCCATTAACCGAAAAGTACAAAAATTATATTACTTCTAGTCCCCAGACACTACAATGTCCAGAAAGCACTGCGCAGCACGTTTATAAATACATCTAATTTCACCGTTGACTTTTCCAGAAAGAAAAAAAGGGGGCGTGGATAAGAACTGTTCCAAGATGGCGGGGGGATCGGCGAGCGATTCCTTGACCTACTGTGTATCCCAACTGTCGCAAAGAACCGATCCGGTGGGGATAAGCCGTTCTCTCGTTGCTATCCGCACCAAACACATCAAAGGGCCCGATGGCATTGCCCGATTTCGCACAAAGGGTGGGCTGCGACCATTGCTTGCACTGTTGCAGGCGTCTCACGCCCGGAAGGCCTTGGACTTGTCACTCAGCATTTTGGCTAATTGCTGTACCGAGGGGGAGTCACGTATTGAGGTGAGCTTGTGTAACCCCGGACCAGTAGTTTTGTGGTCATATTGGGAGACAGATATTTTAGAAAACAATTATAACATCTTCTGACATTATTCATTGGTTGCTTATTTGTGTTCCTTTCTTTCTAGGTTCGTAAGCTTGGAGGCATACCCCCACTCGGTAAGTAATAGTATGGTACGGTCCGAAGTCAGGACACGTCAGCATGGGGGGGGTGGGGTGAAGCTTGGAGTTGATGACGTCAAGGCTGTCGCTCTTTGGATGGCGTTGTAATCCTATTAGAAAATTTTGGCAGGTGGAATCTGGAGTAATACAGATTGATTACGTAATACAGACTTAAAATGTATTAAGAAGTTCGTGGCTGGTACTTTGATCACTGTTTTAAACACATTCAGTTTAGTTGCTATTCTGTTTTCGAAGGAAGGGGGCGGGTCTGGCTTTTGAAGTATTTATTTGGTTTAGCCATAGTTTAAGGGTACACGATTATTTATCCCCCTTAAAATGTTATTAAACCCGATGTGTACAGACTCCCCTTCATAATTAAGAGCTTAAGTTTTGTTGTAATTCCAGAGCTCATGTGCAGCTCAGTCAGACAGCATTTCATCGGTATTTACTAGGCTGTTCGTCTGTGGGAAGTACGTTGAGACGCCTAGTCCGGCATTCTTAGGGTACCTTGTGTTTTGCCTATGTATAATCTAAAGGCAGGCAGGGATATGTTGGGACATTTGCCCCTATCCATAAGGATGTGGGTGCTAATCCAGGGGCGAAATTACGGTTTCCTAGCCATTTATCCAAGTTGCTTTTGAATGGTGCAAGATCAGTACTTAGGCAGGAAGGGATATGTTGGGACATTTGCCCCTATCCATAAGGATGTGGGTGCTAATCCAGGGGCGAAATTACGGTTTCCTAGCCATTTATCCAAGTTGCTTTTGAATGGTGCAAGATCAGTACTTTGCTTTATGTGGTGTGGAATATGGTTCCACAACAGCAGTATCCTCTGTGATTGGTACTTATCCCTTTAACATCTCTCTCTGGTTGTGTGGCTGTCAAGTTTGTAATCCCTTTAACATCTCTCTCTGGTTGTGTGGCTGTCAAGTTTGTACATGCAAGTAGAGGAATATAGGCATTCACGTTTTTGTTCATTTGAAGCTTTGAGTAGTTTTTTTTTTCAGTCAGTCACAGCTTCAGCTGGGTGAGACTTGTAGGTTCATAGGTAGATACTAGGCTGTCTGCCCTAGGGCATTTATAAGCTTAGCCAGAGTGTAATTTGGCTTCCGCCTCCCTGTTTGATTAGCCTACTGTGCCTCTGTAAAGTAGGTCACAGAAGGTACCATTTTAAGATTAGGCAAGGCTCAAATTCTAAACCTACCACCCTAGAAAACAAAAATGGGAAGAAACTAAGGGTAATGCTGCTCAATGCCAGAAGTCTAAATCTCAAAATGCACGCACTCGAGGCCCTCCTCAGTATGGAGAACATCGATGTCTGTGCTGTGACTGAAACCTGGTTCAAGGCTCCTGAGAGCACCCGGGCACTATCAGGTTTTACCTCATATCATGCGTTCCGGCCCCAAAACCCGGACCACACCACAAAAGGAGGGGGTGTATCCATATTCATCAAGGATACCCACACCTCCAGGTTGGTGGCAACGCACGAAGCATCGGAAACCATCCAGGTGCAATTAACCATAGGCAAAACTGCTCTACAATTTGTAGCATGCTACAGGCCACCCTCTCAAACTCAGGAACCCCACACAGCCTTCCTGAAGACACTGGAGGGTATAAATGTATCTCCAAACACCATTATATTGGGTGACTTCAACTACCCGAATATAGACTGGGAACATTACTTAAGCCCCAACTTTCTAGCCCAAAGGTTCCTGGAGTTCATAAATTCAAATGCCATGGAACAACTAGTCACCGTTCCCACAAGAGGAGAAAATATACTAGATCTCATCATCACAAACATGGGGACAAAATGCTCCACACCGGAAGTATATCCCTCATTGGTGAGATAAGATCACAAACTTATCTCACTGGAAATCCACATCCCGCCCCCACCCCAAACAAAAAAGACCACAGTGAAGAACTTCTCTAAAGCAAACTTCACACTACTCAAGACTGGTGTGGTATCCTTCAAGGCCCCCGAGCCAGTGGAAACCACAACCCAAGCTGCAGAAGCCCTTACAAATGCCTTCTACGAACACCTCCAGGACTGCATGGATCATACAATCCCTAATAAAACCAAGACTCTCTCCACCAAGGGCAAACGTCCAGTCTGGTGGACCCCAGCCATAAACAAACTTTACAATAAGAGGAGAAAGCTGTTGCATGATAGAGCAAAATCCATAAAAGAGAAGACACCCTTGATCATTATTAGTAAAAAAATACGAGCACTCATAAAATCATCCAAGGCCAACTTTGAGAGAAAAATTGCAATAGATTCAAAAGACAATCATAAGGCCTTCTTCAGCTATGTTAGAAACCTGGGTGGAAACTCCCAGATATGCGCAGAATTAGTCCAAAATGATACAAAAATCTCTGAACCCACAGACATTGCCAACATACTGGCAGACAGGTTCAGTGCAAACTTCACCCCCCTCTCCCACCCAAAAGGAGAGATAACTATCCCAGCGGAGTGTAGCCTCCCAGACATCTCAAATGCGCAGGTGAAAGCTGCTCTCTAAAGCTAAAAACACAGCATCAATGGGACCGGATGGTGTCCCCGGCTGTGTGCTACACAAACTCAACGAGGAACTAAACTCACATATAAGGCAGCTGTTTAATCTTAGCCTTACCACAGGATACGTGCCCAAGGAGTGGCGTATGGCAACTGTGGTCCCACTCCACAAAGGCGGTGCCTCTACGGACCCTGGTAATTACCGCCCCATAAGCTTAACAAGCCTGGTCTGCAAAGCTATGGAGAGGATCATAATGGAACTCATAAACAAAGACATAGGGGACTTGCAGACATTGGACCCGACCCAGTTTGGCTTTGTCAAGGGCAGATCATGCCTTTTGAACTTGGTCGACTTCTTCGAAACAGTCACCAAGGCCATTGATGAGGAAAGGCAGTCCATACAGCCTACCTTGACCTTGCAAAAGCTTTCGACACAATACCCCACTCGGGTATTATAGAGAAACTTACCAGCTTAAATGTAAACCCATATGTCACAAGATGGGTTGCAAACTGGCTAAAGGACAGAACCCACAGGGTTAGAGTTGCTGGCGCCATGTCAGACTCCAAGCCAGTCACAAGTGGTGTCCCACAGGGCTCAGTCCTTGGCCCCCTGTTGTTTGGCATCTACTTCTCAGAAGTACAGGCAAACATAGGAGGACTATGGCTGACAAAGTTTGCAGATGACTGCAAACTGGGCGCCATAGTGGAAAGTACATCGGACACAGATATCCTCCAGAGGGGTCTCACGGAAACTGATAGCTGGTGCCAGAGCCATGGCCTGAAGTTAAATGCCAAAAAATGTATAGTCATACCCTTCGGGAAAAACAAGGTAACCCCAAGCTGCCATATAGGTGGCAATCCATTAAGCACAGAAGAGGTTATCAGGGACCTGGAAACCCAGGTTGACAGTGGCCTTTCTTTTGACACTCACATTGCTAAAGTGCTTAGAAAGACCTTCTACATTGCCCACCTGATCATGAAGGGATTCACATCCAGATCAAGTGAGGTCATTGTTCCCCTGTACTCTTCACTTATCAGACCTATGATCGAGTACAATGCCCCATTCGGGATGTATCTCACCCGACACCTGCAGCAATTGGAGAGACCCCAAAAGTTCCTCACCAAAAGGATAAAGGGACTCCAAAATCTGTCATATGCTGCCAGACTGAAGAAACTCCAGCTCTATTCAGTCGCATACCGCCTGCTCAGAGGTGACCTGTGCCTGACATACAAGGCCATGTCCAACCCGGAATTAATGGACATGCTCCACCTCAAAAAATCCAAATCTACCAGATCCACTAGAGCAAGCGACTTAAACCTTAGCACGGATATAAATAGGACATGCTGGAGGGATAGATTTGTCACCCAGAGACTCCCTATGCTGTGGAATAAAATCCCGGTCCATGTGCGGCAGAGCACCTCGCTGGCTCTGTTCAAGAGAAATCTTGACCGGTGGATGGGAGATCGTAGGTTTACCCCGGGAATCATCTCTGTGTCACTGCTGGACAGAGGCACAACAAACTAATGGGCACAGTATTTTTTAACATAAGGGGTGGCGTAAGCCACAAAACTTTGGGCTAGGCTTATAAATGCCTTAGGGCAGATAGCCTAGTATAAACCTTTGAACCTAGTATAAACCTATTGGTTTACTGTGCCTCTGTCTAGCAGGGACACAGAAGAGATCCCAGGGGTGAATTTGTGATTTCCCATCCACACGTCTAGATTTCGCTTTAAGAGGGTCAGCGAGGGGCAGTGTCTAACATGAATTAGGATTCTATTCCAGAGTGAGGGGAGCCTCTGGGAAATGAATCTGTCCCTCCAGCATGTCCTATTTATTTTTGTGCTGAGGTTTAAGTCCCTGGAGCGTGTAGCTCTAAGGGACTTGGATTTTTTGAGGTGGAGTATGTCCATTAATTCTGGGTTTGACATGGCTTTGTACGTCAGGCATAGATCGCCTCTGAGTAGGCGGTAAGCAATTGAGTAGAGCTGGAGTTTCTTTAGTAGACTTGCATAGGACATCTGTTTGTAGCCCATGATCCTCTTGGCCAGGTACTTTTGGGGTCACTCTAGTTGCTGCAGGTGTCGGGTAAGGTACATCCCAAAAGGGGCATTGTATTCAATTATGGGCCTGATGAGTGATGAGTAGAGGGACACAATGACCTCTCTTGATCTAGATGCGAACCCTTTCGTGATGAGGTGGGCTATATAGAAGGTCTTTCTAACCACTTTGGCAATGTGATTATCAAAGGAGAGATTACTATCGACGTTGGTCCCCAGGTCCCTAATTACTTCTTCCGTACTTAATGGATTACCACCTATGTGGTAATTTGTGGGCACCTTGTTTTTCCCAAAGGGGATGACTGTGCATTTTTTAGCATTTAGCTTGAGGCCGTGGCTCTGGCACCAAGCATCTGTCTCTGTGAGACCCTTTTGGAGGATGCTTGTGTCAGCTGGAGATTCGATTATGGCCTCCAGCTTGCAGTCATCTGCGAACTTTGTCAGCCATAATCCCCCCATGTTAGCCTGAACCTCAGAGAAGTACATACCGAACAAGACAGGTCCCAGAACTGAGCCCTGTGGGACGCCACTTGTAACTGGTTTGGATTCAGACATGGCACCTGCGATTCTTACCATGTGGGTTCTATCTCTGAGCCAGTTTGCAACCCATCTTGTGATGTAGGGGTTGATATTTAAGCTGGTAACCGAGTGGGGTATTGTGTCGAAGGCTTTTGCGAGGTCCAGGTAGGCTGTGTGGACTACCTTGCCCTCATCTGTGGCTTTGGTAACTGTTTCAAAGAAATCAACTAGGTTTAAGAGGCAAGATCTGCCCTTAACAAAGCCGAATTGGGTAGGGTCCAGTGTCTGGAGACTCCCAATGTCTTTGTTTATGAGTTCCATGATAATACGCTCCATAGCTTTACAGACCAGACTAGTCAGGCTTATGGGGCGATAATTCCCGGGGTCCATTGTGGCACCACCTTTGTGGAGTGGGACCACTGTAGCTGTACGCCATTCTTTGGGTACATATCCTGTAGTAAGGCTAAGTTTGAACAGTGACTTAATGTGAGGGTTTAGTTCTTCTTGGACCTCATGTAAGACACAGCCTGGGACATCGTCCGGTCCCCATAGATGCTGTGTTTTTTGCTTTGGAGAGGGCAGCTTTCACCTGTGCATCTGTGATGTCAGGGAGGTTACATTCAGTTGGGATAAGCATTTGCTCCTTTGGGGGGGAAGGGGGGGAGAAGTTTGCGCTGAATCTGTCTGCCAGGATGTTGGCTTTGTAGGTTTGGTATATTTTGTACCGTTATGCAACAATTCAGAGCATATCTGGTAGTTTCCACCCATATTCCTGACATAACTAAAGAAGGCCTTGTGATTTCTTTAGTGTCTAGGGCAATTTTTCTTTCGAAACTGGCCTTTGATGATTTTATGAGGGATCGAAGTTTCTTGGTAATACTGATCAGAAATGCCTTCCCTTTTTGGGATTTTGCTCTGTCATGTAGTAGCTTGACATAGTGGAAACGTTTTACATCACCCCAAACATAGCACACTTGCCATAGTTCGGAACATTTTTTTTTCTTAAGGACTTTCTTTTAAACTTAGCTCTTGGTGTGATTCTCTTGCATAGAGCTTCATACACTAATTCTTTCATTCTGTTTCTGGTGAGAGACCATAAATTACTTCTTGCCTTCCACACCCGTCATCTTTGCCTGGAGTGAGTGTTCAGACCGTTCCCAAGTCTGTAGTGTAATGGAGACTGCTACTCTGCATTTCATTCCTCTACGTCTGCGGTCAGAGCACAGACGTTTAGTGCCATTTCACATTTTCTTCAGCCGCAGAGTCCACATTCCTTCCCCTGACCCAACTTGCACCTTTGCGTCTTCTACTAGCATATATAAAAGATTTGTAGTTCTTTTTATCAACCACCACATTAATTTCTCACCATACACACACACAGACAGCTAGTAGTAACAATTTGACTTCCTAATAGAATATCTGCTGCTGCTGTGCTCATAGCTAAAACTAGTTCTTCATTGCTCATCCTTGGAGAACTTTATCATACCTCTGGCTCAGTACTTCTATACATCCTTTCACCTCTGTTTTTGAGATAATTTTATTTTGGAGGTAATTAAACTTTAAGGTTCGGTGCATGTTTGTAATACCAGTAAGTCACCATCTGACTGTGGGTGAAGGATTCGCTCAAGGGTAGGCATAGTCTGTTCATTAGGCAAAGTCTTTTTGAGCAGATGTCACTTAGGATTTGTCCTACTTCAAACACATTCTGGAGGCAATTGTTAGTATTGTATATGGATGGATTTTGAAAAGTTATTTCATATCTTCATTATTTTGTTTTTGTATACTGTACCCGTTGAGTTGGTTGGTTTGTCAGCACATACCAGAAAGGGAAAGTGGCCTCTGAGCTTAATAAGCATATGCATATTTCTGTACATGCCTGCTGGCAGCACCCCCCTCCCCCCCATGTAATTTTGAAAGCTTGCTTCCAGGGTTTTAATGGCAGCAGATTTGATATGTTTACAATGACTGTTGGATGGCTGTTATTTACCAGCACTGAAAAGATTATTTAACTGGTAAAATAGTCACATTTCAGCACTATTTTTTTGAAATTTAAACTTTAGATTTGTAATGTCCCTATCTGATTTGTACTCGCCATCCAAAAAGGTCGATTTCACTCTGACCTCTCAACTTTCTCTGTTTTGGAGGAATGTTCCTATTTTTAGGCTTCATTTACCCCTGCATAGGTTGTTTCTGTTTTCAGACTTGAAATACCCCTTTTCACAAATTTCTGAATTCCCCCTTATCGAATGTGAATTTTTTTTTTTTTTAAGCTATCTAGTACACAGAAGAACACACAACATGGCTAACATACTAGTGGCAACAATTTAAAGATAGAGGACATTTTACATCTCCTTTGTCCAAAAAAAAATGACATTGTGTGACAATTTTGGAAAAACTGTTCATTAAAGTCCATAGAGTTTACAGACTTTCTTTGATAATGTGCTTACACTGTTTTTAAAATGTGTTTCTGAGTGGTATCTCACATTCATTCCTATTGGAAGTGGGAAGAATTATGTGGTATTTGCTGATTAGATGTCCAGGTTTTAGCTAGATGTTCCTACTTTTCAAGGACCTTTGTTCTTGTTTTCAGTGTGTGTATGTTGATATGATTTCACTTACAAAGGCTTAAAATAGCGTATTTGAATAGCTACACTCTTCTACATGTGTTTGTGTGATGCCAGCAGTTTCATAATCATGCTATGATCTGACAACTGTTACCTAACCTGTTTTATATTTATCAAGGTGATCATTATGGAATGTTGCCTAGGTGGGCTATTGCCTAACCTGTTTTATATTTATCAAGGTGATCATTATGGAAAGTTGTCTAGGTGGGCTGTAGCTAAAAAAATTCTAAGTGTTTTAACCACCAATAAACAGCTGGATACTGATCCCAATTGTGTAGTTGTACAACTCAAACTCAGAGGCAAAACAACTATATACATCTTGACTGCCTACATTCCTCCGCTTGCCACCACCTGTCCTTTACCGTTCTGGATTCTGTAAACAGCTGGTGCTTGAAATGTTTGTCTGCGGTGCAGTGGTCACAGTGAATTGCTCGTTGACATAATTCTCAGAAATGTATCTCTGCGCAGCTGATATTCAGTAGTCATAGTGAAACACTCTGACATATTTCTCAAAAACATGCCTCTTGGCAATTGGTGTTATCTGTTTTGATCAGCATCACACTTTAAGTTTTGAAATGTTGGGACCACAGTATTGAGTCTCACACTGCAGGTTCACAGTGAATCTTTGTGTGACACAGTTCGCAGAAACATACCCCTCTGCATCCAGTATGCATTAGTCACAGTGCCTCACTCATCGAGATAAATCTCAAAGCTCTGCGATGAGTCCAGTACCCTCTTCTCTAGCAGTATTGATTACTGACCTATTTTAAATGCACCAGGCCCCTGTTAGTAATAGTTGGCGGTTGCTTCGTCTCAAAGCTCTGCGATGAGTCCAGTACCCTCTTCTCTAGCAGTATTGATTACTGACCTATTTTAAATGCACCAGGCCCCTGTTAGTAATAGTTGGCGGTTGCTTCGTCTCAAAGCTCTGCGATGAGTCCAGTACCCTCTTCTCTAGCAGTATTGATTACTGACCTATTTTAAATGCACCAGGCCCCTGTTAGTAATAGTTGGCGGTTGCTTCGTCTCAAAGCTCTGCGATGAGTCCAGTACCCTCTTCTCTAGCAGTATTGATTACTGACCTATTTTAAATGCACCAGGCCCCTGTTAGTAATAGTTGGCGGTTGCTTCGTCTTCCAAACAAACCGTGTGCCCCCTTGTTACTGCTGCTTGCATTGATTCTTGTCTAATCTGTATATGCACTGCAGTTTCCCCACAGCTCTACTCTCTCTACTCTAAATCGGGATCTGTACACATCCCCGATGGCACTGTCCGCCGAAGCAGACATCACCCAACATACTTAACCGAAAGTGCTGTTCAGTGAAGCAGCAATTTCGGATAAGTATGCTTGTTGTGCCGGTCGCACTATGGTGCGGTTAAGGGAAAATTCCCTTTTCCCCACTATAGTGCGACCTCAGAGTGAGAATATAAAAGTAAGGGGGTGTTGGGGGCACAGCCCCCCACATAGGGGGTGCAGGGGGCCTTGCCCCCCTGCATAAAAGAAGATTTATTGTTTTTTTTTTTTTTTTTTCCAAACTCACTTTAACAAAAGCACTTTTTCGGTGAAAGCGCTTTTGTTAAAGTGCATTTGGTTATTGTGGATTCGGACTATTGAACTTTCGTTCAATAGTCCTAGGTCCTCTAAAACATGGTATTTTTCATAAAAAAGAAAATATGATATTGGGGGGCAGCAACACCTCTGGCCAGCCTGTGAACTCAGTGACCTGCTGAAGATTGTTTTTATATTGACTAGCCATTAAAAAAGTTGTATAGCTTTCTGGAAGAGTGGACAAAAAAGCTTTTTGGCAAAATCCAGTCATAATGGGCGTTGCAAGTTGGGAGCTATTATTAACTCCCCAAGTGATGTTGACATCCTACAGAATTGCTTCTCTGTGACCAACGACTGGTGTCAGAACCATGGCCTTAAGCTCAATGCCAAAAAATGTGTCGTCATCCCCTTTGGGAAAAACCCAGTTCCCATGAATTACCACATTGATGGTAGTTCACTGAACACAGAAGGTGTTATAAGAGATCTGGGAACACAGGTTGACAGTAACCTCTCTCTTGATCACCGCATTGCTCCTGTGGTCAGAAAGTCCTATGTGGCACATCTCATTACTAAGGGTTTTGCATCCAGGAAGAAGGAGGTCATTGTCTCCCTCTACTCTTCTCTCATTATGCCAATCATCGAGTACAATGCCCTATTTGGCATGTACCTCACTTAGACACCTGCAACAACTGGAGAGGCCGCAAAAGTACCTCACAAAGAGGATCCTAGGCCTTAAATACTTGTCTTGTATGGACAGGCTCAGAAAAAACCTCCACTAATTCTCTCTCATATCACCTATGTAGAGGCGCTCTCTGCTTGACTTACAAAGCCTTGTCTGACCCAGCTCTGTTAGAAATGCTACATCTAAAGAAATCCCAGTCCCTCCGCACCACACGCTCCAGAGACCTCAACCTCACCACAATCAACAGAACATACTGGAGGGACAGGTTCATAACCCAGAGACTGCCCATGCTGTGGAATAAACTTCCTTACATGTCGAGCAGAGCACCTCGCTGATCCTCTTCAAGAGAAATCTTGATGAGTGGATGGGAAATAGAAAATTCACCCCGGGGGTGACTCCAATGGCTGTACTCGACCGAGACACTAGGAACTAAAGTTGGGTGGCATGATGCCAGGGTAATCCTATGGTTAAGCTTGTAAAGGCCCCAGGGCCATTAGCCCATTACACACCTATGAGCCTACTGTCTGAGTATCATCTTACTGTAAAAATAAAAAGCGTTTGTGAATATTTCAAAGTTTTGTTGGGCTAAAATGAAGTACTTTCTGGCTAAACAATCTTTAGCTCAATACAACCAAACAATTGCAGAACAAAGCTTAGTTGATAAAGCCAATATTCCAAAGTAGAA
This sequence comes from Protopterus annectens, assembly GCF_019279795.1. Classification (NCBI taxonomy): domain Eukaryota; kingdom Metazoa; phylum Chordata; order Ceratodontiformes; family Protopteridae; genus Protopterus; species Protopterus annectens. The sequence continues at coordinate 1,788,329,054 of NC_056744.1, read as the reverse complement.
TAAACCAAGCAACGCTGATACTGAAAGTTTTTAATAAAACAAAGCTTTCAGGTCAAACAAGCCCTTCATCAATGAATAAAAATTATAACACATACCAACCAGACTGCGGTGGTGGTGCTGCGGTAGCACTGTCGCCTCACAGTAAGACGTCCCGTTCGTTTCTCAGCTTGAGCGTCTTCTGTCTAGAGACATGCGTGAATGGGCGTGCCTTAGTTGAAGGTTGTGCGTCAGGGTTGGCAACTCGGCACGTAAAAATCTACTGCCAATCATTAGCAGACCGGAGTTCCGCTGTGGCGACCCCTAACCGGGAAAAGCCGAAAGACACCACAACAACCAAAACAGATTTATACTAATAAAATTACCACAGCCAATAAGTATGTTAACATCCTGGTTATAAATTAAACTTTAAAAGCATAGACCTCTATTTTAAACACATTTGCTTATATCTTAAAACAGGTTTCAAAGAAACTGTCTGATACAAACCTGGTGGTATGTCTGCACAAATATGCATTATCCATTCATATTCTTTCATTTCTAATTTGTTATATCCCCACCCCTCACATCTTTATATATTCTGTCTACCACTCTAAATGAGAATTTGTGTCCTTTTTTCAACAACTTAACACTGTCTTGTCCAAAGTTACAGATCGTATTTTGTGAAATGTATGAGGGTTACTTGGATGTCTCTCACACAAAATGATCATCTAGTGATAATTATCTATCTGATGATGTTAATCCTCGTTCATTCCTTACGTATGGGGTATCGGTTCCGACCTCTGAACCCAGCCGGCCATTTTCCAAGCTCGTGTCGGCCACAAACTCTCGAGCCAAACTCTTACCCATAATTCCCATCTCCCTGTTACCCCAGATTTCGTTTGCCGCATCGCAGTTAAGTTGTGTCAGGCTACTTCATTGAGCTAAGTACACATTTTTGATCTTTTCAAAAATTTGACTAAACCTTTTGAGGAAAAGTAGTTATTTGGTTATCTTTTACCTTATCGCACCTAGCGACGACTACTTGTGCTCTTATTTTTTTGTTTTTTTTCTTTCTCTTACCGACGAGGTATTTCTTCCCTTTACCATCGTTGGTAAAACTTTCTGGGCCTTACCTTCAGGTAATTCCTTTTTGGTAACCCTTCTTTCCCTTTCTTTACTATGACAGATAAAAAAGGCAGTCCAGGTTTTAAAAGATGTGTGGAATGTGGCCATAAATTGCCTGTCTCTGATGCACATTCTTTGTGTTTATTGTTTGGGTGTGCTTCATTTAACAGTTAACCCGCCTTGCGGGATTTGTAAGAATTTCACTAATAGGACTGCCATTGAAAGAAAGAATGTTGATTTTAAAGGGGCTACTAAAATCTTCCTTTTCAGAGGCTATTTCTGGGACGGAGGTCTCATCCCCTCCAAGCTCCCACAAGAAAAGGAGTGATGATTATAAAAAATCTAAGTCTCTTCCATCCTCTCCAGCTGGAGGCCCTATGGAACAGAGACCTAAAAAACCTAAGCTTTCCACTACGAATTTGACCTCTTCGGCACCGACGATTTCAGAGCCTAGTTATTCGGTTCTGAGTCCATCGGCACCATCTATTTTTTCAGCACCGAGTAGTGTGCCTCATACAGCATCGGAACCTAGGGGCTCCTCTGTTCAGACTTCTTCATCGGCACCAACAGTACAGTCCATACAGTTTTTGTTGGCGCAGATATGTGTCGACGCCAGTCTCCCTCTCGGTTAAGACCATTGATTCAGTGCCGACTACTCGCTCGGCACCGACCATTTCATTTCTATTGCAGACTCTCTCCACATCGCCAGCTACCACTTCGGTACCGACCTCGTCGGTGCAGACATTACCTTCGGCACCGATGGTTCCCTCGGGGCACACTACTGTTGTTCAGGCCATGCCAAGTCCTCTTTTTGCGGTACAAACTCCCACCATTGTGGGCACCGAACTTGTTCCGACTTTGGATAGACCTGATTCTCCTTCAGCTATGTCTGCGAGATCCACTAGAAGCCTCTCTGAACATGATGTGCTGCGTCTTGTGGATCAGTTGCTTCTGGCTAGAGGTATTCTTCCTCCCAGGACCTGGTACTTCCTTGGAAGGTGACCATTCTTCATCAGAAACCCTATCACTGTCTTGGAAGCCCCTTAGTATAGCACAGTCTTCACCTTCGGTTCCCCTTTTGGATTTCACTAAGGAGCCTCAGTTGCCTTTGTGGCAGGATTCTCTTGCCACTACCCAGGACTCTAACTATGGCGCCCCTTCTTCGGCTTTCCGCAGCCGTCCAGGGACTCAGAGTCGAAAGAAGACTATTGCATCGGCTGACGTTTCTATATTATGTCTCCACTTTTTACACAAGAACACCGGGCACGAGAGCCTCAGTACATACCCCCCACAGGAAGCCCCTATTGAGCTGTCTTCCCCAGTTCCTCCCTCTGAGGAAGTTCATCGAAAGTCTTTGTGTAAGAGGAAACACATGGACTCCACTGAGGAGTCCCTCACCGAAGACACAGACTTGGATGATGGGGAAGGGTCCTCTAGGTCACCCTCTGAGATATCCTTCAGAGATATCCTAGAAATCCTGAAACAGAGAGGTGATTGGCAGCCCTCTAACCCAACCTCTGAAGACTCTGTGCTCCTACAGGCCTTTCGTGCCAGGCCCCCTACCTCCTGGGTTACTCCACCTGCCGACGAACTGGTCCGGCTGGTAATGCAGTGTGCATGGAAGGCTTCTGACAGTTGAGGACATTCCCCAGAGGCCAGATAAAATTTTGTCCCCTCCTGAGAGTGACCCCCATTGGTCCAAAGGTCTTCGGTAGATGCCTTGGTGGTGGCGGCCGCAACTAAAAAGGACCTGGCAGACGAAGAAAGCCAGACTGTTCATCCGCCCAACAGAGAGTCTCAGGCTCTGGACAAAATTGGAAAGCGTACCTTTGTAGTCAAGGGACCTTTGCAGTCAGGGTTCTAAACTATATGGCACATTTTACCAGGCTTCAAAGAGACTTAATCTCTGAGCTCTCTGAAACTTTGGCTGGTGCTGTGTCTGATGAGGTCCGTGATAAAGTGGCCTCTCAATTAGCCACCGTTGAATCTATTTCTAACTCCTACATACATCTCATTTCTCATGCATCAGAAGGGGCAGCTAGAGCATCGGGTGCAGGCGTTGTTCTGAGATGACTTGCCTGGATGCGCTTGTTTGATTTCGCAGAACCCTTCAAGGCTTCCTTTATCAATGCTCCAATTGGAAGCCTCTCTGTTGTTTGGTCCCAAAGTTAAAAGCACACTGGCTAGATGTGAACAGGATGGTAAGACCCTTTCTGCTGTGGGTGTCTGTTATTCTTCCCCTCAACGGGCTTTCTCCAGAAACCAAAAGAGTGGGAAGATATGGCACAAAAAAATCTCAGGGCTCCTTCCGTGACACACAGGCTGTTTTTTTCCCCTAGAGGCAGAGGGGTAAATTCTCAGTGAAGACGCCCCTTTTGGGGCAGAAGAGGTCCGCGTAACCAGGGTTCCAGAGGTTACCATATCCCATTCGATCTTTATCCCGCCACCTTAAGGAAATTACCCGACATGCCACCCAGTCAAAGGGTACAGGCAGCATTAGAGATTGCAAAGCTGCTAAGCAAGAGAGTCATCCAAACAGTCCCACCAGACCAGATAGGATCCGGATTCTACTCAAGACTATTTTTGGTGCCAAAAAAGACCAGAGACTGAAGACCAATTTTGGATCTCAGTTTGTTAAACAAATTCGTAAAGGTACAGAAATTCCGGATGGTCACTATATAGTCTATCCTCCCACTTTTGGAAAAAGACGATTGGATGTGCTCTGTAGATCTTCAAGATGCATACTACCACATAAAGTGGACAAACAGTCAAGGAGATTCCTTTGCTTCCATGCGGGAACCAGTCATTATCAGTTCCAAGTACTGCCCTTTGGACTCTCTACAGCCCCCAAAGTGTTCACAAAGTGCATGGCAGTCGTCACAGCGTTCCTGCAACTACAGGGATTCCAGGTTTTTCCATACTTAGATGACTGGCTCATCACCGCTTCCACCAGTCATCTGTTAGAAAAAGCCCTGGTTTTCTCTCTTCACACCGCAGAAAGGCTAGGCATAACCATAAATTGGCAAAAATCCAATCTCACCCCATCTCAGTAAACAGAGTTCATAGGGATCTGCCTGAGCACAGAATTCAAAGATTGAGAACAATCGATTCCAATCCTCTCAAAGGAGAAATCCTCAACTCACTCGGTTCTACAGCTGTTGGGTTCCATGGCAGCCTCCATTACAATTGTTCCCCTGGCCAGGTTTCACACGAGGCTTCTACAGTGGTTACTGCTCACTCAGTGGTACCCCTTTCAGCTCCCTCCTTCAGCCGAGATTCGGATAACTCTCAGGAGCAAGCAGGACTTAATTTGGTGGTTGTCTCGAAATCTGCTTCAGTGGTCCCGTACCTTCTCCCCCCAACAACCCACGGCCACAGTGACCACGGATGCCTCCCTGATGAGGTGAGGGGGGGCCTATTTCAGGGAAAGATTGTCCAAGGTACGTGGTCCGAAATGGAGGCCCATTTGCATATAAATGTTCTGGAGGTGAGGGCTGTGCTTCTGGCGTTGCAAACATTTCATCCTCTGTTGCCGTCTGGGACCATTGCGATTCAATCAGACAACAAGGCGGTGGTCTGGTATATCAGCAAGCAAGGTGGAACGAAGTCTTATCCCCTTTGCCGAGAGGCCATGAGATTATGGCAATGGGTGATGGCTACCAACCGCTTTCTTCTAGCAACGCACATTCCCTGTAGTTCCAACATGATAGCAGACATCTAAGCAGGTGCATTTTTCAACCTCACGAGTGGTCCCTGAATCCCTTGATAGCGGTGGGAATTTTCAACCGCTGGGGTCTTCCTTGCTTCGACCTCTTTGCTTCCCCCACCAATTACAAATGCAGCAATTTTTTCGCCCTGATTCCCCCTCGGGGACAGTCACCCAGGGACGCTCTAGTCCACGATTGGCCATCGAGTCTACTTTATGCATTTCCTCCTCTTCCCCAGGTCCAGAAGAAAGCCCGCCGGTTGAAGAGCAAATTAATCCTCATAGCGCCATTTTGGCCTTGTCAGATTTGGTTCCCCTTCCTGTGGCCTCACCTGCTAGATCAACTATGGACTCTCGATCCAACCCCAGACTTGATCTCCCATCCGCAGAACCTGATTTACCCCAACCTAAACAGCCTAAAGCTCACAGCTTGGCTCCTCCACTTCCAGTGATTGCCAGGCAGAATGATCCATCCTTACCTGTATGTGACATCCTCATTGCATCTCGTAAGCAGTCTACCAGAAATACATACCTCAGCAAGTGGAAGAGGTTTACTATCTGGCTAAAAGAAAAACAAATCCTTTCTCAACACCAATGCCCGTAGTGCTAGAGTATCTGTCTGATTTATTCCAGTCTGGTCTTTCTGCTTCCACGATCAGAGTTCACTTTGCCGCCATTTCTTATTTCCACGGTGGGGTCCAGGATTCTTCTTTCATGTCTCACAAATTATGCAGGACCTTCATAAAAGGCGTTTTTCATCTAAAACCTCCCTTTAGAGAACACACTCAACCATGGGATTTGGCTTTAGTCTTACAAGCTTTGACATGCCGCGGTGGTATGGCGGTAGTGTTGTTACCTCACAGCAAGAGGTTCTCCCGTTCGATTCTCGGCTGGGCTTGGGAGTGCCTTCTGTGTGGAGTCTTCATGTCCTCCCCACGGTTGGGTAGCGTTCGAAAGACATGCGTGCGTAAATGGGCGTGCCTTCATTGAAGGTTGGGCGTCGAGCTGGCACCTCGGCATTTTGTAAAAATCTTCTGCCAATCATTAGCAGACCGGAGTTCCGCTGTGGCGGCCCCTTACCGGGAAAAGCCGAAAGACAAACTAACAACTTACAAGCTTTGACAACGTCACCCTTTGAACCAGCTTCTTCTTGTGACTTCAAATACTTGTCCTGGAAGACTTTATTCTTAGTTGCCATTACTTCTGCCAGATGTATCTCCGAACTTCAAGCCTTGCGCTTCAAGAAGCCATATCTGACCTTTCATAAGGACAGAGTGTCATTGAGAACTAATCCTACCTTTTTGCCCAAAGTGATTTCTGGTATGTCCATTAACCAAACCATTCAATTGCCAGTTTTTTTCCCAATCATTCAATTGCCAGTTTTTTTTCCCAATCATTCAAACACAGGGGAGAGTATTGCCTACATACCCTAGATATTCACAGACAACTTTGTGCTTGGACAGAACTAAAGCTTCTCACAAGTCAGATCAGCTTTTTTTGGCTTTTTCTGGACCTAGATTAGGATATGCTGTTTCCAAAGTCACGTTGGCTAAGTGGTTGAAAGACTGCATGACCTTTATTTACAGCAAGCATAATGTTCAGTTAACTACCACTGTCAAGGCTCATTCTACTCGATCAGTAGCAACCTTAGTTGCTTTCCATGCTAGAGCTTCTTTACATGACATTTGTGCAGCTGCTACGAGGCCTAGACCACATACCTTCATCAGCCATTACAAATTAGATCTGGCTTCCATGGGAAGAGCATCATTTGGCTCTATGGTGCTCAGGAATGTCCTTCCATGAGGGCCTCCCAAGAAATAAGGTAGCTGGGGACTCTGTCCCATGCGTAAGGAATGAACGAGGATTAACATAATCAGATAAAGAAGTTATGTCTTACCATAACGTTCCATCTGTGATGTTGATCCTCGTTCAGTCATTACGACCCTCCATCCATCCCCCTCCTGAGGCTTATAGTGGATCTTGCCTACCGATTCAGATAGGTCAGTTGACCAGAGGTAGCCTCTACCTTCTTTTTACTTGCAAACTCAATCTGAGGTAACAGGGAGAGGGGGATTAAGAGTTTAGCTAGAGAGTTTGTGGCTGACGCGAGCTTGGAAAATGGCCAGCTTGGTTCCGAAGTCGGAACCGATACCCTATGCGTAATGACTGAACGAGGATCAACATCACAGATGGAATTTTATGGTAAGACATAACTTCTTTTTCCAGCTGAACCATACAAGTCCAGTTTGGCAACTTTCTATTCTAAGTACATTTTCCTTTGGAGTGCCTCAGGGATCACATTTTAGTGTAGTCCTCTTTTATGACCTTGTCAGTCTGTGAGTGCCACCTTGTGTGCAGATGGTTTACTACTTTTAAAACAAGATCCAGAAAGATCTAAACAAACTTGTATGGCTTAGTAATAATGACTTTCAAGTCACTGTTGCCAAAAGTAGTTCCATGATTTATTTCCTGCGTCACAGAGCTAACTTCCTGTCTGTCCACTTCTTCTCACTGATCCATGGGGCAGCATTATTACCCAGGTGTACAGCTGTGAGCATCTCTTAGAGACTGGATTTATTCATTAATTTTCAACAGTATGCTTTATTTACAGTTACTAAAGCAGGCCTGATTAATTAGGAGACATCTGTCTCCAGGCACTCTGAAGGTAGTAGCTAGGAACATATGTTACAAAAACTAGAGTATACCCTCCCAGTACTGGAAACTGTCGACATTCAAAATACTGTCACATTGCAAAAAAGCCTTCTGGGAGATCAGTGAATGTATCATGTTTGCTGATGATCTTCGCTGTCTACTGTCTTCAAATTGTAATAATTTCTGCCCTTTGCTAGCATTGAAACTTCAGCCCACATCCCCGTGTTACTGTCTTAGGTTTCGTATTTCTGGTCGCTTGTGTCTTCACCCCCCCCACCTACCTTGCTTATTCACTTCCACATAGTCTTTTCTAAGCTTGTTCCAACTGTGTGGATTTTTTTTCCTTCTAACATCGCCCCATAAGCCTGACTAGCTTGGTCTGCAAAGCTATGGAAAGGATCATCATGGACCTCATAAATAAAGATATTGGGGACCTGCAGACACTGGATCCTACCCAGTTTGGCTTTAAGGGCAGATCCTGCCTCTTAAACCTGGTCGATTTCTTTGAAACAGTCACCAAGGCCATTGACGAGGGGAAGGTGGTCCACACAGCCTACCTGGACCTCGCAAAAGCCTTCGATACAATACCCCACTCGGGCATTATAGATAAGCTCACCAGCTTAAATATAAACCCCTATGTCACAAGATGGGTTGCAAACTGGCTCAAGGACAGAACCCACATGGTTAGAATTGCTGGAGCCATGTCAGACTCCAAACCAGTTACAAGTGGCGTCCCCAAAGGCTCAGTCCTGGGACCTCTCTTGTTCGGTATATATTTCTCGGCGGTACAGGCCAACACGGAAGGACTATGGCTGACCAAGTTCGCAGATGACTGCAAACTGGGCGCCATAATCAACTCTCCAGCCGACACAAGCATCCTCCAAAAGGGCCTCATAGAAACAGACAACTGGTGCCAGAGCCATGGCCTCAAGCTAAACGCCAAAAAGTGTATAGTCATCCCCTTTGGCAAAAACAAAGTGCCCACAAATTACCACATAGGTGGTAATCCATTAAGTACAGAAGAAGTCATTAGGGACCTGGGGAGCCAAGTTGATAGCAATCTCTCATTTGACAACCACGTGGCCAAAGTGGTTAGAAAAACATTTTATATAGCCCACCTAATCATGAAGGGATTCACATCTAGATCAGGGTGGGGGTCATCGTACCTCTTTACTCATCCCTCATCAGGCCCATAATTGAGTACTATGCACCTTTTGGGATGTACCTTACCAGACACCTGCAGCAACTGGAAAGACCCCAAAAGTACCTCACCAAGAGGATCAAAGGGCTCAAACAGATGCCATATGCTGCCCGGTTAAAGAAACTCCAGCTCTACTCAGTGGCATACCTACTGCTCAGAGGCGATCTGTACCAGACGTATAAAGCCATGTCCAACCCGGAATTAATGGACATGCTGCACCTCAGAAAATCCAAATCCCATCGAGCTATGCACTCGAGAGACTTGAACCTCAGCACTGAAATAAATAGGACATGCTGGAGGGACAGATTCATAACCCAGTGGCTCCCTTCACTCTGGAATAAAATCCCAGTCCAGGTTAGGCAGAGTCCCTCATTGACTCTCTTCAAGAGGAATCTTGATGAGTGGATGGGAGATCGTAGGTTTACCCCGGGTATCACTTCTGTGTCACTGTTAGACAGAGGCACAGTATACTAACCTCGAAAAAGGCATAGCAAAATTAATTTAAAATGGGTGGCGAAAGCCAAACACACTCTGGCTAGGCTTATAAATGCCCTAGGGCAGATAGCCTAGTATGAACCTATGAACGTCCGATCCATTCCTGCTGTTGTAATGTTTAAGGCATCAAACACCTCCAAGAAACTGCTGGTGTTTTTATAAAGTGAAACCTGCTGTCTTGGGTTCCTTCTTTGCTTGCAGCATCCCGTGTTGGTTACTATTACACCTGTTGTTTCACTCCTTGCCTTTCTTATCTAAGCATCCAACTGACTTTCCGTGTACACATTACACATTTTTGTACTTTCCGTGCACACATTACACATTTTTGTACTTTCTGTGCACACATTACACATTTTTGTACTTTCCGTGCACACATTACACATTTTTGTACTTTCCGTGCACACATTACACATTTTTGTACTTTCTGTGCACACATTACACATTTTGTACTTTCTGTGCACACATTACACATTTTTGTACTTTCTGTGCACACATTACACATTTTTGTACTTTCCGTGCACACATTACACATTTTTGTACTTTCTGTGCACACATTACACATTTTTGTACTTTCCGTGCACACATTACACATTTTTGTACTTTCCGTGCACACATTACACATTTTGTACTTTCTGTGTACACATTACACATTTTTGTACTTTCCGTGTACACATTACACATTTTTGTACTTTCTGTGCACACATTACACATTTTTGTACTTTCCGTGCACACATTACACATTTTTGTACTTTCTGTGCACACATTACACATTTTTGTACTTTCTGTGCACACATTACACATTTTTGTACTTTCTGTGCACACATTACACATTTTTGTACTTTCTGTGCACACATTACACATTTTGTACTTTCTGTGTACACATTACACATTTTTGTACTTTCCGTGCACACATTACACATTTTTGTACTTTCCGTGCACACATTACACATTTTGTACTTTCTGTGTACACATTACACATTTTTGTACTTTCTGTGCACACATTACACATTTTTGTACTTTCTGTGCACACATTACACATTTTTGTACTTTCTGTGCACACATTACACATTTTTGTACTTTCCGTGCACACATTACACATTTTTGTACTTTCCGTGCACACATTACACATTTTGTACTTTCTGTGCACACATTACACATTTTTGTACTTTCTGTGCACACATTTATCCTTGGGTTGCAGGATATTTATGTATTTTTCACAGTCTACGTTAAACCTTCGTTTTGTTCTAAAATGTAAACATGCTTGTGTACTTTTTCTGTGCTCATCTCATTAGTTAGTTGATATCCCATGTGTTAGTTTTCATGGCATCCTAAATGAGCAACGTGTGGGGAAGGTCTACTTAATGGAGGGTCATTGTTAGCCTGCCACAAGTATTGGGTGATGTGGCTGACATTAAACATGGTCTCACTGACCACTAGCTTAGTAAGAACTAATGAACCTATTGGTTATTCAGAATTACACTGTCACTACAGTTGCATTTACTTTTATATTGTAAACCTTTACTGTTCTGCGTTTGGCCTGGGTTATGGCTAAGAAAGGTCTTTTGACCAGTTTATTACATGTATTAGCAAACGGTGAATGTTTCAGTGAACGAAGCTATTATATATTTAACTAACCTTTTTTTTTTTTAACATTTGTTTACCAGGAAAGTCTTGGAATGAAGCCAATTTTCAGTGGAGGCCTGGGGAGAAACACTCCAGATGTATGTCTTTGTAACATTGGAGGAAACCCGCACGAATGCAGGGAGGGGCATGCAGACTCTGTACAGAAGGCACCCCAGCTGCGAATCGAACCGGAGAACCTTTTGCTGTGAGGCGACAATGCGACTGCTGCACCACTGCACCCTCCAGTCATTCATTATTAATATCTTTGGATTTGTGTTTGGCTGCATTTCACATATTGTAAGTTCAACTTTATTCATTACTCTTTTACAGTTTGTGTCTGTTTATGCATCAAGTCTAATGTGGTACAAACTAGAGAAGTTACTGACTTGGCATAAAAGGCTGTATACATTACATTTGTTTACATTGCTTCTTAAGGGGGTGATGTACTAAACAGCAGGTGTAGTCAGAAGCTGAAACATGTTTTGGCCGTATGTACATTTTTTGTGGAATATTAATGATTCTGCCTCCAAGAGAGGTTTCTTTGCTGAAATTAATGGATGCCACTGTATAGACCTAATTTCATTCAGCAAAGGATACTCTCCATTTATTTGTTAGCTGGGTAGATGAACTGGTTATTGATACCCTTTTGAGTAACCACTTTAGCCAAAGTAGCAGTAAGTACATGGACGAAATAAAAATATTTCTGTCACAGTTTGCAACATTGGTAAAAAAGCAATAAATAAGTTGTAACTAAGTAGTGGTGTGGATTAAATTGAGTGCAATTAATAAAAGCATGAAAAAGCAGAGTGAAACAGTAAAACAACCGGCAGTGCAGTAAGGTGGTCAGTGTATGGCACGAATAAACCAAGCCTCGCATCGAAGAACATGGTAAAAGAGCACATTCTCTTGTTTTACCCCTTTTTTGTGATTTACAATAGCAGTGCAGACTGAAATCGCACTTTTTTATTGGTCTCTTGAGTCTGTCAATAGATTTAATTACAATATTTTTAAATATTTAAGGTTCTTTTCTTGATTTCGCCACAAAACAATGACCAGATTAGTTGTTTTTGTAAAGGTTTAAAGGTTTTTAAAATGTTTTAATTGCAGTCCCCCTGCTCTTCCTACCATGCTGTCCGTGTGTCAGGTGTACGGACACAGGTTGCCACTCTGAAGCATATGCAGTATCCGATCATGCAGTCTGCATAGACAGTGGTTTACCCGAGCTTGTCCATAGAGTGATATTCATGGGAAAGCTCTTGGTTGCTGGCCAACTCGCATTTAGTCCAGCTGACTTATTTGTTTTATTTATTTAATCTCATCATTGAAAATGGGACTGTTAAGCTCCTTTGTAGGCACTTATTTGCAGGAGGGAACTGCCTTTGCTACTCTTGTGGCACGGCACAACTCACTATCCATTTGCCACTTTTGTGGCAGAACTCGCTATCCCTTTGACCCTCTTGTGGAGCAAGTAGCTATCCCTTTGCCACTCTTGTAACAACTCGCTATCTGAAGTCACAAACGAGTACGATACTGACCAAAAAGGCGATTTCTGAAAGTCGCTCCTGCTCTTTCACGGGAGGAATACCTTATGATACTGCAGACTTGGAACCAGTATGTGTCCCCCATTTGCATTAAAGTCTCTGTGCTCTTATTGTCGCAGTTAATAATTCTCGAACTTTAAATCCCTTTATAGTGCCACACTAATTACCAAGGAACAATGTAGGTTTCATCAGCGTTTCAGCAACTATTACTGCTAGCAGCTTAACACAGACAGTTTGTCTGGGTTTTGCCTTTCATCTACTTGAATTCCTTTTTCTCAGCTTGTCAACATTGCGCTCTCTTACTTTCCTGTGCTGCCATTCTGCTGACATGAAAGTTTTAAGTAATGGCTCTAATCTACAGCCAGTTTAGTCTCCTTTCTGTTGTATTGGAATGCTTTCTTCTGACTTTGAGAAGAATGTCTAGAAAGACAGTGGGTCAGGAGACCAAGGGAGAGTTTTTGCAACAGAAGTGGAAAAGGGAATTAGGTTGTTTGTGATTTTAAAATACAAGAAAGCAACAAAAACTGCTGGAAGATTGTCAGAATGAGGCATCAACAGCAGAAAATTTCTTTGTGGGAAATCTCATTTCACATCACTTTTGTATGTCTGCAGAAGTGAGGGATTTGCCCCACTCAGAAGTGGGTGGCCTGTACCGAAAGCCATGCCAGATGTGAAGGAAATGTGAAAGAAAAAGCATGTGGAAAAAGTAATTAACTTGACTACATCAAGGGAATGGCTTATGCAGTTGGCACAGTTCATGATAAAAAAAAGGTACAAGAACAGGAAGGTGTCATTTAAATATGGAAAATTAGAAGCTTGAAGGGAAACTTAATTTTTTCCAGTGGGTCGTATGGGACTGGTGCAAGACTTTCGTGGTTAAAATTGGGAGCTTATGCACTTAGGATGGAAATGAAATCTCTGTGGTTGAGGGGAACGTTGGTGCTGTTTGTGTGGTTCTCTAAACCATAAAGGGGGGTGGGCTTTAAGCATCGGCTGAAGTATTTTTTTCATAGTAGTTTCACAAATGATGATGGAGTTGGAGCATGCGGCTATTTGCTTACTCTAAGGGTATGCAGGGCCTTGACACTTTTTAATGCTACTTTTCCATGATGGCCTAATGCTGCCATTACAGCTAGTTTGTGGTGCTTGGTTTATTAAAATATATTGGATCTGGATGCTTGAACAAATGAGGGTGAATACATGGATAACTGAGGTGTGGAAATACCAGGTAATTTATGGCACAGATGTTGGGATCCTGCTGTACATTAAGGGAGGCACATAAGGGGCTGTGATGTGGTATGAAAGGGATTGCAAGACCCAGAGTTGTGCTTGGGGACAATTAATTGCCAACAAAGTCTGTTACAATTTTATTTGGAGAGGTTAAAAGGGGTGTAGACACTGATCTGTAGCTCCTGATTGTGAACGCCTTCAGAACTGCCTGCCTGCACTTGTGAACAGTGCATCCTGTAGGTTTTATTGTTGCAACTGTAGCGTGAAGTTACCATCTCCTTTTAAATTGGAATGTTGCATCACATTATCTGCAGACTGTCATTTTTATGACTGCTTCTTACATTTTTCTCTGTGCAGTGACCATCCTGAAGTCTCTTAGTGTTGAAAGTATCCAGAATCGGACAGCAAGGGCACTAGGTAACTTGGCCATAGACAGTGAGAATTCTAATGTCATTCATGAGGCAGGTAAGTTGATTCAAAATATATTTAATGTTAAACACAGACATTTTTAAATTGTACTAAAAACGTTCATCAGTAAAAACATTTTGTGTGTTTAAAATTTTGAACATACAGGCATTAGAAAATTAAGGCTGTGAGGTTTGAAGGCGTTAGAATCCTCTTGTAGTCTTTGCTTATTGTGTGACTATTAGTGTATTGTACACTTTCTGATAGATGTGTAACAAAGCGTTGATGTTAGTTACTATATGCACTACCAAGTTTGTACAGTTCTTAATGCAAAAATGAAGTGTTTGGCACTTGTTTTTTTTTTTTTCTGGTGCTAGAATTGGCTCCAGTGATGACTGAACCAACAATGTGTTACTGCCTAAGTTAATATGTAGATTAATATGTTTCTGTGCTACATTCATCAGTAGGGGTTTTAGAAAAATTGTCGTCTCGGTTTGCAGGTGGAACATCTAAGTGAATATTTTCTGACATTATAGGACGGTGTAGTTATGAAATTACAATGTTCTGAATACTTTGCAGGTGTAAACCATTGTGCAGTAACTACCATGATATTATTTTGATAGTGTGCTTATAGAAAAAAATGATTAGACAGTATAACTAAAAATGCAGTAACACTTGTCACTTGTAGCTCTAACAAGAACACGACTGGAAATGAAATTGTAAAGCACAGTTTTTTTCAGAAAGTGAGCAATGTACTTCAGACCGTGCTCACAGGCAGGCTGTCAAACAGGCAGCTAGGCTTTTAAAAATGTTTGTGGAGGCATGTTTCTTTCTGTGAATGTGGTTTTGTTATAAATTATCTGTGTGTGTTCATGTATATGCATGAGAGTTGTGCATTAATGTGTGTCCATATACATTTTGTTGCTGTGATAGTCATAGACATTAAAGTAAAGGGCGTGCTTGCTTTCACAGAATTATGATATGGAATTCTGAGTTTAACTACTTGGTATTTGTTTTTAGGGGAGTAGACTAAAGCTTTGAAATTGCATGTTTGGCTTAGCCATGCCTCATTTAATGTCTGTCTGCACTTTAGTGGATTTGATGTTTTTTTTCCTCTGTCTTCATAAGTTTGTGTAGCCCGTTTGTAGTGGGGGGGGGGTGGTAAGCAGTTGTAACTTACATAGTTGTGAGGTATTGCATTCTTTGTGTTTAAAGTTTATTCATTTTCAGTACCTGCATTATCTAATTCTGGGTCACAGGGGAGGCAGAGCCACTGGATGCAAGGCAAGAACCTATCCTGGATGACACAATTCCATTGTAGGATGAGCACACAACTGCTGTTCGCAGTTCAGAATGTTGCCAGTTCACCTACCTGTCTCTCCTTTTGGATGTGGGAGGAAACCAGAACACATGGAAATTTCTCCTTAAGAATACTAGCCGGACATGCAGATGCCACACAGAATGCATCTCAGCTGAGATTCGAACTGGAAGACCCAGAGCTGTGAGGAAGCAGCGCTCTCAAGGTGGCACATATTCCACATGAATGACCTTCACAGTGGTGATTTTGAGACTGAAAGCTCAGTGTGATTTCCATACGTGGCATTAAACCGTGCCATCAGTGAACATCTTGCTATTTAGTAGATGTTGTGACGAGCATGGACACAGGAACTTTCATGAGTGCGGTGAAGTCTGCCATGTTAATTCTGATAAACACTTAGAGTTGTGACGAGCATGGGCACAGGAACTTTCATGAGTGTGGTGAAGTCTGCCATGTTAATTCTGATAAACACTTAGAGTTGTGACGAGCATGGGCACAGGAACTTTCATGAGTGTGGTGAAGAAGTCTGCCATGTTAATTCTGATAAACAGAGTTGTGACGAGCATGGGCACAGGAACTTTCATGAGTGTGGTGAAGAAGTCTGCCATGTTAATTCTGATAAACACTTATTTGTGACGAGCATGGGCACAGGAACTTTCATGAGTGTGGTGAAGAAGTCTGCCATGTTAATTCTGATAAACACTTAGAGTTGTGACGAGCATGGGCACAGGAACTTTCATGAGTGTGGTGAAGTCTGCCATGTTAATTCTGATAAACACTTAGAGTTGTGACGAGCATGGGCACAGGAACTTTCATGAGTGTGGTGAAGTCTGCCATGTTAATTCTGATAAACACTTAATTCTGTCTTTTTCTTGCATGAAAAGTTTTATATTTTGAAATGTATAATTTGTTGCTTTGCAAACTTTCTTCCCAATTTAATAAAGAGTTAGTTGCCATGGTAGCTGTAGATGTATGTTGGAGTTTCATAAGAGTTTGTCTACAGTTAGCTTTTGGCCTAAGCCGTCTACCTATTTTGACATTTGTGTGACCCTCTTCATACCTCTAGGGTCAGTTTTTTTTTAAACCGTACATTACATTCTGTGATATTTCACTATATCCATCAGTTCAGTAGTTTACACTTATGTGAAAACATTGTCTCCTTTCTCTATATCCAGCAGTTCAGTAGTTGTTACACATGTGAAAACCTTGTCTCCTTTCACTATATCCAGCAGTTCAGTAGTTTACACTTATGTGAAAACATTGTCTCCTTTCACTATATCCAGCAGTTCAGTAGTTTACACTTATGTGAAAACATTGTCTCCTTTCACTATATCCAGCAGTTCAGTAGTTGTTACACATGTGAAAACCTTGTCTCCTTTCACTATGATCAGCAGTTCAGTAGTTGTTACACATGTGAAAACCTTGTCTCCTTTCACTATATCCAGCAGTTCAGTAGTTGTTACACATGTGAAAACCTTGTCTCCTTTCACTATGATCAGCAGTTCAGTAGTTGTTACACATGTGAAAACCTTGTCTCCTTTCACTATATCCAGCAGTTCAGTAGTTGTTACACATGTGAAAACCTTGTCTCCTTTCACTATATCCAGCAGTTCAGTAGTTGTTACACATGTGAAAACCTTGTCTCCTTTCACTATGATCAGCAGTTCAGTAGTTGTTACACATGTGAAAACCTTGTCTCCTTTCACTATATCCAGCAGTTCAGTAGTTGTTACACATGTGAAAACCTTGTCTCCTTTCACTATATCCAGCAGTTCAGTAGTTGTTACACATGTGAAAACCTTGTCTCCTTTCACTATATCCAGCAGTTCAGTAGTTGTTACACATGTGAAAACCTTGTCTCCTTTCACTATATCCAGCAGTTCAGTAGTTGTTACACATGTGAAAACCTTGTCTCCTTTCACTATATCCAGCAGTTCAGTAGTTGTTACACATGTGAAAACCTTGTCTCCTTTCACTATATCCAGCAGTTCAGTAGTTGTTACACATGTGAAAACCTTGTCTCCTTTCACTATATCCAGCAGTTCAGTAGTTGTTACACATATGAAAACCTTGTCTCCTTTCACTATATCCAGCAGTTCAGTAGTTGTTACACATATGAAAACCTTGTCTCCTTTCACTATATCCAGCAGTTCAGTAGTTGTTACACATATGAAAACCTTGTCTCCTTTCACTATATCCAGCAGTTCAGTAGTTGTTACACATGTGAAAACCTTGTCTCCTTTCACTATATCCAGCAGTTCAGTAGTTGTTACACATGTGAAAACCTTGTCTCCTTTCACTATGATCAGCAGTTCAGTAGTTGTTACACTTATACCTTGGTCTCCTTTGTCCTACAGATGTCCCCCTGTGCCTCTTCTCATGCCTTTTGGCCCTCTGTGTTGGGCAGTTTTGCATTTATTATTCTTATTCTTTGTTGGGTGGTCCTCTTTTCTGTTTTGGTAGACACTTTCTGATCCATAGCTCATCATCCAGGGGTAGCCTGCCCGCAATGTTGCACTGCACTGATTTTCTACTTGGGTCTTTGTATAATCATTACTTTTAGAATCTTATATAATTGAGTGGGGACGTCTGTCTTTTGTGAATTGGGTTTCTTTTGTATTTCTATTACTTTGTAACAAAGATGCAAGGATTAAAAAAAAGTGTATATGTTTGCCATTGGAAGTGTTGTAACTGAATGGGAACAGAATATAATGTCCTTTCTTTCTGTTTAGTAACTAGCTAACGTGTCATTCTGTGATGTGTTACTTGAATATTGTGTAGCTAAAATGAAAGCAAGTGCCTGGACATGATGGGTATTGGAATAAATGGCAAAGGGGCAATGTGGGAGGTAAGTACTGAGTGATAAATGCACAAGTAGCAGTGTGACTATGCCATAGTTCATGCCAGTGTCAGTGACCTGAGGTGGACCTGCCTGGACTATATGAAGACAGAGACGATGGAGCTCTGACCGTGTCCACGCCAGGTATGAGCGTTGAGCAGCATTCTGACTTTTCAATAGAAAAAAAATAATTGACTTCAGTAATTGGCTTAGTTTTTGGTGTCATTTAAATATTTGTCAGCCTGGGAGGATGTGATTGCAGACCACACTGCTTCGTCAGGGATGGCCTGCATCCATCCCCTGTAGGATTTTGATTATTGGCAAAGACATTGTCCTTCTGCGTAGTACATTTTTTTAGGCAGTGCCAACCTAATAAACCTACCAACGTAAAGAAACGAGCAACGAGCAAAGGAAAATATGAAGGTGCTACTGGTCAATACTAGGAGCCTGAACAGAAAACTCCACTCCCTACAAGTCCTTCTCACCCTAAAAGGCAGTGATATGTGCAGTATCTGAAACATGGTTTAAAATGGCGGAGAGCACTCTGGCTGTGCAGGGCTATAATGCCTTCTACACATTTAGACCAGCTACTGCACAGGAGGGGAAAAAGGTGGAGGTGTCTGTATATCAGAAGAGACTCTGATCGAGGCTGGTAAAGCACCATGAAGCACTAGTGCTTCTTCATGTCCTAAATAACCATCAGGAAGGTCCCGTAACATATATTAACAAGCTGTTGAACTCCCTTAATGATACAAGAAGGCCACAGTGCCTGTCTACAGGAACTAGAATCTCTCTGTATTAAACCCAGTATAATTTTCCTAGGTGATCTAAACTATCCAACTATAGACTGGCAAACCTGCTCCAACAGTAGTACACAAACTCAGAGATTCCTGTACTTTGTGAATGTCCTGGAGCAGTTAAGAGTACCCACTAGGGGGAATACTGTCTTGAATCATGTCCTTACTGTTATGCAGTCATCTTGCAACATCCTGTACATATCTTCCTCACTTGTTAGGTCTTGACCATAAGTCAGTCTCTTTCAAAATAAAACAGAAACCAGATCTCCCCACCCAAGATACCCTTAGAAATTTTATAAAGACAAAGTACGTAGAAATGGTGGTGCTGCGGTAGCGTTGTCGCCATACAGTAAGACGTTGTCCTGTTCGATTCTCAGCTAGAGCGTCTTCTGTGTGGAGACATGCGTGAATGGGTGTACTTTCGTTGAAGGTTGTGCGTCAGGGCCGGCAACTCGGCACGTAGAAATCCACTGCCAATCATTAACGGACCGGAGTTCCGTTGTGGCGACCCCTAAAAGCCGAAAGACACAACAATGTATAAGTGATACATTGGCAATTGGCAAGCTTCAAATCTGCACTGAATACACAGAAATGTACACCAGCACACTATACCACCATGTGAACAGCTGCAGAGATGCATCTATGACCTGTTGGAACAAGTGTAGGGCAAACCCCAGAAACAAACCCACATGGTGGAATCTTAATATCAACAAGCTTTATAATACGAGTTTTGACCAAAAGTAATTCTCAGAATGTTAGCCATTGTCACTGAAGTACACAACTCGGGGGCTTAGTAAAATCCACCAAAGCCAAGTCTGAGGCTAAAATAGCTACCACAAGCCAAAGACAATCATGAATGAGTTAAGATTGTGAATGATGTTACATTGATGCTGAAGATATTGCAACCCTATTGGCTGATAAATTTAGCTCTTAACTTTATCCCTCTGTCTCAAGATATACCTGAAATTGACTCGCCTCCAGCTATCACACAAGACAGAGTCCTAAAAATGTTATCAAGAGCTAAAAACACTGCACTGATGGGTCCTAACAGTATCCCTGGATGCATCTTAAATAGCATGAAGCACAATTTAGCCACATCCGTAACAATAATGTTCAGTCTGTCTCCGTACAGGTTTTGTACCAAGCAAATGGAGAACAGCTGCAATCTTTCCTCTGCCTAATGGAGGACCTTCCACAGACCCGTAAGTCTGACCAGCCTCGTATGCAAAGCCATCGAAATACTTATGTTATTAATCAATCAGGACATAGGAAACCTCCAAACACTGGGCCTGTCTCAGTGGATTCTTTAAGTGCAGGTCATGCTTACTTAACGTGGTGGATTTTTTGAAAATGTTACTAAAGCAATGGATGAAAGCAAAATGGTGCCCACTGCATACCTAGACCTGTTCAAAGCTTTTGACACAATTCCCCACTCAGGCATACTAGAAAAGCTGAATATACCGTTACAGCGCCCTCTGGGATGCCAATTTGTTCGCCGATAGGACGTAGATAATCAAAATAGGTGAAGTTTCTTCATTGAATAGACGTCACCAGTGGAGTCCTTTAGGGGTCTGTGCTGACACCTCTTTTGCTTGGCATCTACTTTCCTGAAGTAAAAGCCAGTACTGAAGGGCTCTGGCTGACCAAGTTTGCAGATGACTGCAGGCAACGAGCAGTCAATCCCCAAATGACTTGGCCATCCTGCAGGAAGGTTTGTCTCAAGTAACTGGTGCCAAAATCATGGACTGAATCTAAATGCCACAAAATACATTATTATATCCTTTGGGAAGTCATCTACCCCAGTGAACTACCACATTGAGAGTTATGCCCCCCTAAGAGTTGACCAGTACTAGATTTTGGAACGTATGTGGACAGTGACCTATCTTTTGACCAACATGGGCCTGTTGTAATAAAGTCCTTCTGAATAGCACAGCTTGTAAACAAATGGATTGTATCGAGATCTAGAGATGTCATTGTCCCCCATTACTCGGCCCTTATTAGCCAGTCATTGAATATACTACCCCTTTGACTTGTATCTGTCCAGACACATGGAACAACTGGAAAGCTCACCTAGACACCTTACTAAAAGGATAAAATGCCTAAGCATGTCCTACAGACAGCTATGAGATGACCATACAAGGCATCCTTTGACCCAGTACTGATGGATTTTATTGCACATCGGCAAGTCAAATGGGATCAGAAATACTTGGTCTGTGGATCTAAACCTCTTTTACATCATCAACAAAATGGTTTGGAGGGACAGATGTATATCATGGAGGATGCCACTGCTGTGGAACTGACTCCTCATTCACAGAAAACAGAGTTCATCCCTGTCCATATTCAAGTTTTACCCTGGGATTGTCCCTGTACTACTAACGGACAGAGGTAGCTCCTAAATACATGGGTCCCCTTAAATTATCTCTGGTGTGATCACTTTTTATTCTCATTAGGGATAATATCCACGGGGTGGGTAAGACCAGTCTGTAACCAAATGGGATAGGTTACTTGGAGCCCAAAAATGGAAATTGGCTAGGCTTAAAATGACTCACAGGGACAGCTAGCCTAGTACTTGCCTATGAACTTAAAGGGTGACTTACTGTCTCACTTTGCCATCAGGAAAATGTGATTAAAAAGAAATGTAATCTGTGTTTATTAACCTGAAACAGATAAATGAAAGAAATGACTGCAGGTAAATTCACTGTAGTTGGGAGATATTCTTCTAGGAGTCCATAGATATGGGTCTGGCCAACCCAGTCCACAAAACGTAAAAGAGCGGACTGGAATTTGTGTCCTTGTACACTGGTGAGAAAGGGATAGTAGAGAGAAAAAAATAAGCCACGCAAAGTAGAGTAAAGTAAAAATTCCATTCATAAATGTGCACTTTATACAACAGCCCCCCCCCCCCCCAATTTGTAAATACCACTTCATTTTATCACTTTATTTTCTCTTTGTGTTGCAGGGGCAGTGACTTACCTGGTGGAAGTGCTCAGGACTTCAAAAAACAGCGAGTGCCTTCAGAGTGTGATCCGAGCTATTCGAAATCTGGCCGATACTGCTGCTCACCGCCAGAATATCACTTCTCAGGGTGCCATTAAGCCAATTGTTGAACATTTAAGCTCTGACGACCATAACTTGGTAGCAGCAAGTGTGCGAGCTGTTGCCCAGCTAACAAAAGCTTGTAGCATTGACTGTGCTGAGCAACTGTCAGTAGCTGATGGTGTCAGCAAGCTTGTGTCCCTTGTGGGCCATGAAAAGAAAGCATTCCACAATGGTGCACTCACAGCTCTGGGGAACATATGTGTTCTAGGCTTTATTCGTCCAACTCTGGGCAGTGCTGGTGGGATCAAGTGCTTTATGGATGAAATTAAATCCCTACCAGCAGACCAGACATCCCAGCTGTACATTCGAGCACTGTGCTTTTGCTGCCGTGAAGCAATCAACCGTCTGCGAGTAAGGGAGATGGGTGGACTTGAACTACTGCTGTCTCTTTTGAAAGATGAACGGTACAACTTTTCTCATGCTCGGATCATTGCTGCCCTCCTGCATTTTGTTTATGATGAAGTCGCAGTTGAGTACTTACAGAGTAATGGCCTAATTCCATTGTTGGTTTCCAAATTGGTGGCTTTGGTGAAAATAGGAAAGCAGGGTAGCAGAACAGTGGAAGAGGAGGAGCAAGAAGATGAACGTTACGCTGCTTCGTGTGACTTCCCAACAGAGTACAACAGAAGGCCAGACCCAGATCAGCAGAATGCAGAGTCTTCAAGTTTCCAGAGCCTCAGGTACAGTTCCTTGCTTTTGATTTTCAGGATGGTTTATTGGTGCAGATAAACTGCAAAGAATAAAACACTTCTGTAATTAGATTGCAGGGAGCTACAAGAGAAATGTCATTAAACTAGTGGTTCCCCGACTGATAGCATCATTTTCAGTCTTATTTTTGAGTTGTGTTTCTATTTTAGAAATAGAAACATTTTACTTTTTGCATTTTTTTCTGTATCCCTTTTTATGTCTGTGCCTGCTAAAGTGACTTGAGCCAGTGTGTTCCCATGTACAGGGGTATTCCAGTACTGGGCCAAAAGCTGATTGGAGGAGGCAGTCATCAGGTGGCCATGGTGGTGATTTGTACCCTTAGTCATCCCAGCAGTGATTGTGTTTATGTTGGGGCCCTAACTCCACCCCTTTCCAAGAACAGCCAAAACTATGAGGAAGTCCCTTCACTGTTTAGGGTTTGCCAAGTCCACCCCTTTTGTTTTTTAACACCTTTATTGAATTATCACTTGTGACATAGACAAATTTATATTTATACAAGAGTAATCAAATTGTATTAACAAATTAGCATTAACAAACATTATACTTCACATATATTGCTGTGTCATATAAACTAAGCAACATTACATAAATTATTCAATTCCTGCCCTTTTTTTTAAACAAGAAAGATCTTTATTAAACCATCACTTACAACATAAGCAATCATATATTTATGTAAATGAAAACGAACCACACCAACACCATCCTAGTTGCAGGCATTTTACATCACAGACCTTATTGACAACACTGCCAGTTGCAAACATTATACATCAGTTATAATCTACCCAATCATTTTCAAACATTACATAGCTCATTTAAGTCCTGCCTTCTTTTAAACCTCATTCCTCCCCTGTATGTATTGTTCCCACAGTTCCTAGTTTGCTCCGACCCTTTCCTGAAGATCCCAATTCCAGTTGTTTTATCCCTCTTACTGTATTCGCTACTTCCAGTATAGTTGGTTTAGATTTTGATTTCCATTTCCTAGTAATTGCTTTTTTGGCATCCTCCATAATTAGAGACAGCAAGGCCTTACCCATGTCTAGGAAGTTCTGATTCTGTGTCCTAGCCCAGGAAACTCAGCTCCCTTGTCACACCAGTCCGCCCACCCAGCATCTCTGACAGTGCATCCCGCACAGAATTCTAAGTCTTCCAACCCGCAACACTCCCAGAAAGTATGTTTTCAAGTACCTCTTTCTTCCCTGTTACGTCTCCAACATTTGCTGTCTACCTGAGGGAAAATTATTGGAGTCTACTTGGGGTATAAAAATGTGTATGTAAACATTTCCAAGCAAAAATCCTAAATCATCTAGATTTTTGTTGCAAGTCTGTCCCTGGTCTTGGCTATTTTGGTAATGTGCAGGCCTGTGTTTGTTTGTTTGCAGTTGTCTGAGTAGAACCACTGCTGCCTTCCCCAAGACCCTCACTCTCAGCCATCTCCCCAACCTTTCTTCCAGTCTACATGCTGATAGTTGGAACTTGGTTCTGATGCGTCTTTCTCCCTCTACACCACAGAGCTGTACATAGAAGCAGCCAGTTAACGAGCATGGTGGGCCTGTTAACTGTTATCTGTAAGTTTAAGTAAATAAGTTGTTTTAAATGAAATCTGCATACTGAAATAGGAAGAGCTGCTTTATGGGTTGGAGAAATGTCAGTTTTGATGCTGTTCCCTTTTAAGGGCTGAAATGACTTCTACACACACACACACACATTAAGGGAAGTGTAGAATTCTTGATGTAGCTTGTGAAGTTTGTAGATATGTGTTTAAAAGAAGGTTTAGTTGTTGGTAATGTGATCGTGTGGTCCATGGCTAGTTTATAGAGCTGGTAATGTGGTGGTGTGGTCCATGGCTAGTTTATAGAGCTGGTAATGTGGTGGTGTGGTCCATGGCTAGTTTATAGAGCTGGTAATGTGGTGGTGTGGTCCATGGCTAGTTTATAGAGCTGGTAATGTGGTGGTGTGGTCCATGGCTAGTTTATAGAGCTGGTAATGTGGTGGTGTGGTCCATGGCTAGTTTATAGAGCTGGTAATGTGGTGGTGTGGTCCATGGCTCGTTTATAGAGCTGGACGGGTAAAGGAGTAAGGGATGTGCGATGTTACTCCGCCCATCCTTGGAGGAGATGGTTGGGTGTTCATACTTTGGCCACAGGAGCAGTTGTTGAATTGTACCTGTCCCCTTCTGCTTGCTGCAGATGCTAAGTATGTTTTCAAGTGTAGGCTTTCTTTGGTCACTGAGGCAGGCCAGGATGCCAGGGAAAATAGGTAAAGGAAGTGGATTAGACTATTTCAGAGCTGCACAACAGCTAATGCTGCTTTTTTTCCTTTACATTGTCTGATGGCAGAAAGACACAGTTGCTCTGCTTGGTCTGATGGCAGAATGAAACAGCTGCTCTGTTAAGTCTGCCATTTCAAGTGCAAACACTCCATTCTTACCTTCTCTTCTTTCCCCCTTTCCCTGTCACTATCTGTTCCAAACCTTGTTAAATGGCTGTTTGGGTTCCCAATAGTGCCAGCCAAATATGTAATGGAAAAGCTCTCACTGTTAACTAAAATGGGATGATCTGTGGCATACACTGCCACAAGAACATGAAATGATCCTAACTGGCATGAGAGGGATGGTCTTTCAAGTCACACCACTGGTATCCAGGAGGTATAAGAAGAAAGTACAGACATCTAACTCTATTCCAAAAATGCAACTCTGCCCAAATAGCAAGAAGGGAACATGTGCTGCTGTCCTGCACTTGAGCTTTTCAACATCCATCACCAGGTTAACACACACACACACTGCCCTTTTGACTCTTACCTAGCACCTCATGATTCTTTCTCAACGTTCTCCTTGTGAACAACTGTCTCTTACTTTTTCTTACTCGTGGTAATTGCCTTTGAGGCATGTTATTTGTATGCATACACAGGTACACAATTCCCAGGGAAGGCTCCCAGAATTCTCCAGTTCCCCACAGCTTTCTTCCTGGCAAGGTAATATTGCCCCCACCCTGAAAGGCCGGAGACTTGCATAGGTTCATAAGTAAGTACTAGGCTAGCTGCCCTTGTGGGTCATTTTAAGGCTAGTCCGGTTCCCTTTTTGTGCTTGGATTAACCCGTCCCATTTGGTTAAAGATTGGCTTTACCCAACCTCTGGCCAGGAATTATATTACCCCTAATGAGAATAACTGGGATCATACTGTGGATAATTTGAGGGGTACCTGTACGTTGGGAGAGAGCATTTAGGAGCTGCCTCCATCCAGGGGCAGTCCTGGGGTAAATTTTATTTCCCATCCATAGAGTCAAGCTGCATTTAAATATGGACAGGGGTGAACTTTGTTTTATGTGTATGTGGAGTCTGTCCCAGAGCAGCTGTATCCTCTGCAAGATATACATGTCCCTCCATACCATTCTGTTGATGTTGCAGAAGAGGTTTACATCCCTAGGCCAAGTATTTCTGATGACATTTGACTTGCTGATGTGCATTAAAGCCATCTGTAATGGGTCTGAGGATGCCTTGTATGCCAGACAACAGGTCACCTCTTAGTAGTCAGGAGGGTACTGAGTATAGTAAAAGGGCTTTGAGTCAGTCCATGTAGAACATGTTTAGGCCTTGTAGCCGTTTAGTAAAGTATCTCTGTGGGCATTCCATTTGCATGTGTCTGGATAGATATGTGCCAAAGAGGGCATTATATTCTGTGACTGGCCTAATGAGGGCTGAGTAAACGGGTGCAGTGACATCTCTAGATCTAGACCCAGTCCCTTTGTTTTTAAGCTGTGCAATATAGAAGGACTGTCTTACAACAGTGGACAACCTGTTGGTCAAAGTTAGATCACTTTCCAGATAAGTTCCTAAATCCCAAATAGCTGAGTCAATTCTTAGGGGCATATTTTCAGTGTGGCAGTTCCCTGGGGTAGATGACTTCCACAGGATACTATAACGCATTTTTTGGCATTTAATTTCAGTGCATAATTTTGGTACCAGTTGTTTGGGGCAAGCCTTCCTGCATTATGGTTACGTCATTCGTGGGGATTCAGTGACTACTTGTAGCTTGCAGTCATCTGCAAACTTAGTCAGCCAGTGCCTATTGGTATTGGATTTTCCTTCAGAAAAATAGATGACAAGCATTGCAAGTCCCAGTACAGAATCCTGGGGCACTCCACTGGTGATTGGTCTCTCTGTGGAGGTAACTTCCCCTATTTTGATTTCCTGCTTCCTGTCTTTGAGTCATTTGGCAATCTAGCAGGTGACGTAGGGGTTTATTCACAGTTTATTTAGCTTTTTAACTATGCCTGAGTGGGGGATTGTGTCAAAAGCTTATGTGTTGTATACTGTTTTGCCTTCATCCATTGTTTTGGTAACCTTTTCAGAAAAATCCACCAGGTTGACCTTGAATCCATACTGAGACAGGTCCAGTGTTTGGAGGTTCCCTTTGTCCTGCTTGATTCCACACAAACTCTTTCCATGGCCTTGTATATGAGCTGGTCAGATTTATGGCTCTGCAATTTCTTGGGTGTGTGGAAGCTCCTGTTATGCAGAAGAACGACTAGCTGTTCTCCATTCCCTTAGTACAAAACCTGTATGGCGGCTGAGATTGAACAACGTTAGTGTGGCTAAATTGTAGTTCATACTATTTAAGATGCAGTCCGGGATTTTGTCAGGATCCATCAATGCAGTAGTAATGGCTTTTGATAGCGCTTTTAGAACTTGGTCTTTCTTGGTAGCTTGAAGTGAGACAGTTTAAGCTATAGCTTGAGAGACAGACTGAGGGGAGAACTGGATAAAGGTAGAGCTAAATTTATCGGCCAGTAGGTTTGCTGTATCTTCAGCTTTAGTGTAGGAACATCATTTGCAATTAGCTCACTGTGTTGCTACTTTGTGCTTTTGAAATTACAAACATAACTGTGGTGGTGGTGCTGCGGTAGCATTGTCGCCTCACAGTAAGACGTCATCCTGTTCGATTCTCAGCTAGAGCGTCTGATGTGTGGAGACATGCGTGAATGGGCGTACCTTGTTGAAGGTTGTGCGTCAGGGCTGGCAACTCTGCACGTAAAAAATCTACTGCCAATCATAAGTGGACTGGAGTTCCGCTGTGGCGACCCCTAACCGGGAAAAGCCGAAAGATACAACAACTAAAAACTGCCTTGTGATTGTCTTTGGCTTGGGTAGCTGATTTAGCCTCAGACTTGGCTTTGATGGATTTTAAGCTCCTGAGTCGTTTATTTCATTAACGAGCTCTGACATCACTCAAAATAGTGAGAGAATTGTGCATTTCTGCATGATCTGACACCATTTATTACATTTGTGGTACATTTTTTATGCTTTCATAGTACTTGTTCTGGGGACCTTAGTGTAGTCTTGTAGGATTACTCACAATAGTAAGGGACCTTAGTGTAGTCTTGTAGGATTACTCACAATAGTAAGGGCATTATGAATTCTTGCAAGATCTGAACCTCATTTTATTACATTCTATTGCATTTTTCCTGTGTGCATTCTACTGCAAGGATAGGTTTCACAGATGAAGTATCATTCACAATAGTGAGAGAATAGTGAATTGCTGCAGGATCTGAACCATGTATACACGTAAACTGCATTTTTACTGTTTACTGTTTGGATTCCTAACTCATGTCCCATAACCCGTGCAGCAGTGGTTTGTGGTATCCTGTATAAAAGCAAACACCTAGAGTTGCAATTGTCCATATGAAATTCCGTGTGCTATTTTCTCAAGTATCTAGCTGAGTGTAGAGCAGCTAGTTTGTCTGCCAAGAAGCATTACCTGAAGAGTTTTTTTAGATCAGTCCTAGATCTTTCCTCCCAGCCCAACAACTCTATGGCACCACCTGTCATAGATAACAAAAAAGAGGATGAATAGCCTTGGGTGTGCACTTGCCTACAGTTTCTAGTGCATATGGGCATCTTGACACAATGTAACAATTGTCTCATGTTTATTGACAACCACCTTATTCTTAACCAGGCACAGTATACAAGAGATGTCATTACACGGTTTCTTTCACATACAGACACTGACATCTCCAAACAGGTTGCCAGTAACACACACACTTACACCTACCATGGATTAGATGCACTAACTCATGTAAGCTGAACTCATGTAAGCTGAAGTTCTTAAATGCAATCTGGT
Organism: Protopterus annectens; assembly: GCF_019279795.1. Lineage (NCBI taxonomy): Eukaryota > Metazoa > Chordata > Ceratodontiformes > Protopteridae > Protopterus > Protopterus annectens. The sequence continues at coordinate 1,788,300,223 of NC_056744.1, read as the reverse complement.
CAAAGCTAAAAGGCTTCCCACATGCTAGCCTTGGCAGCCTTCCAAGTAGTTTATAAAAACAACATTCCCCAGGAGACACACAGCCACATCACACAATGTCTCAGCCTCTAAGCCCTTAGGGCAGACTGCCACACAACCCAATATATTGGTAATTGGAGACTGTATTGTAAAACACACTGAGCAAGGTGACAGTCACAGTCAGTTAAGGATCCGTCAGTTCAGGCATACACAAAGGGCATTGACTGGAGACATACCTCCTTGGACTGTACAAAGAGATATGCTAGAGCTTTCAGATTGTGTCTCAAGCAGGTATGAGCCTAACATTGAGTAGCATTCTACCTTCTCCAAGGGTGATTTCATAACTGATAGCCTAACATTGAGCAGCATTCTACCTTCTCCAAGGATGATGTCATAATATAAACAGAATGACTGGCTGTAACAATTGGTTTAGTTGCTGGTGTTATTCTAAAGGGGTCCAGTGTTTGTTAGTTTGGAAGGATATGATCAACAGATTATGCTGCTTTGCCAGGGATGGTGTGCACCTGTTGGGCTTTCGGATATTGGCCAGAACATTACCCACCCCTGTAGTGCCTTTTTTAGGCAATGCCAGTCTGATAAATCTTCCAACATAGTAAATTCTACACAAGATAAACTAAAGGTGTTACTGCTCAATGCTAGGAGTCTCAACAAGAAGCTTTACTCCCTGGAAGCTTTTCTCACCTTTGAGAGTGTTGATATCTGTGAAGTTACTGAGACATGGTTTAAAGCCACCAAATGCACCCCAGCAGTACAAAGCTAATAAGGCCTCCCACACATTTAGACCAGCTATTGTACAAGAAGGGCAAGAGGCGGAGGTGTATAAATCTACGTAAAAACTAAGCGCACCTCAGGATTGGTCAAACAGTATGACATGTTTGAGCTACTCCATGTTCAATTAGTCGTAGATCTGATGCTGTCCTTTTCATTCCCCCTCAGTAATAGGTCTCTGATTCGACTCTGCCGCTTTCCAAGACTTTAGGATCTGAGTCTCAAGCTCTTCCCGCTACCCATAATGCACTGTACCTTCCTCAACTCCCCAGAAATCTTTTGTGTCCAGGTGTGGTTCCAGTCTTGAGCTAGTGATGTTGGTGATGTTCATCGTGCATACAGCTGCAGTCATAACAGATGGGTTCTTCTGCCGTCAGGCGGGTCCTCGGTCAGCCGAATTCCAAAGTCTAGGTCCGGCGTCGGTTGTCGTCGCTTCTTCTCTGATGTCAGTGCGCCAGGGGTATAAAAGAACCAGCCGACGCCGTTTTCTTCAGTCTTTCTTGCCGCGCGGTGCCCGAAGCAGAAGCAGTTCGCAAGTGCCGGTCGGCCAGCTCATTGCTCCAGACTGGCCAAGACAGCACTGGTACCCACTCCTGAGGAGCCTGATGCATTCCCCTCCATGGACCCTACCTCTCAGCTGCCTCAGCAGATTTGCAATATTTGTCCTGGAAAACGGCTTTCCTTCTGGCTATCACCTCAGCTCGTAGGGTATCGGAACTACAAGCCCTCATGGCTGTGCAGCCTTTTGTCATCTTCCATCAGGACAGAGTTTCCTTACGAGCCAACCCATCCTTTATGCCAAAGGTGGTATCCAGGGTAGCTTTGAGTCAAGCTATACACTTACCTACATTCTACCCTAATCCTCAAAACAAAGGGGAGAGACTACTACATTCCTTGGACATCCACAGACAGCTGTGTTATTATTTGGACAGAACAAAGCCTTTCAGAGAATCAGAACAGCTCTTTGTGTCCTATGCTATAGGAGCTCAAGGGAAGCCAATTTCCAAACAGACAATCTCAAAATGGATAGCCCACTGCATACGCTTTTGTTACTCTTTTCATGGTACAACTGTACCTACAGGCATCAGATCCCACTCCACAAGGGCCACAGCTACCTCCGCAGCTTTCCTCAGAGGAGTTCCTACCAAAGATATTTTGGAAGCAGCCACTTGGAGTTCTGTGCATACCTTCTCCAAGCACTACCACCTACCATTATACTCCAAAACTAGAGCAGGATTTGCCACTGCAGTCTTGCAGGGCATTCTGGCTCCTCCTAGTTCCACCTAGTGCCTACCACCCCTTTCTTAGCTTTGGGATTCTACCCATCTGTTATGACTGCAGCTGTATGCACGATGAACGTAGTACAGTTTTGTACCTACCATAAATGTAGATGTTCGAGTGCTAATACAGCTGCAGTCCAGGTTTCCCTCCCTCCTTCCCCTCTTGGGACAGGCCTGTTGGCTAACACCTCCTCATACAACCTTTTTGGGGTATTCTTTTATGGTGTATTTGCTTGCAACTACTGTATTTTGATTATATTGCATTGCTTTATTACACAAATTTATGTATTGCCTTTCTTCTGGGAGCACCTGACATCCGGGGCAAGAAAAACTGAAGAAAATGGTGTCGGCTGGTTCTTTTATACCCCTAGCGCACTGACGTCAGGGAAGAAGCGACGACAACTGATGCCGGACCTAGACTTTGGAATTCGGCTGACCGAGGACCCGCCTGACGGCAGGAGAACCCATCTGTTATGACTGCAGCTGTATCAGCACTCGAACATCTATATTTATGGTAGGTACAAAACTGTACTTTTTTGTGAGAGATAAGTGAAAAATTCTTTTATAAACAGTTGTTAGTGTCTCAGATTCTTTTTTTTCTTTTGTTTTGCCTCCATCCTACAGTTGTTAAAGTGTTAGGGCTTGTTGTCTGTCCACTTCAGTTCTGGGACTCAAACCCCCCCCCCCCCTTAAACATGCTAGCTCCAAGCGCTCCCTCTCAGCTTCCTCTGGGGAGTTGTATGGTAGAAAAAAGTCTAAGGTCTCGGATCAATTGACATCAGATCTGAGCACCTCCAGTAAATCTTCAGATCTGAAGATTTCTTTGGATCAGTCAACTGCAGCTCCTAGGGTTTTGAGGCAAGTGTTGGACCCATCTTCCACTGCTGCAAACGCCTCTAAGATGACTACGGATCCTATTGTGATATCCAGCATCCCCCGTTCCTGGCACCACCTCCTCGGATCCCAGGGCTTTGGATCCTGTGGTTAAGAGCCTGACAGCCTTCTAGGTGGAACTAGTATCCCCAGCTCTTCGCTCGAAGGTCTTTCAAACCCTTTCCAAGTCAAGACATGCTTCCTTGGCTTTTCCAGGTCTTCCCAAAGCTTCATCGAGACTGATATGGACATCAGCATCCACAGCATCAATTCTCCTTTTTCACGGCACTGTTTTTCAAGAAAGAAGTACTTTCTCCACCATCGAACTCCAACTGGCTGCCATATCCAATTTTCTTGCTAGGATGAGAAACTAGTTTATTTTTTTTTTCTTCCAAATTATGTAAGGCTTTCATAACAGGAGTTTTTCATCTTAGACCTTCCATAAAAGATCCTTCCCCCCTTGGGATCTTACAGTGGGTACTGCAAGGTCTTACTCAGAAGCCCTTTGAACCAGCAGATTCTTGTGACATGAAATTTCTTTCTTTGAAAACAATCTTCTTAGTAGCTGTTACTTTTGCTAAGAGAATATTGGAGCTTCAAGCTTTGTCAGGTAAATCTTCTTATATCATTTTTCACAAAGGTAGAGTATCCTTGAGAGCAAATCCTTCTTTTGTGCCTAAGGTGGCCACAGAGTCTAACATTAACCAATCCATTCAGTTTTCTTCCACAAATTTTTTGAACAAAGGTGAATATGTTTTACATCTCCTAGATGTTCACAGGCAATTCTGTTTCTACCTCCACAGAAAAGAGAGTTTTGTAGGAAGTCCAATCAGCTGTTGTCTCCTCCTCAGCAAGCCTGTCAGGGCAGGCAGTTTTGAAAATCACTTGGCTAAATGGATAACAGACTGCATTTTGTTTGTTTATTCTAAGAAAGATGTAGGCTTGCCTAAATCTCCTAAGGCTTATTCCACCAGGGCTATGTCTGCTTCATTCACTTTCTCTTCTAGAGCCTCAATTAAAGAAGTGTGTGGTGCAACCACTTGGTCTAAGGCTCATACCTTTGATGTCCTTCAAGGATGCATCTGCAGTCCTTACAAATGGGTTGTCCTGTCATCAGGCAGCCCTTCGGTCGGCCAGATTCCAAAGTCTGGGTCCGGCTTCGGCTGGTGTCGCACTTCACCCGACGTCATAGCTGCAGTTCTTCGGGTATAAAGGCATCAGCCGACGCCATTTTCCCCAGTCTTTCTTGCCGCGTGGCGCCCGAAGCAGAAGCTGTTCGCAAGTGCCGGTCGGTCAGATCCAGAGATTACTACTACCGAATACTACTCAAGACTTCTAAAAGCTAAGTACCCCGTTGGGGACTCTTTCTTGCCTCAGCCGATGTCAGAAAAAGTGAATAACTGTTTAACTTGTGGGAAACAAATACCTCATAAAGATTTCCACTCTTACTGCTTACCTTGTTTAGGCCCAGACCACGACATAGCAGCTTGTCTAGCCTGTGCTTCTTTTAACCGACGGACGCTTAGACGTCGGTCGGAGTTTGCTGAGCAGTTTTTCGGCTCTGATTTTGCCTATATTATGCCGTCGGATCCTCCGACTACACAAATTTCCAAAAAACGCAAAGAAAAGGACCGACACTCGCGGTCCGCGGTTTCGGCCGAAACCGCGGTTAAGCAAACCGCGAGTGTCTCGGTTTCGGCCGAAACCGAGCAAGCGGTTCTTTCTTCAGCCGAAACCATGCCTTCTACCGAGGCCTCTTCTAACCTGGTAGAATCGGCTTCTGAAATCCAACCTGCTGTTGTGGTTTCTCAGGAATTATCGGACACAATTCCCTTGGATATATCAACCCCTGCACGTGGAGCTGCTAGGCCTCCAGCAGCCATGTCCATTAAGGCTTTTGCCAGGGCTAAAGCAGCTAAAAGCTTCTAAGACTGTGCCTGTTAAGCCCCCCTCTCACAGGCCCAGCTCCAGTTCCCAAATGCTTTCTCTGGCAGAGGATCTCATTTCTTTAATAAGGGGATCCCAATCTCACCCAGACAGGGCCTCTCATCCACCTCCAGAGAAGAGACCTAAAGCAGAGCCCCCTGAGCCAGTGTCCACGGATGATTCCTCTGATGATTCAGACAATACAGACCCTCCAGAGGCTCCTTATTCTCCTTACGAAGACTCTGATGCTGAAGAGTCGATTCCTTCTTCCTCTCCACCTGAGGAATTTTCCTTTGGGGAAACCTTACATGCCATGAGGGAACAATTTCAGTGGCAGGGCCAAGATTTCTCAGACTCCAGGAAAAGGCTTAGGACCTTTTTGCATTTACCACAACATAGGCCTTTAGCTATACCTCCAGTTCTTTCTGTTGTAGATGATGCATTTAATGATGCCTGTACTGCTCCTGATTCTTTACCTCCAGCCCCTGCTAAGCCCGATAGGTTCTACAGGGTCCCGGACACACATCACCATTTATACAAGGCTCCTTTTGCAGATCCCGAGACTATCTCCCAGGGGCCTAAGGCAATAGCATCTACCTCTGCTAAAAATCCCCTCCCCTCTGAAAGGGAATCCAGGTCCTTAGAGAGATGGGGTAAAAAAGTATACACCTCTGCTACTCTGTCAGCTAGGGCCTTGAACTGTCAATTTCATATGATCCAATATCAGGAGTTTATGCTTGATCAGTTAACTAAGAATCTGTCCTCTGATGAATCTTTAGATAAGAAATATGTTCTGGAAATGGTGCATAACATTCAGCAAGTTAGTAACCATTCTTTAAAATGCGGCTATGATGCACTGGAGGCTTCCTTTAGATCAGCCATGACTGGCAGTGTTATCAGAAGGCATGCATGGTTGAAAGAACAGGCCTTGCCGGACCATGTCAAATCAAAACTATTAGATGCTCCCATGGACAAGGTCAATTTATTTGGTTCTAATGCTCAGCAGGTACTGAAGAAAATGGAAGAGAAGGCAAAATCTGTACAAACAGTGAAAGACTTCTTACAGGTCCAACCTCCAAGGTTTAGCAGGAAATGGCCCTCCAAAAATTGGTCCTTTCCAGACTCCTCTAAAGCACAGAGAGGCAGGAATAGGCGTTCAAGAGGCAGAAATCAATCCAGGGGTGCCTACAGGGGACGCCAGTGGCAGGGCAACAACCAGCGAGGCACAGACACAGCCACTACCACTGCAACAGGACAATCACAGTGACTTGGCTCTGGCACCGCCTACCAGGGAACAGCTAGCAGCACCCTTAGGCGGAAATCTAGCCTTATTTTCAAAGAACTGGCATTACATCACAAGGGACAAGTGGATTTTGCAAACTATAGACCAAGGTTACAGGTTTCATTTCCATACTCTACCAGGAAAAAGAGGAATGCCAAACCTACCACCAAATCAAAAGATAGAAGCTCTAAAACAAATAGCTCAATTAGTAAGAATGAGAGCTGTGGAAAAAGTACCATCTATGGAACAAGGAAAGGGATTTTACTCCAGACTCTTCCTGGTACCAAGAAAAGAGAAAAAATGGAGGCCTATTCTCGACCTGTCCGCTTTAAACACATTCCTCATTGTTCCAAAATTCAAAATGCTGACTCTACAGCAGCTTCTTCCCATGCTGGGCAAGGAGTCTTGGCTGGTAACTCTAGATCTCAAGGAGGCATACCTGCATGTCCCCATCCGACCAAATTGCAGAAGATACCTCAGATTTCTTGCAGGATCAGAGCATTATCAATTCTCAGCATTGCCCTTTGGCTTATCTACTGCGCCCAGAGTGTTCACGAAATGCCTGGCATCAGTAATCGCTCATTGCAGACTTCAGGGAATCCAAATTTATCCCTACCTGGACGACTGCCTGATACAAGCGGACAACAAAAACAAGCTAACAGAAGATTTACAAAGAGTCATTTACTTACTGCAAGCCCTGGGATATACAGTCAATATAAAAAAGTCAAGGCTGATACCATCCCAAAGAATAACCTTTTTAGGTGCAGAGCTGGACACATCAAAGCAGATGGCATTCCTAACTGTAGAAAAACAAGAACAACTTCCTCTCTACTTCTTGGCATTGACAAAGCAGAACCATCTAACAGCAAGAAAAGTACTGCAAGCCCTGGGCTTCATGGCATCCTGCATAATTCTGGTCCTCATGCCAGACTGCATATGAGAAAGCTACAGTGGTACCTGAAGAATTTATGGTCTCAACACAAACACAGCCTAGAAACCAAAATTCCACTAATACCATGCCTGAAGCAAGAGTTCCTATGGTGGGCTCAGGCCTGTCAATCGAACACAGGTTTGCCCTTCTACAACATTCAACCAAGCCAAACCGTCACAACGGACGCCTCAGACCTCGGTTGGGGGACCCACATGCTGGACAAGTGCATACAAGGCTTATGGACTCAAGATCAGCTGCACCTGCACATAAATCTAAAGGAAATGGCAGTAAAATTGGCAATCCAGACATTCGGACCATTCCTCCAAGAAGGACAGTTGATGATAAGGACAGACAACACCACAGTTATGTGGTACATCAACAAACAGGGAGGCACACATTCATACCCTCTATGCCGGATGGCACTGGACCTATGGAATGTGGCTCTGAGCTACAACATTCAGTTGCAAGCAATTTTTGTACCGGGAAAAGAAAACATTCTAGCAGACATATTAAGCAGAACTACCACGGATGCCCACGAATGGATGCTGCACCCGGACATCTTCAAAGCCATCACAAGAAAATGGGGACTACCACAAATAGACTTATTTGCATCCCCACTCAATCACCAGCTAAAGAAATTCTGCACAAGGACGTACCACCCACTTGCTTGGAAGGTGGACTCCCTATCGTTCAGTTGGAAAAACCTGACAACATATGCATTCCCACCACTTCCTTTGATGCACAAGGTGCTATTGAAGATCAAAGAGGAACGTCCAAGGATCATTCTGATAGCTCCAGACTGGCCAAGACAACATTGGTACCCATTACTGAGGAGCATGTCTCGGGAACAAATGTGGACACTACCCCTGATCCCATTGCTGTTAACACAGAACAGCTACAACATCCTGCATCCAAACCTGAAAACTCTGCAGCTGACTGCCTGGAACATTACATAAGAGCAACTAACCCAAATTTATCCCAAAGGGTTAAAGACATTATCCTTGAGGCTCGCAGACCTTCAACAAGAAAGAATTATGCAGCAAAATGGAAAAGATATCTCATTTGGAGTACTGCAAAGGGAAAAGATGTGTCACTGGTAAACATAGCCAACATCCTGGAGTCCTTGGCAGAGCTCTTCCATACAGGCCTGTCCTATTCCTCCATCAAGATACACGCATCAGCTATTTCGGCAGAATACAGCTTGGATCCCCCTGTCCTCTCACATCCTCTGCTCAGGCAGTTTCTGAGAGGAATTAAAAATGTAAAACCTCCTAGGAAACCACCATTGCCAGCATGGGACTTGAACTTTGTGCTAGAAAAATTGACACTTCCTCCTTTCGAACCAGCAGCAACAGCAGAATTACAGTACTTATCCTGGAAGACTGCTTTCCTGCTGGCAATCACCTCAGCAAGAAGGGTTTCTGAACTACAGGCATTAATGGCAGTGCAACCCTTCCTGATCTTCCATCAAGACAGAGTGTCCATGAGAACAAATCCTACATTTATGCCTAAGGTGGTATCCAGAGTGTCTTTAAACCAGGCTATCCACCTACCTACATTCTTCCCCAACCCACAGAACAGGGGAGAAAGACTGTTGCATACCTTGGATGTGCATAGACAATTACGCTACTACCTGGACAGGACCAAGTCCAATAGAAAAACTGACCAGCTTCTGGTAGCATATGCAACAGGAAGGGAAGGAAAAGCAATTTCAAAACGGACAATCTCCAAGTGGATAGG
>NC_056744.1:1787948884-1787986384 GCF_019279795.1 Protopterus annectens | reverse complement strand
TGATATTAAAGCCCCCTTCAAAAAGTTCAAAAAAACAAGAATTTTCAAAATCAATCAAATATACTAAAAATACTTGTAATAATGTCGTAACCTAGCCTTTCTTAGTTTCGATAAAATTTTAATAGATGATTTGTCATATATACCTGGCCCTTGCATTGCTTTTAGGAGAATCTGCTAATGTATTTCTCTGGATTCCAAGTATGCTTGCTAACTCCATCCTCTAGGAAATGTTGATATTTACTCCACCACTGAAAGGAATGTTTCATATACTTCACATTTTATAGAGTATCTAAACAACATATTAGTAGGATTAAATTTCTTAATAGCATAACAAAGCCAGCAAATTCTGTTTCTAAATGGCTCCTCCACTGTTACACCTGCACACACACACATACACACACAATCACACAGACACAGAAAAGACACTCACAGGATCACTCAAACATGCACGCATTCATGCACACACGCACACACACACACACACACACACACACACAGTATCACAGAGACACACACACACACGCACACACGCACGCACGCGCACACACACACACACACACACACACGCGCACACACACACACACACACAGTATCACAGAGACACACACACACACGCGCACACACACACACACACACAGTATCACACAGACACACACACACACAGTATCACAGAGACACACACACACACAGTATCACAGAGACACACACACACACACACACAGTATCACAGAGACACACACACACACACACACACACAGTATCACAGAGACACACACACGCACGCGCACACACACACACACGCACACACACACGCACGCACACACACACAGTATCACAGAGACACACACACACACACACACAGTATCACAGAGACACACACACACACAGTATCACAGAGACACACACACACACACACACACACACACACACACACACACACACACACAGTATCACAGAGACACACACACACACACACACACAGCATCACAGAGACACACACACACACACACACACACACACACACACACACACACTCTCTCTCACACACACACACACACACACACACACACACACACACACACACACACACTCCACAATGTTTCATTTACCAGGGATTACTTTGCTCCTAGCTGTGACTGCATTTGTTTGCTGTACTACTGAATTGTTACCTTTCTATCCCAAGTCTTAGTGATAAGATGATCAGAAGCTACCTCAGATGACAGTGTCTGTTGTTATTTTTTGTTTAATCCTAACATTAAGTATCAAACAATAATTTCTTGTAATTGTATTTGTTAGCAGCCAATAATAAACCCAATGTCAGAAAGAAAAAACAAAGAAAATGTAGTACTGCAGCAGCAGTTTCAAAATTGAGCCAGGTCTTATCTTCCAAGACAGTAACTGGGGTGTTACAGAAAACCAGATGGTTACTCCATCCAGCTTGTGGTTGAAAGCCCTGGTTACCACACAGCAACAGCAACTGACTACTATGGAAGTGTTAGTAGCTAAAAGTGTGACCATATAAAAGGCACAAAGCTACAGTCACTAATAATAACACTAGACTAGACTGTAGTACAGAGCTGCCAGTAAATGTTGTCTGCTGCACTAGTGAGACTTGTAGCTACTACAAGAGAAAGACTAACAACAGGAAAAGGCCTTGCAGTGTATTGCAGTGTCTTTAGGCAAATGTCTGGGTTACATAAGGCATAATGATTCTGTCACAGGCTAGTGTGGGGGCCCCCTGAGGGAGCGGGGCTTTATTGGGCCAAATAGGTTCAAGTGGCCTAACACTGAGCTTTGTGTTAATGATCATAAGCATACTCCTTTGAACTATATGAAGACTTAAGTTTTAGAAATTGTTGAACCATTGAAGAATAGGAAGGTACATTTTGTATTAAGTAAAATAATTCTATCCATTTCATTAACTGATTACATGTGTAGGAAGGCTCACATTCAGTGATTGATTGAAGCTTGCTGTGATATATAAATTACATCTATTAACAGATTGGGAAGAATATTTTCATGATTAAATGAGGTTTAGCACTGTCATGTTGCATTTGAATTTTTATGGTGCTTCATTCATTTCAAGTAAAATAAGAGACTACATAAGCTATTTTTTTTAGACACAAATTAATAAAACAACCACTTATTATGACAGAGTTAATACAATTTTATTACTGCAATGGAAGAAGCTTGGGCAGTAAATTCAGGGAGTATACTGGTCTAATTCAAGATAATAATTACAAGTTGGTTGCAATTGTTGAATCCCGGGATACTTCAGGCTTTGTCTTAAGTAACTTCACCAAATATGAATGTTTGGATGAGAAGAATAGAGGCAGTGGAGTGACATTGTGGGCTCAATATATGGTTCTGCCTTTTCAGATAAAACAAATACCTGACATGGAACACATTATTGTGCAAATTAAGGATATTGGTCTTTGCTATCGTACTCCAGTTATGGATAGTGCGAGACATTTTGGTTACTTGTGTAAACATGAAAAGATCATGAGTTATAATGATACCTTTAGGGGATATTACTCCTGAGAGAGTTTTACTGGCAAACACTTTTTGAATATAACGTTATTCATATGTTGTTACTGTATGGAATGACACAACTTATTGTTGATAAAACAAGGATAAACATATTTTGGATTACGTTGTAACAAATAATATTGGTCTAGTTAAAATGTGATTGTGAATATGCCTTTGGGGAATTCTGATCATAACGCCATAGCATTTGAACTTAGACATAGTATAAATAAGAGTTCAGTTAAAAACTATAAACATGGTTTTATTGACTATGGAAGATTGAGGGACCAGATTCTAAATATTCATTGGAATAACTTTGTAACTAAAAATTATATAATTGACTGTTATGAAACACTTGGGGATCTGTTGTCAAATGTGGAAGAAACCTTGTCCACAGTCCCAAGTAAAAGGAAACAACCAGTTTGGTGCAACAGGGAATTATGGAGAATTTGTTAGGGAATTATGGAGAATTCGTTAGGGAATTATGGAGAATTCGTAGCAAGAAAGGTAGAAAATTCAAACTATATAAAAATATCTAAGTATGAATGAGTTGCTTTATAATAAAGTAAGTAAATAACTAAATGATAACAGAACAACAAGAAATAATTAGGAAATTGGACTAATTCATGATACATTCTTCCATCTTCGTTGATTTATCAAAAGCTTTTCACACTGTCTCTCATAATCAGCTTCTATCCAAACTCAAACATCCCAATCTCTCTCTGTCTACCTTACTCTGGTTCAACAGCTACCTCTCTGATAGACTTCAGTCTGTCAGATGGCTATGAGCCTTCTCTCCCTTCCTTTCTGTTCATACTGGTGCGCCTCAAGGCTCCATTCTAGGGCCCCTCCTATTCAACATCTTCACAAATAATCGATACACATCTTGCCCCCACTCCTCTCTAATACCGTATCCTGATGATTCTACCGTCATATCTCACTCCGATAATCTCCCCCACCTTCTATCCCTTACCCAAGACTCTCTCCCGTCTGTGGAAAAATGTCTGACAAGCAATAAACTTTTACTTAATCTGAAAAAAGCAAAACTTCTTTTTCTCCCTAAATCTCTACAGCACTGTAAAACCTCCTTCTTAGTCACACCTCTCGATAATGCCACTATCTCAGGGAAACCCATACTAAACTCCTTGGCATTTATATTGACAATCAACTCAAATTTGATGTACAGATTCACCAGTCTATCAAAAAACACACCAAAACTAGGCCTATTATATAGGAATAAAAAATACCTGATGAAGGATACAAAATGTTCATTAGTACAAGCTTTTTCTACTGCCTATTCTGTTCTACACTGCACCTATACTCTCTAATTTCCAATGTAACCTCATGGCCAATCATGAATCCACCTACAATAAAATTTCTAGGTTTGTCGCGAATGTCCCCTACCTCTCCCATCATTGCACTGCCCTAAAAAAATCTCCAGTGGCCTGGAATACATAACCACCTCCTACTTCCACAGCTCCACCTCACCCACTCAATACTAATTCCTCCCATTGCCCTGATCTCTGTATCCTAATTTCCCCCTATCGCCCCAAACATTGTCTCCGAAGTGCAGGCCAGCATCTCCTGGAGGTATATTAGCCCAATAAGCAAATTGGTAAACTTCTGTATAGTCACACCATTGCCTGCTCCTGGAATAAACTCCCCCCAGACCTTAGGGTCATCATTGACACTCTCTGTTTTAAAAAAAATCATTAAAAGTTTAGTAATTGGACCTGCCCCTGCCCTTGGCCAACCTGACCTCTTCCTCCTCAGCCTCTTTTTTCTCCTGTTTTCCTTCTCAGTTTATCAGATATTGTGTAACGCTCACGTCATTCCTTAACTGGATGAAAATTTCCCTAGATAGTAATTGTAAATGTTTCTCTGTGTAAATACAATTCTTTAATTCTTTTTTGTTAATAACTCTTGACTTGCTACTGTAGCTCTTGTTGTAATTAAGTTTTGTATCTTTTGTAGGCATACTTGTATAAGTTTTTGCACATTGTATCTGTTTGGAGCTTTTTACCTAGGGTCTCTGCTGAAAAAAGGGCTTTTTCAACCAGTCAGACTAGCTCAGTTAACAAATGTCAAATAAATAAAATAAATAAACATCAAATAAAAAAATAATTTTACAGTTGTATAAATTCATCAAATAACTGTCAATTATAAATACTTTTACAAGAAATAACATAGTGATGTGCTCCATGGTTAACCGCAAATGTGTTTAACAATTTCTTTGTGTTGAATTATAACAAAAAGTTTGCACCAAGTGGATATCAGCCTTAAATAACTCTACAAGGAGAGTGTCCAAATGTTTTCTATAAATGCAATATAAATACTTTGGTAAAAATGAACAAAGACTCATCTATAGGATCAGATATAATTCCTGGAGTTTTGATATTAAATTTGTGTGATACATGAGTACCCGTTTTATATAAGCTGTTTAATGAACTATTAAAAAATGGATCTATACCAGACTCTTGCAAGATTTCCCATATAACACCAATATATATATATATATATATATATATATATATATATATAAAAGAAAAGATTTATTAGAAAGTTATAAGCCTAAAAGCAAGCTTAACATCTATCATTGGCAAGTGCCAAAGCCATGAAATACTGTTTTATATTTTAAGATCATTAATAATAAGAGATGAGAATTGTGTGGTTACAATTTTTAAATCATATATATGGCCCATTTCGAAATACAGCAATGTGCTTTGCATGGATAATCATGGGCAACTACATCCTTTATAAGATATACAGAGAAAATGTACTAAATTAATTATTTCAGTTAAGGACCTTGATTATGGGAATAAATGTAGCACTTAAAGTTATATTCCATTTGTTATATACACTTATGAGGGAGGTTAATAACCGCAGATAATAGTTTTCATGATCAAGTTTGAAGAACAATATTTAATATGAGCATTGTCTGTAAGAACAGGAACCTGAGACATAACAACAGGAACTTCAACACTCAGAGATGTAACTCAAACTCAAGCATACGTTCCACACCAACAGAATGACCATATTATGGAATAATATACCATGTGATATATATATATATATATATATATATATATATATATATATATATATATATATATATATATAGTTAAGAAATTACTTGATAATTGGAGGGGTAACAAAGTGTACAAGTCATTTGCAAAGGAATCAGTGTTCCTCATTGGCCTTTTGGCCTGAACACTGTATAAACTCTTATGAATATGACATGGCCAGAATGGAGATGTTAAGTGCCAGTGGATATCATGAGGAGATGAGTGGGTTTGTGAACTTGAGATGCTTAGGTAGTGAGGTTAGGAGAGGCCCCTTACAGAGTAAGGCAGATGATAACAGTCTGTTACATTAAAAGGACTGGGATAGTCCATCTAATGGCAGTAGATGGTGGCCTGGTCTATCTGAGTTGGGAGACAAAAAAAAAAAAATGTAAGCCAGGGACTTAGTTGTTTGTTGTTGAATTGCACTTGAGAGTCCTCTCTGCTTTGCTTTTACATCAGGAAGTCCAGTATACTGCATTTTTAAAGCACTTAATTACTTTTACGATAGAAAAATCACTCTTTTTCTCTATCTGTTAGACTTTAGAACTGTGTGGTTTCTAAATTGTCTTGTGGAAGGGCAGACTAGCAAGGGACTTAGTTGTTTGTTGTCGAGTTGCACCTGAGAGTCCTTTTTGTTGTCCTTTTACGTTTGGAAGTTCATGATCATCCATTTTGTGGCAGAAGCTCTAAGTTTGGAGGCACTCCAGGAGAGCCCATAAGGCCAGCAAACACTTTACCTAGGACTCTTGTCATAGGGGATTCATGATGTGACATACAGATGCCCCAATTACCAGGCTAGACAATGAGAAGATAACGGTCGATTGCTTATCTGGAACCAGGATCTGCAATATCACACACACACTCTTAAGTCACTGTACCACATGTATAAATATGATTCCATCATTGTCCATGTGGGTGTAAATGACCTGAGATGTATCTCACTGAACTATATGAAAAGAGACATTAAAGATTATGCCACAGTATGAACAAAAATGATTGCTTTTAACTACTGGCTTAGTTTCTGGGGTCATTCCAGGGGGATTCAATATTTGTCAGCATGGGAGGACATAGTTAGCTGACCATGTTGCTTTGCAGCTGTCCACCTTAGGCTTTAAAATATTGGCCAAAACTTTATTCACCCCTTTACAGCCTTTTTAGGAAATACCAAAAAAGCTCAAGGCAACCTTAAGGTATTATTGCTGAATGCTAGTAGCCTTAATAAGAAACTCCACAGCCCACAAGCATTCCTTATTCTGGAAAATATAGACATCTGTGCCATTACCAAGACTTGGTTTAAAGCCACAGAAAGTACTCTGGCAGTGCAAGCTATTGTGCCTTCCATGCCTTTAGATTAACAGTAGCACACTCAGGATCTAAAGGTCAAGATGTCGCAGTCTACAGCAGCATCAGATATACCTCCAGGGTAGTTAAACAGGATGATGCCCTGCAGTTCACCCACTTGCAAGTCATCATAAATAAAGTTCCTTGCCATATCCTTGCTAACTATAGGTCACCATCTGTGCCCCAAAAATCTCACAACTCATACTTAGTCCTACTGGAGACATTCACTATTCAACCAAAAAACCTTTTCATGGGTGACGTTAACTACCCCTCTATAGACTGGAAACATGCACCGCCTCAGACTCACAAGCACAACATTTCCTGGACTTTATTAACATAAATATTCTATACCAGATAGTGTGCACCCCAACCAGAGGTTTAAACATACTGGACCTAGAACTACCATCAGCAGGGGGGAGCACTGTACACACCCCATGTCACATCTTCACCGGTGAGTTCACATCACAGAGCTCTTTCCTTTGAAATAAAAGTCAGCTTGGAAAACACTAGTAACCTGTAGCAGTTAGCAACTATTTCATCCTACTGAGTGACAGTTTGCCGAAATTCAGTGCCACCAAACACCAAGATCACAGCAATCTGTGCAGAATTGTTCGCAGAAACCCTGCAAAAACATGTGAATGGCTGCATAGTGGCTGCTGTACCTACCAGAAGTAAGCCCATAACAAGCACCAAAAGCAAACTGCACTGGTGGAATTCCAGCCTTAACAGGGTATATAACAAAAGGGAAAGAAAAAAACATGGCCAAAATCAGAAAGAGGTGCTTTCATAAAGACAAGAACTCACTGATTAAACTAAATAAGAAACTAAGAAGGTAATTAAATGCAGCAAGGACAAATATGAGGTCAGGATAGCCGCTCAGGCTAAGGAGAACCACATGACCTTCTTCAGTTATGTCTGAAACCTTAAAAGTAACACACAGCAGTGTGCTGAACTGGTAAATGGCACCTGGCACCACCTTCTCTGAGCAGAGAGATATGTGAATCCAGTAGCTGACAAATTCAACTTAAACTTCACTCCCCAATCCCCTCTGCTCCCCTCTATAAAATCCCTTCTAGCATATCCCCTTCGACTATCAGCAGGGAGCAGGTCTTGGCACTGATTGCCAAAAAAAAGGCACTGACTTAGTTGGCCCCAACAATATTCCAGGTTGCTTCCTAAATTGCCTAAAACTGACCTTTCAGGGAATTTTCAACTACAACCTCAAAACAGGTTATGTATCAAGTGAATGGAGAACTGCAACAGTCAACTCTCTTCACATGGGTGGTCCATCAACCAGTCCTGGAAACTACAGACTCATCATTCTGACAAGTCTAATATGCAAAGCCATGGAATTAATTATCATGGAAATGATTTACAAGGACGTTGGCAACCTTCAGACACTGGATCCATCTCAGTTTGGCTTTTTCAAGGGAAGGTCTTGCCTACTTAACCTGGTAGACTTCTTTGAGAGGGTCACCAAGGCAATAGATGATGTGAAGCTGGTACATACCGTGCACCTTGACCTGGCTAAGTTATTTGATACTGTCTCTAATTAGGTGTTGACAAACTCTCTGAACTAGGCATACATCCCTACATACCACACTGGATTGCCAGCTGGCTCACAAATAGGACAAAGAAGTCAGGATTGTTGAGACCACCTCCACCAAGAGACCATTCACCAGTGGAGTACCTCAAGGCTCCATGCTGGGCCTGCTCCTGTTTGTGCATCTACTTCTCAGAAGTCAAAGCTAATGTCAAAGGCCTCTGGATAACTAGGCTGATAAATGACTACAATAAAGGAGCTGTCATAGATTCCCCCCATGACAATAACATCCTGCAGGAGGGCCTAACACAGACAAAAGACTGGTGCCAAAGCCATAGATTAAGACTCACTGCCAAGAAGTGCATTATAGTGCCCTTTGGGAAAACATCCACACAATCTAATTACTCCATTGATTAAACATCTCTAAGAGCTGACCCTGTAGTTAGGGATCTGGGAACATATGTAGACAGTAATCTGGTCATTGACCAACAAGTAACCAAAATAGAAAAAGTCAAGTCATTCTGTGCTGCCCGACTTATAAGTAAGGGTATGACATCCAGGCCCAAGGACGTTATCAGATCCATCATTAAGTACAATGCCTGCTTTGGCATGTAGCTGACCAGGCATTTGCAATAGTTGGAATACTCACAGAGGTCCCTTACTAGGGAAATCCAGCATATTAACACACTGTCCTACACAAATTGCCTTAAGGCCCTGTCTCTACACTCAGTCTCCTACAGGTTACTGACGGATGATATGTACCTGGCATATAAGGCATCCCCAGAGCCAGCCCCGATTGATCTTTTGTACATCCGCAAAATGAGCAGCACAAGAAACACTAGATCCAGGGATTTAAACTTTGCCTGCTACATAAACGGAACGTGCTAGCAAGACCAATATGTGTCTCAAAGGATCCACGTGCTATAGAATAGGCTGACCGTCCATGTAAAGCAGAGTTTATTCCTGACCCTATTCAAATATAACATTGATGGGAAATCTTAAATTCACTCACGGTCTTGCCCCCCATGTCTCTAATGGACAGAGGCAGACAGTAAGTAAAATATTACCTTACTAGCACCCCCTCAAACACACAAAGCCCTTAGCCACCTGCAAACTAACATACCCCTTCTAATAGGCAGCCAAGGTACATGGGGACACAGTTGGGTTAGGTTGCATAGATAGGCTTATAAAGGCCATGGTGGTCGTTTGCCTAGTATATACTATGAACCTAAGAGTGTGTGTGTGTGTCTAAATATATTGAGAGGTATGTATCCAGAGTTCTGATATTCTGAAAGATTATTTTATTTTTTTATTTCATCAGTTTTTTGGTGTATTTTTGGATTTTGAAAGATGGGCCATCCGGAAAGCTCTCCCAGTCTGTGGCCTATGTAATTAAAGTAATTTAAATATTTTGGACAGAAGGAGAGGTAAGGATGGGGTATGCTTGGTGCTTTTAGTGCCTTAGCCCTCATGGAGACCATATCTTGTTAAATTTTCTAGCTGAAGAGAAAGAAGACAGATCATCTGACTGGAATGGATAAAAAATAAAGAATCGTATAAAGTCACAAAAATATTACTTCATTAAGATTTTAATAAACAGAACAGGAGCCACTGCTATTTATTGTTGCCCTGAAGTCTTGAATATTCCAATCCACAGAATTTACAGAGTGCATTTGAAAATGAGGGTAACAAGAATTGGAATTCCCTTACAAAACTGAATCATCAGAGCTAGAGTAAGGATTTAGAGGATTTCAACACTGTGATGGTACACAGAATGATGTGCCAGCTAACCAAACAGTATCCTGAGGCCCTGCAGGACTCACTTGAAGCATTGTCATCGGAAGAAAGGTTTCATTTTAAGTCTCCAGACACAGTCAATGCAGCTTACAGCTCAGATTTGGATTACATACCCATCACTGCAAGCTATACTGCCAGCCAGTGGCAAAAGTGACCAGGCACTCAATTTAATTGTACATAAAACAGTACAAATATTATTTTGTATAGGACCTACCAAAGTGGGTCAATGAGAAATGATTGGACTGAAACAGAAGAAGGTTTCTACTAAAGCAAGAAAGATCAGCTCTTTCATGGGTAATCAGATCATTCTGTTGAACTGCAGCTCAGATATCAAAGAGGACCCCCTGCACAGCACACACAGAGCCGGTCCACCAGGAACAATAAGTATAAATGCCAAGGACCATCTAATATGACAGGAATGGTGCTATCCAAAGGGAAGTCACAAGTGATGCCTCGACGTTTCACGTAACATTCCCACATCCTGACCACCAGCAGCAATCACTGTAAATGTCCAGGTCCCCCTGATATGACAGAAGTGGTGTTACCCAAACAGAAGCCTGTTCTGTTTGCATGAGTGAGACCTTGACATTTTTTACTGACAGGATGTATATCTGCAGCTCATGTTAGTATGTAATTACCTTTGCATTCTTTAAATGTTCAGCATTAACTGTTGTCACTGAAATGAATCTGTCCCATCTTCTTGGAAACCATGCTATGTAAATTGTTCTGTCATACTGATGGCCTTGATCAAACAGATGAACAAAGCCCATTGTGTCGGCCTGTTTACCCAGTCAACAAAAGTAGATTATTCTTGCATTGTATTTATCAGTGTTGAGTGGATTATGTGTACACCTCCTCACCTTCAAGGTTTTGTTTTACTTCTGTTAATGCTTTGTTTTCAAGATGCTCTTCCTTCTAACAAAGGTAAAATCACAGCTGCAGGATAGCCCATTTAGACATCAGTATAGTTTATATGTACTGGGCTGTACTGGGCATATATCGTTTGTAAACAGCGCTGCCTTCTTTCTGAGATCTGAGTTTACAAAAGAATTCTTGCAAAGTTTTTTTTTTCATTACTTGAGATGTGAAATTAGGGAAATCTTTTCACATTTATACATGACACAAGCAAGCATACATATATGCATACATACATACATACATACATACAAATATTTCAAGCACAGGCATTAATGCCCTTCTAGCCTGCCAATATACCAAAACACTTGTTCCCATAATGTGTCCAGGCTGTTCTTAAAAACATCTAAACTAGTACTTGCTTTAATGGAATTTGGTAGTCTGTTCCAAGCATCAGCTACTCTGTCAGAGAACCAATTAGTACACTTCTCATATTCTGATGTCTTCCTCCAAACACAACTGACTAAAGAAAAAGTACTTTGTTGAAATGTGGGTAGTCCATGTCTGGACACAAAACTGCTGAGAATGTCTGCAAGTAGATAAGCATTTACCTGGTCAAACTTTATGCAGTGGACAGTCTAAGAATGATTGCTTTGAGTTGGTGCGGGAGTGCTGTGCAGGCAAAGGTAGATGGTGGATGAAAAACAAGCACTCAGTAATGCTGTTGACATTTTGTAAAGTGCATGTAAGCTAAACAGAGACTCAAGTAGGCTGGCATGAAATCTGAGGGGTAAGGTATCTGCATGCATCATACATGATCTGACTGATAAAACATTCTAGATGTTGGAGGGAGGAATACTGTTGCCTGCCAGCATCACTCATGGCAGCCATGGAGGTGGATCTGGCTATTAAATCTGGGCTGGACACTTAATGGTGATATCTATCAGGATCAGAGATGTCCCCCATGCTAACCCGATTGTGTTTATGAGATCTCCCCATACTAAACCCCTTTCATGAGTGAGAGATAATTACATTCTAAGCCTATTACATGAGTGACTGATTGAGTGATGTTCCATGTTAAGCTCACTGCACAGGAGAGAAATGTCCCTATCAGAGTGCATGATATTCCCATGCTGTAGCCAAGTCATGAGTGAGAAATGCCCTCATGCTAACCCCACTGCATAAGAGACAGCTGTCCCAGATTAACCTCACCATATATGAAAGTAAGAAATCTCCCCATGCTAAGTCCATTGCATGGATGGCACATGTCCCCATTCTAACTTAATTGTATGAGTTAGAGATGTCTCCATACTAAACCCATCACATGAAGGAGAGATGCTTGCACGAGTAAAGAAATGCTCCTATGGTAAGTAAACTGTAGAAGTGAGAGACATTCCCATGGTAAGCCAACTGAATGAGTGAGAGACATTCCCACTATAAGCCAGCTGCATGAATGAGAGACATCCCCGTTCTAAACCCATTGTAGTGAGAGATCTGCCTGTGCTATGCCTATTTTATACCTAAGTGATGTACATATGTTAATCACATTACATAAATGAACAGTGTCCCCATGCTAAGCTCTTCATATGACTCAGTGATATCTAACATGCTACGTTCATGATTAATGAGAAGTATCCCCATGCTAAGTACATTGTATGTATGCATGATGTCCCCATCCCCATGTTATGTCCATTGTACATATGAGTGATGTCCTCATCCCCATGCTAAGTCCATTGTACGTATAGTGATGTCCCCATCCCCATGTTATGTCCATTGTACATATGAGTGATGTCCGCATCCCCATGCTAAGTACATTGTATGTATGCATGATGTCCGGATCCCCATGCTAAGTACATTGTATGTATGCATGATGTCCCGATCCTCATGATAAATACATTGTATGTATGAGTGACGTCCCCATCCCCATGCTAAGTACATTGTACATATGTGTGATGTCCCCATCCCCATCTTAAGTCCATTGTATGTATGAGTGATGTCCCAAACCCCATGCTAAGTCCATTGTATGTATAGTGATGTCCCCATCCCCATGTTATGTCCAGTGCATGTATGTCTGATGTCCCCCTCCCCATCCCCATGCTAAGTACATTGTACATATGAGTGATGTCCCCATCCCCATGTTAAGTCCATTGTATGTATGCATGATGTCCTCATCCCCATGCTAAGTCCATGGTACGTATAGTGATGTCCCCATCCCCATGTTATGTCCATTGTACATATGAGTGATGTCCCCATCCTCATGCTAAGTACATTGTACATATGATTGATGTCCCCATCCCCATGTTAAGTACATTGTTCATATGAGTGATGTCCTGATCCCATGTTAAGTCCATTGTATGTATGCATGATGTCTGTATCCCCATGCTAAAGCCATTGTACGTACAGTGATGTCCCCATCCCCATGTTATGTCCATTGTACATATGAGTGATGTCCTCACCCCTATGCTAAGCCCATTGTACATAAGAGTGATGTCTCCATCCCTATGATAAGTCCATTATATGTATGAGTGATGTCCTGAACCCCATGCTAAGTCCATTGTATATAAGAGTGATGTCTCCATCCCCATGCTAAGTCCATTGTATGTATGAGTGATGTCCCATCCCCATGCTAAGTGCACTGTGTGTATGAATGATGTCCCCATCCCCATGCTAAGTACATTGTATGTATGAGTGATGTCCTCATCCCCATGCTAAGTACATTGTACATATGACTGGTGTCCCCATCCCATGCAAAGTCCATTGTATGCATGTGTGATGCCTCCATCCTTATGCTAAGTCCATTGTATGTATGTATGTATGACTGATGTCCCCATCCCCATGCTAAGTACATTGCATTTATGAATGATGCCCCATCCCCATGCTAAGCCCATGATACAAATGAGGTATGTTGTCATGTTAAGCCCATGACATGAGTGACATATCCCCATGCTAAGCCCATGACATGAGTTACACGTGTACCCTCCTAATATGAGTAAGGCATATCTCCATACTAAGGCATGACATGAATTAATCTTGTCATGTCCCCATGCTAAGCCCATGACATGAGCGGGGCATGTCCCCATACTAAGCCTATTGCATGAGTATGACATCCTCATTTTGAGCCCATGACATGAGTGAGGCATGTCCCCAATATAACCCCATGATGTGAATGAGACATATGCTGATGTTAAGTCCCTTGCATGAGTGAGACATGTCTCGATGCTATATAATAACATGATTGAGAAATGTTCTAATGCTAAGCCCATGACATAAGTGAGACATATCCCCATGATAAGCCCATGACATGAATTAGACATGTGTCAATGCTAAGCCCATTACATAAGTGAAATACATCCCAATGCTATGCCCATGACATGAGTGAGGCCTGTCCCTATGCTAAACCCATTGCATGAATGAGACATGTCCATGCTAAGCCCTTGACATGAGTGAGACATGTCTCCATGCTAAGCATGTGACATGAGTGAGGTATACCCTCATGTTAAGCTCATTGCATGAAGGAGATGTGCTGGTGCTAAGCTTGTGACATGCAGAGATGTGTTGCCATGTTAGGCCCATTGCATGGGTGAGGCATGTCTCCTTGCTCAGCCCATAACATAGGTGAGACACGTCCCCATACTAACGCCATTGCATTATTGAGAAATATTCTTATGCTAAGGTTTTTGCATGAGTAGAGTGAGGTTTCCATGCAAACTTCAATGACCATCTTCTCTTAAATCCCTGAATTGATACTTAGTATATTACAGTGGCAGGTACATACAAACAATCTGTTTACCTGCATCTATGAGAGCTATCATGTCACACATATTACAGGGAGCAGCTGGTGTTCATGAACCTGAAACAAGAGAAAACAAAAAGTAGATTGTTGTGGTACTTGAGACCCGTAAAGGTGTTGTCACTGACAGAAATTTTAAACCACTTCCTGGACATTGATGGAGGTACCAGGGTGTTAGGACAGGAGTGAGATACCTAACACTGAATTACCAGTTATAGGAAAAGGGCATATTCCCTGCCTGGTTGTAGACCCTTTTATAAGATGAGGACTTCCTGTAACAAGCAAAGTAATAGTGAATACAGACATATCATCTAGAGTGAGGGAGAGCATGTGTCTACATGTACACATGAATGGTGAATACAGACAGGTCATCATCAATGAGGGATAGCATGTGTCTACATGTAGACATGGACAGCATTAATGTCAATGTCAGACAGGTCATCACCAGTGAGTGAGATCATGCGTCTACATGTGCACATGGACAGCATTGATGTCAATGTCAAACAGGTCATCATCAGTGAGGGATAGCATGTGTCTACATGTACACATGGACAGCATTGATGTCAATGTCAGACAGGTCATCACCAGTGAGGGATAGCATGTGTCTACATGTACATATGGACAGCATTGATGCCATGTGTCTACATGTACACATGGACAGCATTGATGTCAATGTCAGACAGGTCATCAACAGTGAGGGGTAGCATGTGTCTCATGTACACATGAATGTTGAATACAGACGGGTCATCACCAGTGAGGGATAGCATGTGTCTACATGCACACATGGACAGCATTGATGTCAATGTCAGACAGGCCATCAACAGTGAGGGATAGCATGTGTCTCATGTACACATGAATGGTAAATACAGACAGGTCATCTACAGTGAGGGACAGCATGTGTCTACATGTACACATGGACAGCATTGATGTCATGTGTCTACATGTACACATAGACAGCACTGATGTCATGTGTCTACATGTACACATGGACAGCATTGATGTCAATGTCAGACAGGTCATCACCAGTGAGGGATAGCATGTGTCTTCATGTACACATGGACAGCATTGATGTCAATGTCAGACAGGTCATCTACAGTGAGGGAGAGCATGTACACATGGACAGCATTGATGTCAGTGTCAGGTCATCACCAGTGAGGGATAGCATGTGTTTACATGTACACATGAATGGTAAATACAGACAGGTCATCACCAGTGAGATAGAGCATGTGTCTACATGTACACATGAATGGTGAATACAGACAGGTCGTCTACAGTGAGGGACAGCATGTGTCTACATGTACATATGAATGATGAATACAGACAGGTCATCTTCAGTGAGATAGAGCATGTGTCTACATGTACACATGAATGGTGAATACAGACAGGTTATCTACAGTGAGGGACAGCATGTGTCTACATGTACACATGGACAGCATCAATGTCTTGTGTCTGCATGTACACATGGACAGCATTGAAGTCATGTGTCTACATGTACACATGGACATCATCGATGTCTTGTGTCTACATGTACACATGGACAGCATTGATGTCAATTACAGACAGGTCATCTACAGTGAGGGAGAGCATGTGTCTACATATACATATGAATGGTGAATACAGGCAGGTCATCACCAGTGAGGGAAAGCATGTGTCTACATGTACACATGAATGGTGAATACAGACAGATCATCTACAGTGAGGGATAGCATGTGTTTACATGTATACATGAATGGTGAATACAGACAGGTCATCTACAGTGAGGGAAAGCATGTGTTTACATGTACACATGGACAGCATTGATGTCAGTGTCAGACAGGTCATCGCCAGTGAGGGATAGCATGTGTCTACATGTACATATGGACAGCATTGATGTCAATGTCAGATAGGTCATATACAGTGAGGGGTAGAATGTTTCTACATGTACACATGAATGGTGAATGCAGGCAGGTCATCACCAGTGAGGGAGAACATGTGTCTACATGTACACATAAATGGTGAATACAGACAGGTCATCTACAGTGAGGGATAGCATACGTTTACATGTACACATGAATGGCGAATACAGACAGGTCATCTACAGTGAGGGAGATCATGGGTTTACATGTACACATGGACAGCATTGATGTCAATGTCAGACAGGTCATCACCAGTGAAGGATAGCATGTGTCTACATGTACACATGGACAGCATTGATGTCAATGTCAGACAGGTCATCTACAGTGAGGGATAGCATGTGTCTACATGTACACATGGACAGCATTGATGTTAATGTCAGACAGGTCATCACCAGTGAAGGATAGCATGTGTCTACTTGTACACATGGACAGCATTGATGTCAATGTCAGACAGGTCATCACCAGTGAGGGATAGCATGTGTCTACATGTACACATAAATGGTGAATACAGACAGGTCATCACCAGTGAGGGAGAGCACGTTTCTACATGTACACATGGACACCATTGATGTCAATGTAACCCATATAAGAGGAGTAGATTAAAGGTTGTCCAGGAGAGACCAATGTCTCTCCTGTCATCAAGATCATATCTTGCTTGAATGTCAGTATCTTATCTCTCAAAACAAGAAAGCTGGACTTGAGCAGACTAAAAAACGTATTAAAAAAGCATGCTGTTTTAAGAGTCAAATGCAACATTTTAATAAAATATTAAGGGTGATGGCCTCCACACAGTACTAGATCTTTTCACATTGATTTAAAACAACAGTTAAACCAACATTTGCATAACAGCCTCAAATATCACATGGTTCTGTGAACATCCACCATAAAAAGCACAACACTGAAATTTTTTAGAAAAGCCAGACACAGGATTAGCAAAACAAATTAATAAAACATCAAATGACTACATAAAAACAAAAAAAAAAAAAATGAAAATTGATCCATTCCAAAATTTAGTTTCACTAGTCTAATTCAGGTTTAATGCTTAAATGTCCATTAAGTCGATGGGGGGATCTACATTTAACTTATCTGAATTAAAATTGCATTTGTTTTTAAATTTTAAAATCATGTCATAGTTACTAGCAAGTGTTTCAATCTTCTTCATCATGCGTAAGAGATTCATGACGTTACTTCTTCATCAAGCGTCAGAGATTCATGGCGTTCCTTCTTCATCATGCATAAGAGATTCATGGTGTTACTTCATCATGCATCAGAAATTCATGGTGTTCCTTCTTTATCATGCGTCAGAGATTCATGGCATTTTTAAGAGACACTAAGAGGGTGCAACATCAGGAGTTTTCTGGATAACCTTCTTTTGCGATTATCGTATATGAAGAACAACATTATCAAACATGAGGCGATTCACCTACTTAAACTAATCTCACTGGATGCTGTGTTTGAGAGCTGCAGTCTTACTGGAGGTCCTTCTTGGAGCTTACAGCATCTAAACAGGTTGTCTGGTATAACAGACCACTTTAAATGCAACTCAGTAGGTGATATGTGCCATGTTTCAGTTATGACCGTTTTTAAGTGAAGAGACCACTTGAGAATTATTTATGAACATTCATATGCCATTTGTTGTAAATTAGAGACAAATGCTTTGTTTAAACATCAGTCAAATGCATTAACTTAAAAATATATGTATTTTGTGTTAAACGGTATCAAATTGGACATTTGTGGTGTGACTATGATAGCATTTTATAAAAAAGAGAATTTGAATGACTGCTTTAATGAAGTAATTTAATGTGCCTTATCTGTTTCTTTTATTAATCCTGTATCTTGAAATTCACCTACTTTAATTGTACCTTATATGATAGATGATCAGAGTGCCATGTGATGTGCAAGCCACCACCTTCAGAACTGAACTCAAAAGGCACCTTCATCAAAAATCTGACTGCAAGTACTTTTCCACTGGGCACATAACGTAACTCCCTCATTACCTACATCACTTCTAGTTTGATCCTCTGCTCTCGGTTGCTGCTTCCCTCTCACATTTACTAATAAAATTAATTTGCAATTGATTTTCTACTCTGCTGTTATTATTTATTATTTATTTGTTATTATTTGGATGTGGCAGAGTTAAAGATGTTAAGATTTGCACTGGGTGTGACGAGGGTGGACAGGATTAGGAATCAGTATATTAGAGGGTCAGCTCAGGTTGGACAGTTTGGAGACAAAGCAAGAGAGATGAGATTACGTTGGTTTGGACATGTGCTGAGGAGGGATGCTGGGTATATTGGGAAAAGGATGCTCGAAGCTACCAGGTAAGAGGAAAAGAGGAAGGCCTAAGATAAGGTTTATGGACGTGGTGAGAGAGGACATGCAGGCGGTTGATGTGACAGAGCAAGATGCAGAGGATAGGAAGAAATGGAAACAGATGATCTGCTGTGGCGATCCCTAACAGGAAAAGCCAAAAGATGATGATGATGATGATGATTGATGATGTTATTATTTATATATTGTATCAACTGTGTATGGGATCATCTACCTTCTGTGATATTTACTTTGTGAATCTTTTTACCCAGGCAGTGCCAGCAAATGGTCTACAGTGATCAGTGTACTACCCCCAAGTAAACAAACTAAAATAAAAATAAAGTATGTATATTTATGTATCTATTGTTTGCAAATAAGACTGGTTATTAATTAATTGGTTGTTAACCAGGGTAGTGGTCTGATGCTCAAGGAGCCACATCAGCCACAGCCAGGGACTTAAAAAAAATCAACAGAACTTATTAAAAACTGAGACCAATCTGATATATAAAAATATAGCATTAAATGGTGCAAGTATTACATTACTTTACATACATTATAATAAATTAGAAACAAATATGCAAAATATGTTATTAAATATTGGCTTAACTATTGTTTTATTTTGTACTGAAGACATATTGCATACTGTATGCAGACCATAATAACTAATCATTTTCTTAAAACACTGGATTGGCACTCTCTCTCTCTGTTCAGCAGGCCTTTTTAAATCATCTCTTGCTTCTGTCTTGCTGAGGAGATTGAGAGGTCACAGGAAAATGGTGGATAGTGTAGGAAGGGGCAACACCAAAAACATTTGTAAACAAATATCTGCAGTTTCTCATCATTTCTTGATTCTAGGATGGGGTCAGTGGATTGGTACCGTTCATGTAGTCCCAAAACTCTAGAATGACTTTCATGGCTGCTAACAATTCTTCTACAACAAGGTTTTGTCATTTCAGTCATATGAATAACGTAAAGGACATTTCTACAATAATTCCCCTAAGCAGACAAATGGAGCTTGACATTTCTTAAAGGGATAGCTTAGTAGGTCTCCTAGCAGTTATTTATTTTTAATCAGCAATATATTTTTTTATTCTCATGGCATCCTTTATATCTTCTATTGATAGGACCATCAGTTGTCAAGATGAACAATGATGAAGACAGAATTATCCTTCCGTGATCACTGTATCTCACCCAGCCAGCCACGTTTAGCCTCAACATTAGGACCTTCAGCATTGTGAGCGAAACATCTCCTCTTGATCTGAGTACCCACCACAAGCCCCCTGTCCTGGAAAGTTATCTATGTATTGATACTTCGGGCCAGATTACAAAAGTTGCTCTCAGTGTAAGTGACATGTGATGTAAAGTCTATCTATAAACAGGCTTACACTAAGGGCCAGATTCGAAAAGATCTGCTTTGAACAAATCTTTTGAAATATTGGCCTGTGATGTAATCAATGCATGCTGCACATTTTGTCTGTTTAATTGGCATTTGATTGATAAATAAAAGTCTGTTTGATACAACTTATATATTAAAAAAAAAAGTGTGAGAGGGTGCATCCCTTTGCTTAATATATTCATCTCAGTGGTTGCTGCATGCTTCGGGTAAACAGCCCCACCCTCTTGCAGTCCTGGTGCTCCCTTGATCAGGTTTTTCTTCGTATTTTATATCCATGATTCAGCCAAACATCCCTCGGTTGGATTACTTATTTCTTTGATGCCAGCATGCTGGTTGTGTATTTAGTGTACATTGTAAAGGACCACTGCAGCCCAAATGACCCATATGGGGCTGCTGTCTCTGCTCAAACCCTGATCTTCACATGAATTCCTCCCCTCTGCAGAATGACAAGCAGTTTGCTGGATGCTAAGCTCTTGTTTTCATAACTTTTTTCAGCACCAGAACACAATCTTGAACTCTGAAAATGGTATCACGGACAGACAGCTTCTCTGTAGGCTAGGAGGCTGCCACCTAAAATGTATACGATTTTGTCAGCTGTTGTCAGGAAGGGCAGTTAAAGAAGCAAAGCACTGAGCAGAGGAGATGTAGGCAGTTCTATTGAGAAGAAAAATGAAACTTTACTGATATATAAAGAAACAAAGGATTAGAAAAAGACAGAACTAGCAAAGCTTATAAAGCTGGATGGGGTGGGTGGCTGAACAGAAAAAGATGACAAAACGTGGGGCTGGTAAAAGAATATTTTTACTCATTATTCATAGTCAAAAATTGCTAGTAAAGAAAAGGATGCTAGTCAAAAACTGCTAGTAAAGAAAAGGATACTAGTCAAAAACTGCTAGTAAAGAAAAGGAAACTAGTCAAAAACTGCTAGTAAAGAAAAGGATACTAGTCAAAACTGCTAGTAAAGAAAAGGATACTAGTCAAAAACTGCTAGTAAAGAAAAGGAAACTAGTCAAAAACTGCTAGTAAAGAAAAGGATACTAGTCAAAAACTGCTAGTAAAAGTGGGCTCAGTGTTCTATCCTGTTAACAAATTCAAAATAAAATAAATATATTTCATGGCATAGTAGTGATTGGTGATACTGGATAACACATGCTAATTGTAGTGTTGTGTCTGCTACTGTTACCTTTACCAGAGGGTGGCTTCTGGAAGGGAAATACACAGAGCAGACAGGCAAATCAGAGAGAGAGGGTGGTCTCTATAACATCTAACCGAGGGCAGCCACTATGTGTACATGATTGCTACTATGTTTGGATGAGATCAGATTCCTGCACTCTGGGTTGAAAAAACTACCTGAAGAAGAGTTTCCTGGGAACTACGTGTGAAAAACTAGGTGTATCCTAAAGTGGAAAAGAAACAAAGAGTAGTTGTTCTGTAAAGAGAAGCTATGAAACTGCCCTGCCTGTAGGGTTTAAAGAGTCTTGGGAGAAAAGACTGATTTTTTTTTTTTAGTATTGTTTTGTTCACTGAGCCACTACTAAGGAAAACTCTGCATTGTGGAATTCTGAAATTGTTAAACTGAGCTTTGGAAAAAACGCAATTCAAATGGAAAAATGCAACCTAACCAGGCATATCCCACAAGTGGAACATCCACAAAGGTTCTTTACTAAAAGAAAAGGCTCTGCTCAACAGTGGCACAGGAAAATAATTTTCTTGGGTGGCAAAAGCCAAGGTACCTTTTTGGCTGGGCTTGTATAGGCCCCAGGGCCAATAGCCTAGTACCTACCTATGAACCTATGAATACAGGGCTTAAGTAACATGTCCTATGCAGACTACCCCCACGGCCCTTATTCCTGTATTCTGTCTCCTACAGGTTGTTGATGGGAGATCTATATACCTCACTCTGATGGACCTTCTACATATCCTTTAAACATACAGCACCAGAATTACTTGTTCTAAAGACTTACATTTTGTCTGTGATATAAATACGACCTGCTGAAGTGACAGGTATGTGTCCCAGATACTACCCCTTGTCTGGAACAGGTTCCCCATCCATATGAAGCAGAGTTTCTCCCTAAACCAATTCAGGTGTAACTTGGACAACTGGATGGAGAACCGGAAATTCATCCCTGGTTTGACATCTATGTCTCTAATGGACACAGGCAGCCTGTAAATGGTTAATTTCTCAGACCCCTACTTGTAAATGTTTCATCTCCCAAGTCTCTACTTACACTTATCAAAGGTGTCAGAACTTATCAGAAATGTGGTATGCATGGCTAGGCTTAAAAAGGCCTTTGTGGTTGTCAGCTTAGTAAACACCTATGAACTGTGATTTTTTTTTTATGTTATACATTTTGTGTTGTCCTTAAATGTAAACCAACATTAAAAATAATGAAGTCTATTTTATTTATTTACAGTTTGGTTACCCGGATGGAACATTGATCACAGAATGAGAAAGTACCGACTCAGCCCTAGTTACACTCACACTGTAAAGCACAAAATCATGAAAGAGCTTAAAGATCACATGCAACCATTATTTGCACATACCTGCAGTCTTTCTGTTACATCTGGCATGAGAGGATGGCTTTCTGCTTGGCAAATCCAATTTATTGGATATTCTGTTGTTTCATTTTTCTGTTTCCTACTCGTAAATGTTTACTCTCCACAGACTTATGAGGGCAATGCTTCCTATGTTTGTATCATCACACATGTCACTTTGACAATGCAAAACTGGATCTTTCCTGCACTGGTAGGCAGGGTCTCATTTCTGTTTTTTGTTAGTAAATATTATGCTAATGCACTGTATATATGCTTATTAATGGAACAGTTATTTCATCAGCATGCTTTCTATGGCAAAATGAACTATAAATTATGAAACTCTAATATGTAACATTAATGTCCAACTTTCTTCCTCAATGAAGTTACCAAAAGCAGGTTGCGAATAATGCACCCTTTTGAAAAGTGCACAACTTAAACGTGTTGCAGTCTGCTGAGAGAATGTGGCTACTAAGGAAAACACTGTTGGAATTTTAGTATGTAACACCTAAAAAAGATAAACATATATATATATGTATATGTATATATATGTGTGTGTGTGTGTGTGTGTGTGTGTATGTAGAGATAGATACTGTGTGTGTGTGTGTGTGTGTGTATATATGTAGAGATAGATACTGTGTGTGTGTGTGTGTGTGTGTGTGTGTGTGTGTGTATGCATATGTGTGTATGTAGAGATAGATACTGTGTGTGTGTGTGTATATATATGTAGAGATAGATACTGTGTGTGTGTGTGTGTGTGTGTGTGTGTGTGTGTGTGTGTGTGTAGAGATAGATACTGTGTGTGTGTGTGTGTGTGTGTGTGTGTGTGTGTGTGTATGTGTGTATGTAGAGATAGATTCTGTGTGTGTGTGTATGTAGGGATAGATAGTGTGTGTGTGTGTGTGTATGTATATGTAGAGATAGATACTGTGTGTGTGTGTGTGTGTGTGTGTGTGTGTGTGTGTGTATGTGTATGTAGAGATAGATACTGTGTGTGTGTGTGTGTGTGTGTGTGTGTGTATGCGTATGTGTGTATGTAGAGATAGATACTGTGTGTGTGTGTGTGTGTGTGTGTGTGTGTTCAAACAGAAGATATTTATGAATACTTACTTCAGGTAACAATCTACATAGCTTCCATTGGTGACAGATGACTTCAAAGCAGGGGTGAGGGGTTGCAGGGCAACTGAATAGACAAGGCTAATTGGAATGGGGTGGGGCTGTATCACAACAGGTCAGTTACCAGTGATTGAACAGCAGATGGTGTCAGTCACTTTCATATCACAACAGGTCAGTTACCTGTGACTGAAAAGCAGATGCGGTCAGTCACTTTCCTATTATGACAGGTCAGTTACCTGTGATCAAAAGGCAGATGGGGTCAGTCACTTTCATCCACAGCCTACCTCGCATAGGAACCACTCATTATAGCCATGTCAAGGACTATATAAACGTCATCCTATAAACCTCCATCCTTTAAATACACCCTACTGGGCCAAGAATCCACAAAAATAAGTGTGGAGAAAGTAACTGACTGAAGCCTGTGATCTGGAGCCACTAATCCCTGAGAAGTCATAGGGTTCAAGCTGCTTTGAGGTGCAACTTAAGAATTTTTCTACTAACCATTTCATTCAGTGATGGCCTGAACAAAAAATCATAACTAACGGAAAAAATTCTGCCTTATTTCTTTTTTTCTCAAGGAAAAATATGTTGTGTCTAAAACTTAATGTTCAAAGCTAATAAAACAGTAGTTCCCAATAAAGTGAGATGACAAATGCTTGCAAGGATGTATAAATTCTCTCTGGGAATAGTATCTTCCTCTCTACCCCTCCAAAAGAGATAGTTTCATTCTGTGTACCCCTCTGCTGTTAGATGAAACTAAAATCACAAATGGCCACAGGCATACATTATACATCTGAGGGTCTGGAGGAGAAAACTAAAGTAGCTGAATAAAACCTGCACAAAGACAGGCAGGACATGCAGACTCCACATAAAAGGAGTCATGATCAAACACAGAGACAGGGAGTGCATGCAGACACCACACAGAAGGAATAATAATCAAACACAGAGACAGGGAGTGCATGCAGGCACTTTATAAAATAAATAATCAATCACAGAGACAGGGAGTGCATGCAGACACCACACAGAAGGAATAATAATCAAACACAGAGACAGGGAGTGCATGCAGACACCACCCAGAAGGAATAATAATCAAACACAGAGACGGGGAGTGCATGCAGGCACTACATAAAATAAATAATAATCAATCACAGAGACAGGGAGTGCATGCAGACACCACCCAGAAGGAATAATAATCAAACACAGAGAGTCCATGCAGGCACCACACAGAAGGAATAATAATCAAACACACAGAAAGGGAGTACATGCAGATTCCACATAGAAGGAATCATTGACAAAACACAACCAGAGAAGCACATGCCGTGGGACAGCAATGCTACTCATGTCATCACTGTGGAAATGATCAGCTGCTATAGCTCACATTCTACCCAGACTAGCACAGCCCAACCAATAGCCCTGTATCCAGTGATTAAATTCACGTTTATTGACTGTGATTAAATTCACGTTTATTGACTGTGTACACCTCAGATATCAAATTGGTAATAAAATAAACATCATAACTGCCCACAACAATTTAACACACACACACACACACACACACACACACACACACACACACACACACACGACCATCAATTATAGCCACTTGTTTGACTGATTATAACCTCACATTTCATTGTGATCAAACTCCTGAATGAACACATGTATAACTCTCACAGCAGAATGTGTCTTCTCAGCTCACTGCTCTCAGAATGCAGTGTGCATGTACTGCACACCCCAACTTCTCTCAACCTCTTATCTCAAGAATCAAGGAGAAAACTAAATTAATAATGATGGACAAAAGACCAACATGAGGAAAATCATCATCAAACCCCTTTTTCACCCATTTTCTACATGGGGTCAGGGTGTCATGTTAATTGTCACTATCTCTCTTGATTCAGTGCTACACTCCTGCCTTCTTCAACACATGACTGACTGTCACAGATCTTGTCTCACACAATCAATCCACCTCTTTGCTGGGTGCATTCATTTCCCCTTAACTTCTTCCTCTCTGTCTCAAATCTTCTTCACCGTATTGTCTTCTGCTTTTCTGCACACGTGTCCAAACCAAGGTAATCTGTTCTCTTTGACCTTTTCTGCAATTGGAGCTACTTTGGCTTTTGCTCTTATGTCCTCATTTCTTCGTCTGTCCCACAGTGTGCATCCTACCAACCATCTCAGGCACTTCATCTTCATCACCTCTACCTTGCTTATCTTCTCTGCCTTTACTGCCCAGGATTCTATACCATACAGTAGTATTGGACGCACCTTTGCATTCTTCTGTCATACACTGCACCTGACACTCTATGTCAGTTGGCTGCAGCCCCTCTGAGGAAAATATTGTCCTTAACTTAGAAATTTCCTACAGCACGCTTTGCATTACTATGCTTTTTCTGAAGGCTATTAAGTCTGAAACTCGTGTTTCTGTCATTATTTACTGACTGCAATCATCACTGATTTGTTAAGAAAAAACACAAACATTATGAGGAACAGACTTGAATATAAAGCAAAAATCATATACATTCTGCAAAATCAGGGCCAGCTGAGAGCACTAATGCTCCACCACATACATGTATACATGTTTACATATGTTATACACAAACAAACTCGTATACGACCATTGATTACAGCTACTTGTATGACTGTGACTGTACACCACAAAACATTGTCATCATATGTATGAATAAATACACAACTGTCACACAGGAATGTATCTTCTCATCTCAGTGTTGCCAGAATACGGTGTACAAGCTGTTGCCACCTCATGTACCTCTCTACCTCTTTTCTTAAAAATCAAGGAGAAAGGTAAAGAAATAACGAGGAACAAAGGTCCAAAAACAGAGACAGAGTTTGCTCTTGCATATTTAGGACGTTGCTTGAATAACAGGCATTGCAGTAGCACATTTTTTCCTGAAGGCTATTAAATCTAAATCTCAAATGTATGCCATTATTTAATGATTGTTCACTTGCCATAAAAAACACAAATGTTATGCGGAACAGACCAAAATATGAGGCAAAATCAGAAACATTCTGTGAAAGCAAATCCAGTTGAGGACATCTATGCCCCACACATTCCAGCATATATAATACACATGCACACATGCAAACAACACACACATAGACATACGTGAACAGATGTGATCATCATTTAAAGCCACTTGCATGACTGACTGTACACAACACAACATTGACTGCAATCAAATAAATAAATCTGCTCATATTAATTAACTGCCATACAAGAATGTACCTTGTCAGCTCAGTGTTGTCAGAATGCAGTGTATAACTCACTACAACCCTACCATACCTCTCAACCTCTTACATCAAGAATCAAGGAGAGAGCTGGTCAGTGCCAAGGCCCTAACTACAGCCCAGCTGCCCAGGTGACATGGGTTCACTTAGTTTCTTAAGTAGGTGTCTGAGGCACTGGCAGGGAAGGCTGGGTGGGCCCATACCAAGAGGGATGGTATTCGCCAATGAAGCTTCCCATGGTGAGGTATGGTCCAGTGAGGGAAATAGCCCTTGGATGAGGTTGGTGAAAGAAAGGAAAGGTGCAGAGAAAAGTGGGTAGGGCATGATAGGAAAAAATCCCTCCCCTGGAATATGGACAGATGAGACCTCCAAGGGCACCATTAGGTGTCATGACCAGGCCCAGCAGGATACTGACTAAGTTCAGAGGAGTTAGCAGTTGCTGGTTGACCCGACATGGACATGGGACACTGCATAGCAGTGCTGTAAGGATGATTGGGGGGCAAAAAATAATCAAAGAGAAAGCTAAAAATAATGGGGTGCAAAGGACCAAAATCAGGGAATAATATTTTATATGCTTAGAAAGTTGGTAGACTATCAAGCTTTACATCAGCATGCTTTTTACTAAAGGCTATTTAGTGAGAGAATCAAATACATGTCATTATTTAGTAATTGGAGTCCTCATGCATTGCCAGAAAAAAAGCACAAACTTTATGAGGAGCAGGCCCAAATATAAAACAAATTCAGAGGTATTCTTGTGAAAGCAGGACCAGGTGGAAGCAAGCATCTACCACACATTCTAACTCATACACACACAGACACACACACACACACACACACACACACACACACACACACACACAACCATTACCTACAGCCAGTTTTATGTTTGATTGTGACAGCACACCACATAACTTCAACTGTGATCAAATTATTAAACAAATACATACATACATACATAAATAATACACAGGAATGTACCTTAGAGGTAACTGTTGTCAGAGTACAGCATGCAACCTAATACAATGCCCCCCAGCACACACACACATACCTCTTAGCCTCTTAATTCAACATTCAAAGAGAAAGGCAAAGTAAAAATGGAAAAGGGCCACAAGCGGGGACAGATATTGGTCATACATATTTAGAAAATCACTAGAATAATACATTTATTGCATTAGCATGCATTCTGTGAAGTCTGAAACTGAAGGGCATGCCATTATTTACCAGCTGCACTCATAACCTATATTATATTAGTTATTTTATTTTTTTTAATGAAATTTTTTTTTTTTGGGAGGGAGTCTTCTTTATACAGGAGCAGCTGCAGTCCAACAGCCAGAGCTATGAGCCCCTCCCCCCAGAAGATTCTTTCTCTGAGATATGTAATAGCAGTGCTTTGTTACTTAGTTGTTGCTATCACAGGAGATACATTGTATTACATTATGTCTGGCATATACTGCCTACAGGGTTACCCCATCGGTTTATCTGTATTCTCACTCTGAAGATGCACATTTGCTGGAGAAATGGGATATAGGTGGCCTGCAAGTTACATCATGTATTATTCTTCCACAAACTGCTGCAGCCTTACTCTTAGAATATTAATTAGTCACAGGGGGTATTCTGAGAATATTAAATAGTCAGGATGGGGTTGAAGGGAGGCACCTGTCCTCTCCATTGGAGAAGAAATCTTGCAGTGATTTGGATACTGTTGTTTTGATATTGCATCGGTGATGCTTTTATTACTGTCTGATTCAGTAGTTGTCGCTTTATTGTTATTTTGGCACTGAACTGATTTTGATGTCACTTTTGTAAGACATGGTAAATGTACCATTGTGACAAGCAGTTTTTGGTATGTCTGCATTTGGAAGCAGCTACATCAAGACAGTGTCATGAAACCAGGAAGAAGCAGTTACAGATGGAACATACAAGTTGGATGGCTCAGGGCAGACACAAGGAAGTGTTATTTTATAGAAAGAGTATTCAATAGCTGAAACAGGTTTCCTGAAGGGGAAATATGTTCAGAAGTGACCACCAAATTTAAGAATGCAGGAGGTATTCCTAATGAGGAAGAGGACTGGGGTGGATGGGACATTAGATGTGTATGACCTGCGACTTGTCTAGTAAGTACAAGATAGGCTGGGTAGGCCTTGAATTCCTTATCTGATATTAAATCTGTTTCATCCAGAGGTATGCCTATAGGATGATTCCTCACTGGCACCATTGGTTGATAGTTTACTATCTGGTAGTCATTCATTCATTCAAGCTGTATACCGCAGATCACACTTTATGTCTCCCCCTGCTCCAGGTTGTTGCTAGGTACTTATGTGTATCTTCAAAAACAGATGAGCTGGTAACACTAAAGTACTATAAATGAGTTTCAATGTACTGGCGTCTCTCAGGGAAGAAAGTCTGCTTTGCCAGAGACATGAGGGTTTGCGTGGAGTCCTCTCTGAAGTAGGTTTTGAGGTGCCCCATTCCTTAGGATTTGTTTTCTTCTTCTCAACATTAAATACACCACTATGCTCCAGGAACTTTTTTTGGAATAACTGTTATATTTCTCACATTTTTTAGCATCCTTTTTCTTTGGGATGGGGTCTATATGTGGCACTGTGTTAAATCTCCCAACTTCTTACTCAATAATTTTGGACAAAGTCAAAATTTAAGGAGGTACAAAGAACCAAAATCAGGGACAATTTTTAAATATTATTTTAATTTGTAAAAAGTTAAGAGAACAACAGGTTTTGCATCAACATGCATTTTTTGAACAATAAGTTCAAAACTAATGTCTGGCTTTATTGATTGACTATAATCCTCAGTGACTGATCAGAAAATCAAGACTTTTATGAGGGACAAGGCTTAAATGAGGCAAAATTAGGTACAGTCTGCAAAACTGGGGATGGTTCAGAGGTATGCACTTGCATGCATAATGTTCAAGTTATTTCCTGCTGTGATGAGCACAACTGTAAATGTCATCATCACAGCATTAAGGTTAACTAAGAAGATTCTTACAGTTAATGCCATCGTGTTTCCGAAAAGGATATTTTGCATACAGGATGATTCACTGCTGGTTGTGTTAGTCATTTTATTTTGCCTGTTTTTCATTTGTTTTCTTTTCCGTTGCCTGGTTTGTTCATAATATTTAGGTTCTGGTTTCTGTTGAGTGCATGCCTAAACCTTATAAATGTACTCCTTCAGTACACTACATAGTCCTTTCTGAAGATTAAATAAGCCATTTGAGCTTTATTTTGACTGGCATTCAGACAGAGGATTTATGAGCAGCTTAAAAATAACTCTCTATGTTGGGGGCTTCACCTTTATACCCCACCAAGCACTGTATGACAGTTTGCTTAACTTAAAAGATCCTACCATCAGACTGTGCTACCACGAAATATGGCAATACCAACTGTCCAGCTGTTTGAGGAGCACTTGTCTTTTTGTAGTTTGTCACTCTAAGCAGAAAGTATCTATTGTCCAACGATTTAGTCACTTTACCCATAATACTTAACTTTGGCACTACCTAACGTCACAGGTTAATGTCCCAAATTGTGTTGCTTTTCTGCATTGACTGACTGAGATAAAATGGTTCAGTTGCATGCTCTTTCCTCATTATTATTAACATCATTCTGTTTATGCTACCATCTGCATTCTCCAGCCATGGACCCCCTCCAAATTCCACTTGTCACCCCCCTTGTTCTCCTGGTATAGTTCAACCCCACTTGTTCTCATGGTATAGTTATCTTTTATTTTGAAGTACCTTCTGCAAGCTCTGCTCTAGCCCCCTTTTCATCTCTTGCTTCGCTAGGTATGGGGGTTCAAGCTTCTTTGTTTCTGAACTGCTCAGAGGCCAGGGTCACCACTGGATGGACAGAGCTCTTGATGCTCCTGAACAAATTGCAGTCACATTGCATCAGATTAACCCACTTCTATTCATAATGCTAAGATGTTTCAAACAAGAGGAATTTTGGTGTACCTTTATAGCAGAAGTACACAGAACATTGTGATGAACTTGGCAAAGTCATTCTATATATCCTGGCACACGATGCAAACACAGCTGTGATGCAGAAACACTTTCTGTATGTTTAAAAGGCAGAAAATGTCAGTGTCTTTGTAAAAAAATAAGTGAGTATATGGCACAAAATGAAGCTGAAGCACGTAGAAGCAACACATTAAACTGCTTTTTTGTAAATATGGGTACACATTTGCAAGAAACTCCCATAAAAATCATAGAAATAGGGACAGATATGTGAAATTCAGGCACAGCATTTACTTCAGATGGGAAGATAACCTACATTGTCTAATATCTGTGACTCAAAATAAGTCAGCAGATGGATGGGGTCATGATGCTTTTGGTATGCGTCCAATCCCTTTCTGCTATAACTGTGCCTGAAGGTGCCTCGACTCATTCTTGCTGTCAGACAGTTAAGTCCCTTTACGCCACTGTATCTATAAAAGTTGACTATTTTTTACACTGTCAGTAAGCACCTCCTTAAAGAGCTCCTTTATTAAGGTTTGGGAATGGTGACTTCTTTGTCACTTTGCTGTGTCATCCTTGCAGATGCCTCAAGTAGGAGTTTGATAAGTTAAGGCCAGTGGTTCAAAGACAGGATGTGGTGATGTGGGTTAGGGCGTAAGTGAAATATTATGCCACTGTTGCTAAGTCAATCCAGAATGTTCCAGAATAATTGTAAGTGCAATTTGGGAGTTTTGTCCCTCCATTTATTTAATATTGTTACAAAGGGGGTTAGAATACCGTGCTCTTCTCAATAAAAACAAACAATGACATACACATTCTCTCTCTTATTTCAGTTCTGTAAAAAATAAATTTATCACTTATGTAGCAATTAAGTAATTCTAATACCTTTTATTAAACCATACATAAAGGATACAGATAAAGACCACATATGTGTTAAAGTCTTAAAGAGATATGTAATCATTACGGCATTGCAAGGCTTTTTGAGCAGGAACTGTTTGCTGTAATCATTTTTGCCCCTATTGCAGAGAAAAAAAAGGAATGGATGTTCTTAATCTCAAATAATACATTAATCTGGATTCTGAAGAGCACAATATTTGAAAAAGAAAACAAGTCTGCAGATACTGTTTCCCGGTTTACAGAGTGGCAAATAGTTAAGAGATTTCATTGTTGCACTGAAAAAAGGGGTGGAACACAATTATTAATGCCCCCTTACCCATAAGATACACTTGGAATGAGATTGCTTCAAGAAGAAAAGTTGAGTTCCCTTTATACTGGGACTGTGTTCAGTCTTTAACAAGTGCTTGCAGTTTGGTGAGCTCACAATCAGAAAGAGCATATGGGAAATATATAAATGCTGTGGAGGAAGGCAGTGCAAATCGAACAAAATGCAGTGTTTACTCCATCTAGCTAAGCCAAGAGCACTTGAGCCTTCTGACACAGGATGGAGAAAGGCAATGCCACTGGAAATATTTTTAACCATTAGGCCAGAAAAAATGGACCAAAGGATGGCAGAGGAATGGGTGAGATTTCTGAAAAGAAATGTTGACAAGAAGCAATAGGTAACAATCTGTCAGACTGTGAGCAAGTGATTAAGTTGAGGGAATTTAAGATATTTGCATGGGAGTGTCTTCATAAGTATTTTTATATACCAGAAAAAATAGGGAGAATATTTCCAGGAGCTAATACAGCCTGTTGGCGGTACAAACTGCAACAAACAGGAGACCAGAGGCAGATTTTCTCGACCTGTCCTGAATTAGAGACATTTAAAAAGGAAGTAGGTAGAATGATAAAACAGACAGAGGGAGATATTTTAAGCAATTAACAGTAGAAAGGTGCTGAATCACAGGGGTACTGTACACTGCTTATCTGGACCTCGCAAAGGTGTTTGACACCATCCCATATTCATGCATCATAGATAAACTCCCTCATCAAAATGTTGTGTAACTCACTGGCTAGCAAATTAGCTCACAAACAGAAAACAGGATGTAAGAGTGGGTGGCTCTACCTTGTCCAAAACACCAGTTGCTGGTGGAGAGCCTCAGGGTTCACTTCTCTTTGACATTTATTTCAATGAAGTCTAAGCTAATGTTTAGGGTTTTTGGCTGACAAGTTTGCAGATGACTGTAAATGTGTTGCCATCATAAACGACCCAGATGTCACCATGATCCTACATAATGGCCTGTCCTAAACAAATAGTTGATGCCAAAACTATGCACTATCACTAAATTATAACAAATGTATAATCATATCCTTCAGCAAGCATGACTGTCTTTGTAACTATCAGATTGATAACCCTTCCCTGAAAATGCATCTCACAGTTATAGATCTAGGAGCCAATTTTGACAATGAACCGCCCTTTGATCACCACATGTCCACTGTTGTAAAAAAGTCCTGTTTCATCACACAGCTTATATCTAAAGATATGGCGTCCAGATCCAGGGATGTTATTGTCCCACTGTACTCGGATTGTTGAGTATGATGCCCCTTTTGGTATGTACTTGACGAAACACTTGTCACAACTGTAATGACCACAATGCTTCCTCAATAACAACAAAAAAAATCAATCACCTAAATTATAAAAACTACACAGGCTGTCTCAAACCCTTTTCTCTTTCTATCATATAGATTACTGAGAGGCGACCTCTGCCTTTGATATAAATCCTTAACAAACCCTGTTCTGTCCGACTTATAACATAGTTGCAAGTCTAGAGGTATCAGAACCCCCCCATTTAGGGGACCTCAATCTCTTTTGTAAGATTAATGGAACATGCTGGAGGGCTACGTATGTATCTAAGAGAATAACACTTCTATGGAACTGTCTTCCCTTCCACATAGGGCAGAGTTCTTCTCTAACTCTTTTCAAATGTAACTTGGATAAATGGATGGGTAACTGCAAACTCACCCCTGGTTTAGCACCAACGGATCTTATGGATAGAAGAAACATGAAATCACCCCAACAAGTACTTGTTTGGCCCATTTTGGGAGATTTATACTGAAAATATAAGGGCTAATAATTACCATGGGAATGCAGGGCTAGACTTCTTATGATATGCACAGATCAATAGCCCAATAAGTACCTATGAACCTACGAATGCACTTTGTTCCGTCTATGGCCAAATTTTGCAGCTCCATTGATTCTGTTCTTTCAAGTCTGAACTTTTTGCCTGCAAATAATACTGCCTTGGTTTTTAGATGATTTTTTTGTTTCAGTTGCTCTTGTAACTGCTGCTGTTCTGATCGTTATATGTATGCATGCATGTTCATAGCTGTTTACCTGGCTGACGACCACAAGGACCTTTTTAAGCCTAGCCATGCATCCCAAATCTCTGACAAATTCTGATACCCTTGATAAGTGTAACCAGGGGCTTGGGAGATGAAACATTTACAAGCAGGGGCCTGGGAGATGAACCATTTACAGGTTACTTGTGTCCATTAGAGACATAGGTGCCACGCCAGGGATGAATTGCCTGTTCCTCATCCAGTTGTCCAGATTGCCGTTGAACTGAGTTGGGGAGGAACTCTGATTTACATTAATGGGGAGCCTGTTCCAGAGAAGGAATAGTCTCTGGGATATATACCTGTCTCTCCAGCAGGTCCTATTTATATCACAGGGAAGGTTTAAGTCTTTAGAATGGATAACTCTGGTGCAGGGTTAGGGCCTTGAGGCAGTCTGCATAGGACATTTTACTTATGCCCTGTATTCTTTTAGTGAGGAATGCTGTACGAGTTAACAAGGATGGAAAAAAGAGAGATCCAGTGTGTATCCCAACACCCCCACCCCCGTGACTTCTCTCAGTGTAGAAGTTGCAAGTAATCCATCTGACCTTGTGCGCCCTGTCCTGTAAATTGATGACAAACCACAGTGACCTTTGACTGTTGATATTTAGGGTCTTAGGTTTCTGAATTACTACAGTGGGATTGACAGTGTCAGATGCCCTCAAAAGGTTGCCTCTGAGAACATTATCTGTGATTTTTATTTAGTATTATACTTCAGTTTTCATGGGTTTGATTGTTCTGCTTATGACTTAATGGCCTTCAAGAAGCTTGAGTGTTGAAACACCAGTCTTCCCATATTTATATCAAAGTTGTCTTTAATAAAAGCAAGTTAATGACTGACTTCAGATAGTAAGGAAGAAGTGTTAAGGGTGACAACCATGCTTGTAAAATAAGGTCAAACAGCTGTTGATTAATTATTTTTCTATAATTTTAGCAGAATGGCTGAATAGGGAAATAGGCCTTTAGGCATCCTTGTGTTAAC
Source organism: Protopterus annectens (assembly GCF_019279795.1). Taxonomy (NCBI): domain Eukaryota; kingdom Metazoa; phylum Chordata; order Ceratodontiformes; family Protopteridae; genus Protopterus; species Protopterus annectens. The sequence continues at coordinate 1,787,950,747 of NC_056744.1, read as the reverse complement.
AAGGATCGCTTCATTCCAGTGTCGCTGTCATGTATTCTGTAAAGAATCTATTTGGTATTCATGGTGTAGGTATTTGAGTTTGTAGCATGGAAAGTGTTTTGTCAGTCGCAGGGGATAGGTTTTCCCTATCTTTATGAGTTTGCAGACAGATTTGACACTGACAGGCTGCAACCTATAGATTGAGAAAAAGGTTTTCCCATCACTTCTCTCTACATTTGTTCAAGGATGGGATGGAGTAAATATTCTGCTATGGATGTTTTAGGCAATTTCAGAGAATTGTTTAGTAATGTGTTCTCCAGTACTTGTGTGGGATTGCATAGTATATGTTGTAGAGCTATTAATGTAAGAAGTTGTCAGTGTGCAGCCTGTCAGTCTGGTTAACTCTTTTCTTAAATGCCTTGGGTCTAGAAAATGTAGTAGTGAACGAGTTTTGGAAATGCTCAGATTTCTCTTCCTTGACTGTAGTTTTGCATGTGTTTGAAAGCTGCTTTTAGAATTGGAAAGATTGTGTAGTCCGTTGCAGTTTATGTTTGGCCCAGGCCTTACCGTAATCTTCAATCACTGTTATGACAGAGAGAGTTACCCATCTATAGAAAGCTACTTTCAGCTTCTTGGTCTTACAGGAGGTTAAGTGGTCCTACACTACTGTAAAAGTGTGACGATATTGAGCGGAGTGACAATGGTAGGTAATGTATAAATGGGTTCGCTGTCTTCATCTGAGGGGACCTGTTGTTTTGAATGAAGTCATTCAGGACATTTAGCCCATGTGACAGAGGGTGGTGAATGGTCAGTGATCATGTCAGACAATGTATCAGCAAGCCTTGGCATGCAGTGGTCAACTACATTCAACCCCATTGTAGCAGACTGCCATCTTTTGTATAATGAGTTCTACTAGAAAAGGAATTAGTTTTCTGCAATGACTCAACATTGTTATTTTCTGCCTCTGTTGATCGTGCTTCCATTAATATTCAGTCACCTGACAATGATGCTTCCATTAATATTCAGTCACCTGACAATGATGCTTCCATTAATATTCAGTCACCTGACAATGATGCTTCCATTAATATTCAGTCACCTGACAATGATGCTTCCATTAATATTCAGTCACCTGACCAATGATGCTTCCATTAATATTCAGTCACCTGACCAATGAAGCCTGTTCATCTGGGACTGGCTGATTAACAGAGCTCTGGGAGATTTTAATCTGCAATTTTGTCAGAGGTTCGGACCCTTCACATCTGATTATCATTAAATGCAAGGTGTTAGACCCCCCACGGAAAATGTTCATTTTTGAAAAATTCGATCAGCTGGCACAGATTTGATGAAATGGTTCTTGATATTCATGATTATACCATATTCATGCCAACCAGATGACAATGAAATCTCCTACTAATACAATTTCATTGCATTTAGTGCTATGAGGCAGTTTAATGGTGCCTACAAGTTTATGGTAAGTACAGCACAGGCTTACTTTACTGACCAAGCTGAACTCTGCAGGGTATGGCTTCCCTGTGCTTTCTTGACACTAGTGTTTGTTCACTGAGGATAAGTGTATATTCTCAGTGACATGCATGCCCACCCCACTCTGCCTGCTGTCTAACAGCATGTACCCCTTCTCTACAATTTCTGTTGCTGGCTAAGTTTTCTTCTTAGCTCGCACTAAATTTGTATAAGGTTCAAACATGAGGAGGGGGCACACTACTTATTAATTAATTAATTAATTAATTAATTAATTAATTAATTACTTTGCATTTGTTTACCAGGATGGTCCACTGGGCCGATGTGACCCATTTTCAGTGGAGGCCCGGGGAGAAAAGCTCCACGTCAATGAGTACATACAATAGAAGAGACACAGTTACAGCT
>NC_056744.1:1787805345-1787948384 GCF_019279795.1 Protopterus annectens | reverse complement strand
ACTGCAGAGATGATCGTCGATGCGGTGGTCCACCGACCAGACTTGTCCACATGTGTACACTTATGTGCACCGTGTCATATGCAAACCTAGATGGTTTGGACGGGTACATACTACATGCCGGATGTACACATTATGCTGACACATTCACATGCAGCCATTTACATATCTGTACCTGCGGTGGGTTGCTGACATGTGGGTATGATTTGCCCGTGGCATTGCCTAACACAAACATCTTACCACAGTTCAGGTATGCACATTGTGTGTGGTTGTATAGCTGCACACGGATGCTAGCAGGTTTGGGTGCAGGGGTATACATGGGTGTGACTGACATGTACAATGAGGCTATTGTGTAGTACATCCGAATGCATGTGTTCTGCTTCTGGATATTACACTTCATCATACACCATCCGTGTATGCAACTGAGATGTTGCTGGGTCTGGGATATGTTGCTATGCACATGTTTGCCTGTGTTTGGGGTATCTTGCTTCCTTACTGTTGTTATGTCGGCACAGCTACCCGGCTATGTACTGTCACTACTGCTTGTGACCATTATGGTTGGCACCTTTTCCAATGCCCATGGTGGGGCATGTTATGTGGACACTTCGATATTTGCAGGACTACACATACCCAGGGCTAGTGCAGTAGACAGAACTTCACTTGTTTGCCATACTATGAGCCTATTCTGTTAGCGCTTGGGTTCCTTATTTATTTTCTTATGCCATGTCTGTGTTCCATACCGTAATGTATATGTTTTATGCTACTATTTACATGTATATTGCGGGAATTTGCATGGCAGGGGATCGAGGTCATTTTCCATTTTACGATTGTTGCAGGGACACCATTGTCCACTCAGGGTCTGTCCATGGCACTTTGGGACAGCAGGTAACCCTGGTGACCATGCCCATGTCGCTGCTGGGGTTTCCACCTTTTCCATTTTCCGATCTGGGATATTTCCGGGACTCACATCTGCCTTTACAGGCCGACACATACAAACGGTCACTATATAGCATAGAAATTCACTTGTTTGCCTAAATAATTTGCTTATTATTGTGGCAATTTCCTTGCTTATTCTGTTTATAGTGTCATTGCCGTATTTCTGTTACAGAAATAACCAATTCATGCTACCATTACATTACATACGGGATATCATTGTGTCCTACATTCGTAGCACATCAGCCATTTCTAATACGTTTTTCGGGACACAACTGTCCATGGAGAGACTGCCCCAAACACAGTGGGACAGGTGGTGACCTTAGTCGCTGCTCCTATGTCGGTGCGGCGCTGACATGCGGCTGTACACCTTCTCTGAGTGTAAACACTGACAGTACATTGCGGACGGCGGTCTTATGCGTATCCTTTGCTCCTTGAACGGGTACACTTATGCCTTGGTGGCTTCTATTTGCTTCATCGTTGATTTGGAACGGGACTATGTTAGCGCATCTGTCCGCGTTTCATTCTGCACGGGACCTGGCTGCTGCCATTACTATTGTGGGCGGACCGTGGATGTCAGCACATTAGGTTGCTCACCTCCTGCCGGCTTTGACACGCCTCCAGACGCATCCTACCTGGGCTCGCTCACGTACACTACGCACGTGTCTGTGATTCTGGTGCACTCTCATTAATATGTATATGGCGCTACTGCGCCGGATATTCCATGCACCGCCGGCGCAGGCCTTACGCCGGCCTTGCGCCGAGCTTCATGAATCCCGGGGAAAGTCTATAACAAAATTCAAAACATTTCTAATATAATTAATGTTTTTCTAGTAAGCTTTATAATTTTTCCCAAGCTAATAATTTAGGTGTCACATTTTAGTTCTTATTCTTATCGTAAGTGTTTCATTAGTGCATACTGATTTTGCTAAACAGATACATTCATTATTGAATGAGATAGTAGTCTTCGCTTTCCAGTTTTTTGTAATGATTTTTCTAGCTATTGCTACAGTACTTCACAGAAGAGGTATTTGTGATACTGTAAGCCTAGGTGATATTTTTATAAAAGTCATACCAATAGGTAGAGGAGTTTAAATAGACAAGAGTAGGTCAAGTGAGGTGGTAGTGTGGTGAAACTGGGGAACTCAAGTTTTGGGAGGTGCAGGACTGGAACATGTGCAGTGCCAAAGAGTGGAGATGTGTAGCCGTAGAGACTTTTTGAAAGAAGAGGCATTACTGGTGGTCCTTAATTGCAATAGGAGGGCATTCCACTGTGTGGCAATAGAGAAAGAATAGAGAGAGCCTCTAGCCAGCTAGAAGATTTGTTTTGTTCTACTTTCAGGAGAAGTTGATTCTTTGATCTAAGAGGCCTGTTTGGGCAGTAGTGAGTAAGTATAGAAGTGAGGGCTGGGCAGCCTGATGGTTTGAAGATAATTTTGTGTGCTGTAGTTGATTGTAAGTATGTGACATAATGTGGGAGTTCAAGCCAATTCAGTAAGTGTAAGTAGGAACAGTGATGGGAAGGGTATTGTGCATTAGTTGCGATCTTGGCAATTTTATTGTAACAGGTCTCAAGCTTAGTTTCAGAGTGGATTAGATGTTGGTAAGGAGAGTTAAGGCAAGGGTTTGTTTTGTAGAGTGGTTAATGAACTGTTTATGTCTATAGAGGATACCCAATTTTGATGTGTTTTTTGATACTCTTGGCCACATGCAGGTCAAACGTTAGGTTTTCATCTAAGGTAATACTTAGTAGTTTTGTATGGGACACAACCTCAAGAACAGTTTTGTTTTGAGAATGTATAGCGAATTCATTCTTGCTTAGGACAGTGGTATTCTTAAGGGTAAATAATATGAATTTGGTTTTGTTAAGGTTTAGGGCAAGATGGTTGTTGGTCATCCAGGTTTTAGTAGATATAAGGGCATTTTGGGTAATTTGTTAAAGTTCAGATGTGGAGTTGGCAGAACAGATCATACCTCTCAACTGTGCAGATTTTTGTAGAATGCCCAAATCCTTGCCTTATATTTTTGGCTTGTTACTAATAAAATTGTGTTTTTGTCAAATCATTGCCAAATTTTAAAGGCGTGAGGACAGAAAATAATGACAGGCATTTGAGATTCAGACTTCATACCCTTTAGAAAATTCATGCTAATGCAAAACCTGTTGTTCTATCAACTTATGTTTGTTAGAGATATATTTAAACGTTGTCTCTGTTTTTGGGCCTTTGCCCAGATGTCTTGCTCTAAGAGGTTGAGAGCTATGGAGCAGATGGTGGTGGTTGAGTCATCTGCATATTGCATTACAGAACCTTCACTAAGAGTGGAGTGAAAGTTATTCATGAAAATACTGAAAAGAAGAGACCCTAATATTGAGCCTTGGGGACACCTGCGGATGTGTCAAGGAAAGGAGAGAAAGAGTGCTGCCTTTTGGTAGACTGCTCTCTGTTTGTGAGGTAATTAGAGAACCAGTTTAGGGTAGGGGGGATACCTAGTTTAGAGTGTTTTGTAAGAAGTACAGGATGGGAGACTGTATCGAAGGCCGTAGAGAGGTCAAGAAAGAGTGAGGATACGAGTTTCCTGCCTCTTGATTTCAGTTAATGGTATCATTGAAGGCTATAAGAGCTGTTGTAGAACTGTGGCCTGGTCTGAACCTATGCTGAGTGGCGGAAAGGATTTGGTTATGAAGTAGGTAGTTTAGAAGTTGAATGTGAATGCATTTTTCCAAGATCTTAGAGACAGGGGAGAGAATAGCAATGGGGCAAACATTGGAAATGTCTGTGCTGTTGCCACTTTTGTGAAGGGGAGAATATATGCTTTTTTCCAAATGGTAGGTACATAGGAACCTTGGATAGATCTGTTAAGAAGTATGCTAATAAGGTAAGCAATGGCTTTAGCTGACATTTGAAGGTATTCACGGGGTAGGTTATCAAGGGCGTTGGTCCCAGGTTTGAGTTTGAGAAGCAGGTTTGTTATAGTAGCAGTAGGTATGGCGGAGAATGAGAAGTTAGGTTGAGAGGGAGAAATGGAGTTTTGTGAAGGTTGCTTTGGAGGTATCAAGTTGGTGTTGCAGTTAGTTTGAGAAAAGTTGGCAGTGAGATTAGATATGGTGTTGATAAAATATGAGCTGAAGAGGGTGGCTATTTCGATAGGTGACTTGCCTGGATTTGAACAGGGGTTGTTCTTTGAACCAGGGTTTAGCAGAGATAAAATGGAGTTCCAGAAGTTCTTTGTGTTTTGTTTATGGTTATTTTGTAGACTTAGGTAGTGTTCTTTTTTGTCTTTAATGACTAGACGCTTTACCTGATTATGGAGTTGCATGAATTGTAAGAGATCAGAAGGTTTTTTTTATTTTTTGTCATATTTTCCATGATTTGTCCCTAGCAGCCATGAGTTGCTTGGTGGTTCTAGTGATCCAGATAGCATGGTTCGTTTTTACTCTTTTTTTGTCAGAGTGGGAATAGTTTGTTTAGGATCTTCAGAAATGCTGAGTTGAAGAACTTGATGGCTTCATCAAGGGGAAGGAATTTTAGAATAGATGTTTTTCAAATTTTCGTTAAGGATTGTTGGTTTGAAATTGATGAGAGTTATAGTTTGTTTATATTGGTGTTGAATTAGTGATGGAGTGTTCTTACTTAGAATATAAGCAGGCAGGTGGTCACTGATACTATAAGGTAGTGTGCCTGCTGATGAGATTTTATTTGAGTCAGAGACCAGAATCCAGTCAAGGATAGAACCGCTATCTTTGTTTTTGTTGCGTCTAGTTGTGTTGGTAATTAGCTGAGTAAAGTTAAACAGGTTAATATTGGATAAAGGAGAGTGGTGGGATAGATCTAGCCAATTAATGTTTGCATCACACAGGATAATTATTTCATTTTTTAAATTATTTGATGTCCAGTACACTTATTAAAAGAACCATGTGTTTTGTAACATTTTATTATTTGCTGACCATTTGCATTAATGATTAATGATTTCTTGCTCTTGGGGGTTATAAGAAGGGGATTAGAATTTGGAAGGCTGTGATGGGTAAGCCACCCTAGGGCCATCTCCTGATAAGAGAAAGAATCCAGAGGAAGTGCACAGTACAGCAGTGTTTGCTTTTCACAGAAGTGTACCTGTCACTTGTCTTTAGGTGTACATACTTAAATAGCAACTGGGAGGTAAATTAAGGAGACTGCTAGGAAGGAGGTGGCATGGATTTGTGTAAACAAAGCACACTTGGCATTCTTCCAAGATGAGGCTTTTGGCTTATAATGAGCTATAGACAATATTGATCTATGAATGGCAGAAAATACTGATTGGTGAGTGTAAACCATAATTATAATGAGAGGTAGCTAGGTGAGCTGTATCCCGGTGTACTGTGTCCTTACACCTGATCTTGTAAGAGAAGTAATCAGATGACATGTTTCAGTGGCTGTCCCTGTGTGACTCACAGAGTTGTAGGGGTAGCCAGGTGAGGTGAGCCTCATTAGTATCCCAATGTGCTGTCCCTCTGTAATTTACTCTGTGACAGTTGTAACCACGGTGAGGTGTATCTTAATTTTTTGGCACCCTCTCTCTCTCACAGTGTGAGAATAGTGACTCAGTGTCCTGTGTCCCTAGACCTTACAATGTAGGGCCAGTAATCAGATGATATGTCTCAGTGGCTGTTCTACTGTGATTCACATAGTGGTAAGGGCAGCCAGGTGTGGTGTGTCTCAGTGTGGAAGTAATAACCAGATAATGTGTCTCAGTGTGTTGTGTCTCTACACCTTATTATGTGGGGGTAATAATCAGGTGAAATGTCCCAATAAGCTGCTCGCTTGTGATGCACAGTGTGGGAGAGGTAACAGGTAAGGGGAGTACAACATTTTACCTCTCTCTTTGTCTCACAGTGTGAGAATGATAACCAGGTAAGACATGTCCCACTGACGTCTCTCTGTATGTATTGCATGTTATGGACAGTAAGATGTGTCTACAACCTTCCTATGTTGAACTGGGGTCTATATTAGAACATCAAAGTTTCAAAACTTCGAATGTTCTCATATTGAACCCTATTCAGCGAAGGCTGAAAACATCGAACATACAGAACAGTGAATTTTTTCCTAGGGAAAAAATTTGCTGTTCCAAAACACATACACACAACACAAGCACACCAAACAAACAGCAATCCACACACACATACACCTAAAATCGTACACCTAACCCTACACTAAACTATACACACACCACTAACTATCCACTTACCTTAACCCAAACCCTAACACTAAGGTCCGTCACTATTGCACACTCACCTCACCTGCACCCTAACCCTAACTCACCTGCCCCACCCTATCCCTCACATCCACACAATCGCACACTTACCTGACCCACACCCTAACCCTAACTCACCTAACCTGCCCTAACCCTCACGTTCACACAATCGCACACATACTTAACCCACGCCCTAAACCTAACTCAACTAACCCGCCCTAACCCTCACGTCCACACAATCACACACATACCTAACCTGCACCCTAACCCTAACTACCCTAACCCGCACTCAATCGCACACTTACCTGAACCCGACCTGTAACTTTCCACCACAGCGCTGAAAATACCGAAGCAACAGAAACGGACAACCAAATTATTCCCTAGGAAAAAATTTGGTTTTCTGTTGCTTCGATATTTTCAGCTTTTGCTGACTAGGGTTCGATATTAGAACATTCGAAGTTTTGAAACTTCAATGTTCTAATGTAGACCTGTTGAACTGTATTCAATGTTATGGACAGTAAGATGTGCCTACCACCTTCCTATGCCTCACTGTGGTGTGCTGTCTCCCTACATCTTTTTTAGACAGTGTATGTTAATGCATCACCTCCCTTCACTTACAGTTTGGGAGGGGTAACCAGGCAAAGTGTCTCAGTGTAACATTTCTGTACATCTTCCAGCATCAATGTGGTAACCAAGTGAGGTATGTCCAAGTGGGCAGCCTCCTCACATCTCACAGTGTAAGCATGGTAAATAGGCAAGATGTCACACTATATGGGAGTGGTAACTTGGTGAGCTGGATGTCACAGTATGTCTATTTGTGCCTCACTGTTGTGTGGGTGTCACAGTATGTCTATTTATGCCTCAATGTTGTGGGAGTGGTAACTTGGTGAACTGGATGTCACAGTATGTCTATCTGTGTCTCACAGTTGTGGGAGTGGTAACTTGGAGAGCTGGATGTCACAGTATGTCTATTTGTGCCTCACTGTTGTGTGGATTTCACAGTATGTCTATTTGTGTCTCATGGTTGTGGGAGTGGTAACTTGGTGAGCTGGATGTCACAGTATCATAATTTGTGTCTCATGGTTGTGGGAGTGGTAACCTGGTGAACTGGATGTCACAGTATGTCTATTTGTGCCTCACTGTTGTGTGGATGTCACAGTATGTCCATTTGTGTCTCACAGTTGTGGGAGTGGTAACTTGGTGAGCTGGATGTCACAGTATGTCTATTTGTGTCTCACGGTTGTGGGAGTGGTAACTTGGTGAGCTGGATGTCACAGTATGTCTATTTGTGTCTCACAGTTGTGGGAGTGGTAACTTGGTGATCTGGATGTCACAGTGTGTCTATTTGTGTCTCATGGTTGTGGGAGTGTTAACTTGGTGAGCTGGATGTCACAGTGTGTTGGCTTCCTGTATTACAGAGACTTAGATGAAGTGAACAGCTTTTTCAGTTAAAGTAACTAAATACCTAAATGTTTACTTACTGAAATGGGCTTCTTTCTTAAGATTTTATACACATACCCACACACACACACACACACACACACATATATATATATATATATATATATATATATATATATATATATATATATATATATATATATTTGTGGGTCTGCTATATTTGGTCGAATTACATTTGATCAAAAATGATTTCAGGCAGTTCACTTCACTGAAAATACATTTCACTGAAAACCCATTTGGTCGAATTCCAGTTGGTCGAAAATGGAATATAGCCCTTGCCCACTGCAGTGCGACCCTGGAGTGAGAATATAAAGTAAGGGCATGGTGTGGGGGGTGTGGGGGGCATAGCCTCCCACATAATTGCAGTTTATGCACTATTATATACATGTGTATCCATTAAAAATACATTGAAACATATAACGTCAGTAAAAACTAGTTCAAAATGTGGGGAGCTGTGCCCCCCCTAACTTTATATTTTCACACCAGGGTCACACTGCAGTGGGGCAGGGGCTATATTCCATTTTTGACCAAATGTAATTCGACCAAATGAGCTTTCAGCGAAGTGGGCTGTCTGAAATCATTTTCGACCAAATGTAATTCGACCAAAAGCAATAGACCCATATATATATATATATATATATATATATATATATATATAGCAAAACCACCCCGTATAAATAACAAAGACAGGGAGTCTCTGACTCCAAACCAAGTAAACCAAAAAGTCTCTGACTCCAAGCCAAGTAAACCAATGAATTAAGCACTCGATAGACAAAAAGTCTGTAGTCGCTATGTTCAAGTAGTCCAACCGTATAAATAATATAAAGGATTGAGGCTACTTCGTATCACTCAACCACAAACCTTGTATCAGTCTTGCTGCAAGCCCAGAGAATCTTGTACGATGTTATATAGGCTTCAGATCTGATGAAGCGGCTTTTCAGTGGCCGTGAAAGCGCTCACCAATAAATTACTTGTTTTATAGAATTTTGACAGAGTCGTTTACATCTTTTGGATTACCAGCCAATTCATTGGAATTCATTTAATGTTGATTTATCGCTGCACTGGTGATTGTGACTTTTATTTCGCCCAAGTGGAATTGCTATGTACAGCGTTCTTTCACTAGCGGGACTTTTTGGTCAATGAAGTCTATATAACATCTTACAAGACTTTCTGGGCTTGCAGCAAGATTGATACAAGGTTTGTGGTTGAGTGATACGAAGTAGCCTCAATCCTTTATACCATTTATACGGTTGGATTACTTGAACATAGCGACTAAAGACTTTTTGTCTATCGAGTGCTTAATTCATTGGTTTACTTAGCTTGGAGTCAGAGACTCTTTGGTTCACTTTGTTTGGAGTCAGAGACTCCCTGTCTTTGTTACGTATACGGGGTGGTTTCGCTATATATATTTTTCTATCATCAAGGGAGGCTTCTACGATATATATATATATATATATATATATATATATATATGTGTGTGTGTGTGTGTGTGTGTGTGTGTGTATAACAGGTTCATGAGCATCAAAGTTGCAGGTTGAGCCTCCTTAAAATCAGGAAAAAGAACCACAGCCTATAGCTAATCTCAACTGAGACTGCAAAGTAATCAAGCACTTACAACTTGTTTAGAAATTGATACTTTATTGAAAAATAAAATAGATTAGCACTTTCACCTTTAATAGGGCTTCATCAGATCATTATATAATTTAATATAATTTATTTTTCAATAAATAAGTATCAATTTCTAAACAAGTTATAAATGCTTGATTACTTTGCAGTCTCAACAGAGACAGGCTACAGTTCGTGGTTCTTTGTTTCCTGATTTTAAGGAGGCTTAACCAGCACCCTTCGATGCTCAGGGAGGACCATTTTTTCTCTATGGTTTAATGTTTTTCCATAAGGGTGGGAGTCATTTTACCCTCTAAGGCTGGAAGACTATTGCACCTCATTATAAGGAACTGTTATATGCATATATAGATGTTTGTGTGTGTGTGTGTTTTTTTCTGCACACACACACACACACACACACACACACACACACACACACACATGCATACATAAACACACACACACACACACACACACACACACACACACACACACACACACACACACACACACACACGCACACGCACACCTTACAGTACAGAGTGGCAGATCTTGCCAAATGTACAAGTGATACAAAAATGTAGAAATATACATAAACTATTGTATGTAGAACTATTATAGTGAATTTGTTGTAAATAAAACATTGTTAAACTTTAAGCAGAATTTTTAACCACAGTAAACATGTTTTTTTTTAAGAGTAGAGTGAAACTTTGTTGTATTAGCAAGTGCGGGTTTACTTAATGAAACAATTAAAGCTGTATAAAAGGAAGGCTAAGGAGAGCTGTGCAGAGATTTTTTTTTGTCCTTTGAGAAGGGGGATTTCACCTCCAGAGCGGCAGCTCTGAAGTGAGACAACAGAGTGAACTGGATAAAGATATCAGGTGAAAAGTTGGCTGTTTTTCCTGTTAGGGGCATCCTGAACTACCTAGAGAGAGAGAAAAGAAAGAAAGAGTATTACCACAGACGTATTAATAGTTAAAAGTTTTACCTTACGGAGAGAAGGTGCAGGGTTTAACTTTGATTCTCAAATGGAATAATTGGCTAGGCTAAAAATGGCCCACAAGGGCAGTTAGTCTAGTATAAACCTATGACATCTCTATAAAAGTGACAGTAACCCAGCAGCGTGTTACTATATTGAATATAATGGTTGTGCACTTATTGTTAGCCTTAAGACCTAATGGTAGCCATTCATAATATCTGATGGATGAAACTAGGTCACCAAGTGCTTGGGCAGAATGTCCTCTGCATCCTAAGGGACACTGCTCACATTAATAATGGAGAAGGGAAGGGACAGTGGGCATTTTTCTACTGTCACCTGCAATACAGGTATGGATTTCAAAAGGAGCATCACATTATGCTTGGATTTAAAGCCCCAGGAGAGGCAGGTAAAAGGGATGATTATCCACAGAAGAGGAATAAGCGATGACTAGTGTTGGGTGAAGAGGTGAAAAGATGATACATACAAATAGACTTGCAACATCAAGCCATGCCGCTCAACTGTCCAGATTTTGACAGAATTCCCATATTTTTGCCTCATATTTTGGTCTGCTTGCCATAAAATTGTGTTTTTCTGGCAAATCATTTGAGGACTGAAGTCAAAAAATAATGGCACACATTTGAGTTTTGGACTTCGTATCCTTTAGAAAATTCATGATAATGCTAAACTTATTATCCTATAAACTTTCCAAGTTTGTAACAGCAATATTGAAAGTGTCCCTATTTTGTCACCCCTATTATTTGTGCCTTTGTCCAGATTTCTTGCTCTAAAAGGTTGAGAGGTATGCATCAAGCCCTTCAACAGTTATGTAACACGAGCATGTTATAAATTATATCAAAAGTTGTCATTTTAATGCAGAAATGTGCATATGCTGTCATTAAAGGGACTGTGGTTCATTTTCCCCATATGAACTGTTAAGACTATGCCATGAATGAACTTTTCTACTGCTTTTTATGGATATATCATAATATAGACTTTATTTATTTATTTATTTGACATTTGTTAACCGGGTTAGTCTAACTGAGCCACAGGCCCATTTTCAGTGGAGACCAGAGGAGAAACGATCCAGTTAGTTTACAATCTTGTAAAAATTAGAAACATAAAAAACATGAACAGTTATACAGAAGATATAACATGAGGAATATTAGCAACAGTTAACATCATTACATATTGCAGATGTGATCAAAATAAAAGTAACAATAAGATTTACAGAACTGGTACAAGATATGAGATGCACTTGCTATATTGACAGAGACATGGTGCTGATACAATTAATAAGTTTTAAATTCAGAACTATATTTTGAATATAAAATCCAGAAAAAAATATATAGAATTACAAGACAGAGAGAAGAGGAGAAAGAAAGGGGGTGATATATATTAGATGAGTAGAGGATGACTAAATGATAATGTTGTCATGTGGGGTTAGACATTGGCAGGACTGATTTGGAACTATTATTATTATTAGTAGTAGTAGTACTAGTAACAATAATAGTATTAGTATTAGTAATAGTGGTAGTGTCAGTGGTATTAGTAATACTTTTAGTAGTATTAGTAGTATTAGTAATAAGAGCAGCATTTGTAGTATTAGTAGTATTAGTAATACTAGTTATACTATTAATAGCATTAGAAGTATTAGTAATAGTGGTAGTAGTATTAGTGGTATTAGTAATAGTAGTAGTATTAGTAGTATTATTAATAGTAAGTAGTATTAGTAGCTGTGGTGATAGTAGATATAATAGCAATAGCAGAAGTAATGCAGTAATGCTGGTATTAGAACCACCCCTGAGTTACTGCAGCTTCAGTCTCAGAATTCTATTTTTTTGAACTCCAAGTGTTGAATCTAAGTAGGAATCCTACTTTATACATGAACTCCAGAATTCTTGGCCAATTTATTGCACATTGTGGGCCACGTGGTTGCTCAGTCTTTAGCACTTCCTTCTTGGCAGTGTATTTATCTACACTCACCTAGAAAAGAAAATGTCCTTACAGTTCATCTAAACACCACTTCTTCAGCCTCAGTTGGGGATATCATTTTCACTGGAACATTGCATTCCTTCAGCATATTCTTTCCTGTAAGGGAGCTGTAGACTCATGGTGTGTCTCCTCTCTCCCTCCTTCTCTTTAGAAGATATGTCTTCATATCTTGCAGTCTGTCCTCATGTGACTTTACAGAGTTACAACTTTACATTTTTTCAGCAAAAAAAAAAAAATAAGCTGGGTTCTTGTTAAGAAGCAGACACAGACTCCCCTACTCAGGCAATGAAATAGACTTTGCTGGAATTTTAGTTTGTTTTAATGAGACAGCATTTTTGTTAAAAAGATTGGAATGCTTTGAAATAAACTGTCCTGTCTGGCCAAGAATGATGTAAAGGATTTATAATAAACTATACTGCAGCTGTTCCTTAGCAGATGGAATTTTGAGTGTATTTAGGGCTCTCCATACTCAGACAGATGAAAGAAAAAAATCTCCTACTATGGCTAGAAGGCAGAGATTTGTACGCAGACTGCCTGTGATGATGTTCTTTATTAATGTAGCTATGAAAATGGGCTGAACCTGAAATGGCTGCACTGTCATATACATTGCAGAAAAAAATATTTTCACTACAATTCCTAGTATGTTGACTGCTGTGTTTATTTACTATTTCATTGTGACTTCATGTGGCACAATAAAGAGCCAGAAACCAACATTTTAACAGTGGAACATAGACGGCACAGATGAAACAGGTAGAGTTATGGCATGCTATACGTGTGAGAAGGGGGCTCTACCTATACGAGTTAATTACCATTGTCGCACCTTTAATGTATAAGCACCTCTTTCCTGAGTCATAAATTATTTTTATTTTTGTTCTGCATCCCATCCACAAAACTTGGAATAATCTCTTTTGTCACCCTTTAGCTACACCCACCAGAGGAGAAATTCACTATGTCAGTAACTGTCACCTTCTAGGGCGGCCTCGGTGGTGCACAGGTTAGCGTTGCTGCCTCACAGCAAGAGGTTCTCTGGTTCGATCCTCAGCTGTGGTGCCTACTGTGCGGAGTCTGCATGTCCTCCCTGTGGTCGCGTGGGTTTCCTCCAGGTGCTCCAGTTTCCTCTCACATCTTAAAGACATGCTGTAGGTGGATTGGATACTCTAAATTGGCCCTAGGTGTGTGTGTGTGTGTGTGTGTGTGTGTGTGTGTGTGTGTGTGTGTGTGTGTGTGTGTGTGTGTGCCTTCTGTGGAAGGTTGGGCGCCGGGCTGGCAACTCGACACCATAAAACTCCACTGCCAATCATGAGCGGACAGGTGATCTGCTGTGGCGACCCCTAACCGGGAAAAGCCGAAAGAAGAAAAAGAAGTAACTGTCACCTTCTTCATTTCCATGGACTATTGGTGACGGACGTGTAACCCATAGACATGCTTATAGTATGTTAATCTTACTCACTGACAATTTTTCTATCAGTGACTGGTCTTTGTGATGAGAGAAACAATGTAACAATCACTAACACATTCCTTCTTAAGCATTTTACCACTGAGTAGAGCAAATCATCCCTCCTACTAGCATGATTCCTTAAACAGGACTAACCCAAGAGACAGTGTTTATGATCTGTATTCTGTTTTTGATAGTTTATGCACAAGTATTTCTAGCTTTGTTCAACTAAATGGAAGTTTGCATGTGTCTATGTTTGTGTGTGTGTGTGTGTGTGTGTGTGTGTGTGTGTGTGTGTGTGTGTGTGTGTGTGTGTGTGTGTGTGTGTGTGTGCGTGTGCATGTGTCTACACATATGTGCGTGCGTGTGTGCATGCATGTGCTTGCGTGTGTGTGCATGCGTGTGTGTGTGTGTGTGTGTGTGTGTGTGTGTGTGTGTGTGTGTGTGTGTGTGTGTTTGTATATGTAAGTGACTGTGTGTGTGTGTGTGTGTGTGTGTGTGTGTGTGTGTGTGTGTGTGTGTGTGTGTGCGTGTGTGTGTGTGTGTGTGTGTGTGTGTGTGTGTGCGTATGTGTGTGCATATGTGTGTGTGTATGTGAGTGACTGTGTGTGTATGTATGTGACTGTGTGTGTGTGTGTGTGTGTGTGTGTGTGTGTGTGTGTGTGTGTCTGTGTGTGTGTGTGTGTGTGTGTGTATGTGACTGTGTGTGTGTGTGTATGTGACTGTGTGTGTGTGTGTGTGTGTGTGTGTGTGTGTGTGTGTGTGTGTGTGTGTGTGTGTGTGTGTATGTGACTCTGTGTGTGTGTGTGTGTGTGTGTGTGTGTGTGTGTGTGTGTGTGTGTGTGTGTGTGTGTGTGTGTGTGTGTGTGTGTGTGTGTGTGTGTGTGTGTGTGTGTGTGTGTGTGTGTGTGTGTGTGTGTGCGTGTGTGTGCGTGTGTGTGTGTGTGTGTGTGTGTGTGTGATTGTGAGTGAAATGATTGATTCTGCTGGTACCTGTAATTTTTTTTTTTTGAGACATAAAGCTAATAGCTAAGTACCCCCGTCCCTTCAGATCATACATTAAAACTCTGTTGTATACACCCCCAGTGTACCTACTTGTGTATGTGTAGCAGCTGCTCACACATTCAACAACAGTATGAGTGACCGATACCCAGTGTGCCATCTTTTTGCAGCCTCTAGCATTGGCTAAATTCATGTTTGTTGTTTTAGAGCTTGTGGAATTTCTAACCCTTTTTCCCAACCCATACTTGTAATAAAGCAGGTTCACAACAGTCACTGGATGAGCATTATGTAGCCAAAATAGGGATAGAGCAGCCCAAACAAAGGATGAGCTGCTTATATAGGCAGGCAGTGGCAGAATAGCCAGGTGATGAACAGCAGATATACAGAGTAGGGGCAAAGCAGCCAGTATATGCCCTGTATATCTAGAAAAGGGGCAGAGCAGCCTTTGAATAACTATATATAGAAAGGCATGAGCAGGATAGCCAATAGATGAACTGCAGATACCCAGGGTGGGAGCAGAGGAGCCAATGAATGAGCTGTATATAGAAAGGCATGAGCAGAATAGCCAATAGATGAACTGCAGATACCCAGGATGGGAGCAGAGGAGCCAATGTATGAGCTGTATCTAGAAAGGCATGAGCAGAATAGCCAATAGATAAATTGCAAATACTCAGGGTAGGAGCAGAGGAGCCAATGAATAAGCTGCATGTAGACAAGGCTGAGAAAGAGTCGCCAATGGTGGATCATTACATGGCCAGCACAAATGGATTAATTAATATGTGTGTATTGTCAAAGCAGGAGCAGAATGAACAGTTAAAGTTGTACATATTTCCAGGGGAATAGATAAACCTGGCAATGAATAATTTGTGTATTACCAAAAGAAATGCATAATAACCAATGAAAGATCTTCATATTACTAGGCCACAGACAGAGTAGCCAATGAATAGTCTGCATCTTGCCAGACTATGGGTAGTGTAATGAGTGAATGAATTACACATTAATAGTACAGGAGAAGTGTATTCTTGGGATGTTAGACATGTAACTAGTGCAAAACATCCACCATGTCCTTGGAATCTGAGCTCTGTGTCCCACCACTGCATGGGTACTCTGTGATGTAATCTGTAAATTATGCATCAGGAAACTGAACAAGCCAGCAAACCCTTTCTCAAACAAAGTCAACAAGTGGATTTAACCTGGAGGTACTATGTTGCCAAGAATGTAAATAGATGGAGATCAGTTGGCATAATGGTATAAGGTTTGATCCTGACCTCTGGCCAATCGCGTTTTCAGAGGTTGTATGTTCTCCCTGTGTCTTTATAGGGTTCCTCCCACCTTCAAAAAAACATGCTGAGTGTTTCCATCTCAAACTCAACAAAATGAATGGAGCTGTGGGCAACAGCACAGACTCTACATGGTACCTTATAGGGGGAAGAGTGGTATAAACCAACCATTTTGAAATCTACTGTGATATAGTGTATCTTCATGACAGGAGAACACAGATCACAGGCTGTGTGCCACTCGATGGTGTAATATATCACTCTAGCTTATTCAGTCATGTTAACTAATGTCACCAAACGGGGATGGGTATTTGCTGTCCTATGCCAGGGACCCATGGTAACAGTGGGAGGGGTGTACGTGCCCCTATTGGCTCATATCCACCTGCTGCCCTGAGTCAGTAAGCTACCAGCTGACCAGTGACCATTTGCTCAGCTTGGGTTACTTGGGAAAGCTGTGTTGACTGAAAGCTGGAAATAAAACTAATCAACCTGCTAAACACAAGCTAAGAATTTGGAAGTGGATGAGATGATGGTAAGGAGGAGGCTAGACATCTTATTTATCTAGGAGATAAGATACAAGGGCAATGCAGCAAAGCCATTTGGCAAGAAACCAAGAGTCTAACGGATCCTGGAAACTATCGCCCCATAAGCCTGACTAGCTTGGTCTGCAAAGCTATGGAAAGGATAATCATGGACCTCATAAATAAAGATATTGGGGACCTACAGACACTGGATCCTACCCAGTTTGGCTTTGTTAAGGGCAGATCCTGCCTCTTAAGCCTAGTCGATTTCTTTGAAACAGTCACCAAGGCCATTGACGAGGGGAAGGTGGTCCACACAGCCTACCTGGACCTCGCAAAAGCCTTCGATACAATACCCCACTAGGGCATTATAGATAAGCTCACCAGCTTAAATATAAACCCCTATGTCACTAGATGGGTTGCAACTGGCTCAAGGACAGAACCCACATGGTTAGAATTGCTGGAGCCATGTCAGACTCCAAACCAGTTACAAGTGGCATCCCACAAGGCTCAGTCCTGGGACCTCTCTTGTTCTGTATATATTTCTCGGAGGTACAGGCCAACACGGAAGGACTGTGGCTGACCAAGTTCGCAGGTGACTGCAAACTGGGCGCCATAATAGACTCTCCAGCCGACACAAGCATCCTCCAAAAGGGCCTCATAGAAACAGACAACTGGTGCCAGAGCCATGGCCTCAAGCTAAACGCCAAAAAGTGTATAGTCAACCCCTTTGGCAAAAACAAAGTGCCCACAAATTACAACATAGGTGGTAATCCATTAAGTACAGAAGTAGTAATTAGGGACCTGGGGACCCAAGTTGATAGCAATCTCTCATTTGACAACCACGTGGCCAAAGTGGTTAGAAAAACATTTTATATAGCCCACCTAATCATGAAGGGCTTCACATCTAGATCAGGGGAGGTCATCGTGCCTCTTTACTCATCCCTCATCAGGCCCATAATTGAGTACAATGCCCCTTTTGGGATGTACCTTACCAGACACCTACAGCAACTGGAAAGACCCCAAAAGTACCTCACCAAGAGGATCAAAGGGCTCAAGCAGATGCTATATGCTGCCCGGTTAAAGAAACTCCAGCTCTACTCAGTGGCATACCTACTGCTCAGAGGCGATCTGTGCCAGACATATAAAGCCATGTCCAACCCGGAATTAATGGACATGCTGCACCTCAGAAAATCCAAATCCCATCGAGCTATGCACTCAAGAGACTTGAACCTCAGCACTGAAATAAATAGGACATGCTGGAGGGACAGATTCATAACCCAGTGGCTCCCTTCACTCTGGAATAAAATCCCAGTCCAGGTTAGGCAGAGTCCCTCATTGACTCTCTTCAAGAGGAATCTTGATGAGTGGATGGGAGATTGTAGGTTTACCCCGGGTATCACTTCTGTGTCACTGTTAGACAGAGGCACAGTATACTAACCTCGAAAAAGGGCATAGCAAAATGAATTTAAAATGGGTGGCGAAAGCCAAACACACTCTGGCTAGGCTTATAAATGCCCTAGGGCAGATAGCCTAGTATGAACCTATGAACTTATGAACCTAATACTCAGAAGGAGGACAGACTTCAGAAAACAGTGACGGATGTTATCAGAATTGCTGACAGACTCATGGCATTCAGACTCCAGTGTAAGAATAGGACACTGTTCATAATCTCAGCTTGGTCTATGTCCCACAGAAGGGTTGTGATAGTGAGGAAAAGAGTCCATTCAACTGTTGCAGTACCTACTAGATAAAGTGGGACAATGTGAATTGGGGTTAATAATGGGTGACTTGAATGCACATATTGGGATAGACAGAACAGGGTATGAAAACTACCTTGGTCCACATGGGTAGGGCAACAGGAATAAAGTAGGAGCGGTAGCCATTCTAGACTTCTTTCTGTAAATGGCTTGATATTAGCCAACACATGGTTTAGAAAGAGAGACAGTCACATGATTGCATAGAAGTGTGGCCAACATGCCACGTTAGTAAGGAAAGGGCAGTAGGGTAGAATCAGTGATTGCAAAGTCATTTGCAGTGAAACAGTCAGCCCATAGTATAAACCACTGTTTGCCACAATAAGCTGCAAGCAGTGGTCAGAGAAGGCTTTAAGTTCACCAGAGACCAGGCTGAAGACCTGGAAGTTGACTGGAGAGAAACACAAGAGATCAAGGAATTACTCAGGGCTCTAGCAACTCAAGAAGAAGAGGAAATAGGTGGAGCTAAAGAAGAATCTCAGCACCTCAAAACAGCTGTGTAAGAACTGCAGAACAGATACATGGTCAAGCCAGGTATGGAAATGAAGTACATAAGGAAAGCTGGTGGTGGAATGCAGAAGTCCAGGAAGTCATGAAAAGAAAGAAGGAGTGCAGGAAAAAGTTGTAGACAGAAAAGACGAATGAGGCTATGAAGGAATACTAGTTGGCTAACAAAGAAGCTAAGAAAGGAGTTGCAAATGCAAAGAACACAGCATCAGAGGCAGTCTACCAGCTTCTGGAAAGTAAGTCAGTAGATGGCACAAAGAAACTATATCAGATTACAAGACAAAGACAGAAAAAAATATAGAAGACAGTCAGACACCCTTCATAAGGGATGCCAGCAACAGCCAGCTCACCAGTCCACAGGACATCAAAGGCAGATGGAAGGAGCAGCTTCTGAATGAAGAAAATCCCACAGAAGCTGTACTGCCCCAGACACAGCCTATGATGAGACAAGAAGAAGAGGAGCTCACCCTAGAAAAAGTAAAAATAGCACTAAGGAAGATGAAGTCAGGGACAGCAGCAGGCTCAGATGAGGTCACAGCAGATATGATAAAGATGCTGGGTGAGAAAGGGGAGAAATGGCTCCTGAGGGTACTCACAGCAGTGTGGAGAGAAAGATGTATCCCAGATGACTGGAGAATAAGCATACAAGAACAAAGGAGGCATCCACAAAAGTACAGTGGCATCAAACTCTTATCACATTGCATGAAAGTTCTGGAGAGGGTGACTGATAAATGAATACACAGAGTAGTAGAAAGTAAGATGGGAGATGAGCAATTTGGATTCAGATCAGGATGAAGTACAACTGATGATGTTTACAGTGAGACAGATAGTTGAGAAGAAACAGAGGAGAGGAAAGAGTCCAACTGGGCATTCCTAGACTTGGAGAAAGCATATGACAAGGTCCCAAGAAAGCTGATCTGGGCAGTACTGTGGCGGTTCAAAGTCCCAGAAACATTGTTAGAGTTAGTGCAGGCTATGTACGAGGACCCAACGATTCAAGTACGATCAGTGTTCAGCCTGACAGAGGGGTTCCCAGTGGGAGTGGGTGTACACCAGGGTTCAGTTCCAAGTCCACTGCTGTTCATACCGGTAATGGACTATATTAGCAAACAGGTTGGAGGGGACAGATCAACAAAGTTACTGTATACAGATGATGTAGCAAGAACTTCAGCAAAGGATAGGAGAATGGAATTCAAAACTGAAGGCACATGGGATGAAACTGAGTACAGGTAAAAGTTGTAATGACAGCAAATGGTGGAGTTCATTAGAAGCTCAGAATTGAGACAGATGGGAAAATAAAGGAAATAATAGCATAATGTATTTGAGAGGGGTGGCTGAGGAGAAGGGAAGTCTGAATGAAGAGGTAAAATTATAATAAGAGGGGTACAGCCAACTGGCACAGAGTGTCAGGGGTAGTGTATGACAGAAGAATGTCAAAGAAGCTGAAAAGTAAGGTGTACAAGACAGTGATGTGACCAGCACTACTGTATGGTACAGAAACCTGGGCAGTAAAGGCAGAGGAGATGAGGAAGCTAGAGGTGATTGAGATGAAGTACTTGAGACAGGTGGTAGGATGATATTGAGGAACAGATGAAGAAAGGACATAAAAGCAGAAGCCAAAGTAGCTGCAATTGCAGAAAAAATAAAAGAGAACAGATTACAGTGGTTCAGACACCTGTGCAGAAAAACAGAAGACAATCTGGTGAAGAAGATTTGGGACAGACAGGAAGAAGGCAAGAGGAAACAAGGGTGTCCAGCAAAAAGGTGGATGGATGGTGTGGGAGAAGACCTGTGACCATTAGGCATGAGTATTGAGTGGCACTGACTAGAGAGAGATGGTAACAGTTAACATGACACCCCGATCCAATGTAGAAAAGTGGAAAAAGGGAGCGGGTGATGACGAAGATGATGATGATGATGATGACGACATGGTGTAAAAATCAGTAATATTTCCTTATCACGCAGTTCGACCTTATGGGCTCAATACACTGTGAAACCACTTACAAAAACAGGCAAGCTTACAAAAAATATGAGTTAAGCATAACAACATAAAACACACTAGGTTATATAATAACAGAAATCCTTACACATGACTTTGATGAGAAATGTAACACATGCAAACTAGCATAATACCCTTTCTGAGATCACAAATAACTTGCTTTGTTATTGTGTTTTGGGCAGGTGTTACAGGCACTGACTCACAACAGACCTGTATGTGGTACTGGGAGAAAGCAACTAGCAGTGCTTCAAGAGGTAACTGTCTCCTGACTTGACCTCTTGTTTTTTAGGACATGACAAGGAAGAAAATAGGCTGCTGCTGTCAGGAGGTAAGTGCATATATTAAGCATGCCCTGTCATTTTAGCAACAATTTAGGGTGCATGTATCACATTCAAAGAGAACGTGGTGATTTTATGAACCATCGGAAGTAGGGTAATGGATTAAATGACATGAAGTGGATTTGGTAATTTTTCAATCAGTTAATATTTTATTAAAATGTATCAGCCACAGGACTGTACAATAGATTATAAATTTGTTTTATAAGCTGAAGTAAAGCAGCAGTTAAACTCACAAGTAATAAAAGTTTTGGATGAGGTAGCCTGAATTTGCATGTCTCTTTTATCTTTATAATTAACAGTGTAAGTGAATTAGCAATGTGAGAAGTTCCCAACAAGGCTGAAGCACAAAGCAATGCAACATTTTGGAGTATTGGACACTATCAAAAAGATACCCTAATGTGCATTGACCTGGGAAGATCTTTATTTGCTCTGAGAGGGTAAGACCCCAACATGATATTCTGACAGGACAATTTTAATTGGGACTCTTGCCATATGGAGCCTTGCCAGGTGCCTAGACATGGATGTTGAACAATGTTTAACTCAGTCAGTGAAAAAATGAGCTACCCCCACATTAATCTCACCTCAAAGGTGGTGTTAGAACCCAGGCAGCTGCTACTCTGGCTACAGCCTAGGCCCCAAATAAAATACTGGTCTAATTTAGAAGAGACCTCATCCTTAATTACTTGGGAAAGATTTCAAAGTACTATGCCATGCTAATCCATGACAATTTTTGAAATATACACCCCTCAGGTAGATATACCTGTTGATTAATAAAATCAGACCAATGGGAATGATTCTTACCTCATGGGAGCAATACATCACAGTACTGCAAAATGAGCAATTCTTCCTGAAAAGAAGATTCCCTAAACCTTATAAATGTATAAAAGAACATAGATTTCCTTCTGATATAAATGTGAACAAACATTGCAAAATGATTTAACACATTCACCTTACTAATAAGCATTAATCAAAGATCTACTCAGCAATTAAGTGGTAACAGTACTTTGAGGAAATTCAAGATTTTTGGGTGGAAGTTCCTACATAAGTATTTTTGCACCCCATCTGGATTAGATGGGATGTTTCCCAGATGGGATAATATTTGCTAGAGATGCATAGACAGCAACTTGGGTACTTGGACACATATTTTTTGGGACTTTCCAGAGCTAGTATAATTTTGGGACTCACTTCATGGTAAATAGGCTGTCCCAAAGAACTGTAAAACTCACTAAAACTACATATTTTTGGGTATGGACAAGACACGAAGAATTAAGCCTACAGCCAGGCTCCCTTCCTCAAGTGTGCTATCTATGCTGCCTTCATATGGGCATGTGTGATCTCTCTGCTCTCACTTCCTCAAGTGTGCTATCTGTGTTACCTTCATATGGGCATGTGTGATCTCTGTGCTCTCACTACCTCAAGTGTGCTATCTGTGCTACCTTCATATGGGCATGTGTGATCTCTGTGCTCTCACTTCCTGAAGTGTGCTATCTGTGCTACCTTCATATCGGCATGTGTGATCTCTGTGCTCTCACTTCCTCAAGTGTGCTATCTATGCTATCTTCATATGGGCATGTGTGATCTCTGTGCTCTCACTTCCTCAAGTGTGCTATCTGTGCTACCTTCATATGGGCATGTGTGATCTCTGTGCTACCTCCATATGAGCAGGATAGTTGTATTTCCTATATTGGGGCACATCTGTACCTCCTTTTTATTTGTTTATGGAAGAAAATCACCTTTAAGAATAACAGATCTTCATCCATGATAGTCTATGTATTAATACTTCACACCTCATTGATCAGTGGGGCAATGTGTAAAACTGTTAGATTAAACCATGGCTGTTCAATGAATATCTACTCTGTTACAACTTATTTAAGAAAGCAGGCCAGGGTTTGCACTCAGTAAAAGACCATAGTCTGTCAACTGTCTTTTAAATGCATATTACCTGATCTAGATTATAGTGTATGTGACGTCCCCACTCTGGGCCAGTAATCAAGGAGGCTGAATCCTCACCACTGCCACTGGAGAAGGTGTTCACTTGGAATAAACATGAATACACCCAGTGTTTCTAGATGCAGTTGTCTACATCAAGCACAATTTCCCTTAGGAGCACACAGTGAACACTCTCAGTCTGGGGTCTGGATCTCTATCTGTCTCCCTCCAGGTCCCCAGTAAGACTCCCCACTGGCACAGCTATAGAGTTGAGACCTCAGCCGAGTGTCCAGACCACTTTCTCCAGCACCCTGTCTGTGAAACCAGTGCTTCATGTTCCCGCTCTAAACAGCTGACACACACTCTTTGAGATTTGATTTACACACAAACACACACACACACACACACACACACACACACACACACACACACACACACACACACACACACACACACCTAGGAAAGGCCTGCATAAATTTATTATCTATGCCCCCCCTCTGCCCATACTAAAAGGTAGCTACACTGCCACGAGACACTCAAAACCAGCTACTCTAAGGCTCTTGCAAGGAACATGAAAATACTACATTTCTATTTGCAGTAAACACCAGAGTTTTAATCACAGGAAATATTAAAATAAGACAGATGAATAGATTCACACAGATACAGAAAAACAGTACTTATCTAATATCACTGTATTTTCATGACTTATCTAAAGAATAACTATTCCCTGGTTCACTTACTAGGGCAAGTCAAGATGAAGTAGGTGAGGGATCCTTCTCTGTCAGGTTCCAAAAAACAGACTGCAATGAAACTTCAGTCTCACCTAGTATTAAAATATAATTTTTAGTGATGCATTACACAATGACATCACCTACATCTGGTCATCTGACTTGTGGTTCCCATGCTACCAGCTGTCAGGATTTAGCACATATGCATCAATAATACACACACACACACACACACACACACACACACACACACACACACACACACACACACCTAGGAAAGGCCTGCAAAAATTTATTAGCTATGCCGCTTCTGCCCAGACAATAAGGTATTTACACTGCCACCAGATTCTCCAAAGCCAGCTACTCTAAGGCTCTTGCAAGTGTACCCAGTTATGCTTAGTGAAATTAATATTAATGCAAATGGTAGTTTGACCAACAGCAAAGCTTTCAGGAGTGGCCAGAGCTGTCACCTAACATATATATATATATATATATATATATATATATATATATATATATATATATATATATATAATAATAAATAAGAAAAGAACATGACAATACTAAATATCTATTTGCAGTAAACACCAGAGTTTTAATCACAGAAAATATTAAAATAAGACAGACGAATAGATTCACACAGATACAGAAAAACAGTACTTATCTAATATCACTGTATTTTCTTGACTAATCTAAAGAATAACTATTCCCTGGTTCACTTACTAGAGCAAGGCAAGATGAAGTAGGTGAGGGGGTCCTTCTTTGTCAGGTTCCAAAAAACAGACTGCAATGAAACTTCAGTCTCACCTAGTATTAAAATATCATTTTTAGTGATGCATTACAGAATGACATCACATACATCTGGTCATCTAACTTCTGGTTCCCATGCTACCCTCCTTGGCTAGAAGCTGTCAGGATTTAGCACATATGTGTCAATAATGCACACACATACACACACACACACACACACACACACACACACACACACACACACACACACACACACACCTGGGAAAGCCCTGCACAGATTTATTAGCTATGCCTCTTTTTGCCCAGCTATAAGGTAGTTACACCACAACCACCAGACACTCCAACGCCAACTACTCTAAGGCTCTTGCAAGGGTACCCAGTTATACTTAGTGGAATTAATATTAATGCAAATGGTAGTTTGACCAACAGCAAGGCTTTCAGGAGTGGCCAGAGCTGTCACCTAATATGTATATATAAGTGGTCTCAAATATTAAAATATTCTCTAAAAGACTAACCACAATGAAAAGTTTAAATATAAAACCTCCACCCTTCCAGAGTAGCAATTAGTTCACCCCAAAGACAACTAGTATAGACTTTTTGTCTCTGCCTGCATTGAGAACTGTAAAATACAATCTTTATGGTCTGGGCCCAGTAATTTAATTTCAGAATATTTTCAAAGTCAGGTGCATTGAGATTAACCTCTTTTCTTCTAGTATCATCTGTTAAAACATATACATTTAAACAGTTACAATGATACATGTATATTTATTTTTCTGTCCAGCATTTTTAACACAAGCAGCTTTAGAAATACATTTTTTCAACACAAGTATCTGTACAAATCAGTTTAACATACAAATGACATATAATTCTTTGCAAAATTCCAGCTAGCTGTGCTGACATATGTTACACATCCATTGCCCTTCTTCTTCTGGCATAGTTGGCAATACCTCACATTGCTACAGTGTATAATTGAAGGGGTCAATTATTTGTAAGCTGGCTGGTTGTAAGATTATGGCTTACTACAGTGATGTTTTAAGTAGTAC
Organism: Protopterus annectens; assembly: GCF_019279795.1. Classification (NCBI taxonomy): domain Eukaryota; kingdom Metazoa; phylum Chordata; order Ceratodontiformes; family Protopteridae; genus Protopterus; species Protopterus annectens. The sequence goes on along the minus strand of NC_056744.1, from coordinate 1,787,922,905 downwards.
TGTTGTATACCGCATAATATATTTGCGTTTGTACCTGTTTGTTGGTTCAATGTTTTATAAATCAGTATTTGTTATATATCAAGGATGTAATTGAAGCAATAAAATATCTTTTTGGGAAAAAATACCATCCCAGAAAATACAATCAGACTGCTTTATTTATCTTTTGGGAAATGGGCAATCAGCTTCCTTTCTCTTTGTTGACCACTCAGTTGCAAGCCTTCATTTGGGAATAACAAGGCTTTTTACATAACAGAAAGAGTCTTCATAAATACTATAAACTAGTCATTGCATTACAATCACCTAACACAGTACATTGTGTACATTGCTTTGTAAGTTTTCTTATGGTCAAAAATGATCTCTCACAATGATAAAAGGATAGGCTCTAAGTACTTGCAAACCTGACCATGAATCAGCTGAAACAATTTTCAACTGCAATGGAGTATGAGAACTAAGCAGGGGATGTATAAAAAAAAATAAATGCATAAAAAAGAATACAGAAAATATTGTCCCTGTTTGCTGCCAAATAAAAGCTACTTATAAGGAAGAAAGGAGGATGAAAACTGTAAACCAAGTCTTGCGTAAAACAAGGAAAGCAAGAATAATGAAAACATTTATCATCCAAGGAAAAGAAAATAACGGCACGATCCATTCGTCAAGTGACGAGCTGTTCTTGTTCAGGAGCAACAAATGACTGAAGAAATGACTAGACAAGAAAGTGCTGTGGATAAAAAAGTGAAATAGCGGAAGGTAAAAGCTAGAAAATATGCTGAATAAATCCGACACCAAAGATTTCAATTTTATTGAACATTTTTGGCTGATCAAGGGGAACATTGATGTTATTTATATTTTAAAGAGAAATAATAAAACAAATTTTAACACTTGACAGATTGTGGGTCGTGCCCAATGGTACAGAGAATAGTTATATGAAGTCCTCGTTCATGCTTGCTTCAACCATGTAGTATTGATACCGAGTATTTTAGCATGAGTTATAGACCTGTATATAAAAACTTCCCTTGATGCGTGGCGCTGTAATGGTGATGGAGTTATGAATGTAGATTATTCAACACTAGGGGGCGAACCTGCTGTAGAGTTAGTACAGCCTTTGACATGTAGAATTGCAGTAACCTGTGAATCTTGAACTTGATGTTTAATCATAAGCTGCATTTGCTCTGTTCGCTCCGGAAACTTGCATATTTCCATAAATTATTTGATTCTAGTTATATTTTTATTACTGAAAAGTACTTTCATTGCCATATTTTTCTGTTCTAGTTATATTTTTATTACTGAAAAGTACTTTCATTGCCATATTTTTCTGTTCTCTTTCTTTCTTTTTTTCTTTCCTTTTATTTATTTATTTTTTTAGTTTTGGTAATTATGAATCCAGACTTCCATTCTGACTTGTAACAGTGTATAAGGTATCTGGATATGTAGAATGCATATACAGAGGAGGCAAACACTGATTAAGAAAACATGGTTGGTTTTGGATGTTCTATTCAAAACCAAAAAAGCTATGGAAAAAAAGACAAAACAGAGCATCATTTTGCACCAGATTACTTTGTATAAGTCCCTATCAGCTACAAACTTGTTGGGTTCAAAGCTGAGGTGTCATGGAATACCAAAGGTACTATTGCTACTAACTGAGAAATTGCTGCCTGGCTCCATGATGTATAGGAACTGAGCCTTGATAGTAACCCTGAAGACCCAGGTTCAAGCACTGCACCTGGTTACTGGAGGCGCTAGCCAAGAGATAGGAATGAGCACCTCAAGGATGGCTTACCCATTCTGTTGGAGAGAATGTGTTTCCCATCTAACTGCAGCCTCTCATACAGAGCAGGAGTCTTAGCTCAGGTGGGCAGCATGAAGGGAAAGTGCAGACAGATTGCCTCTACTGGATGGTGAGGATGTACTGGTGTACCCATTCCAAATGCATTGGTATCACTGCATGCCATGCATGGAGATGGATTAAGGGTAGGTCAGAGAGGGTAACCCTCCTATACCATCAGGGTGGCATCATACTTTGACACTTTTTTCTCCTCTGCTTCAGTAAGGAGATCAGAGGGGCAGTAGGATATGACAGATGATGGATGGTAAGGGGGGAAGCCCAAATAACTGTGGAAGAAAACCCAGACAGTGCTGTTTCTTTTGAAATAATCAGTGTTTTAACATTTTTATGGAAGTTGTCTTTTTTGAAAATTTGAAAAGCCTGGAATGTCATTCACTTACAATACTTTATAGAATTAAACCAACAGATCTTTCTAAGCCTTCTTTACTTGAAACTATAAGCATGAATATAGCACTATTTAAGCAACAGTCCCTTCATTTTAATGCCGACACACAAAATTTAATAATTAAACCTTATATCACATGAAGTGTTTCAGCAAGGTTTGGCATTTAATGCTGACACACCACAAGATCAGCTGAAAGAAATTAAAACTGATAGTGGTAAATTGTCCACTTCTGTTAAAAACAGAAACTGTACACCAAGAGGAACTGTTTTACACTTTTTCACTTTGGCTTAATTGTTGATTGAACAATGACTCCCTGGAGAATTTGTATCTAAAACACTTTCCTCGTTTTTATTTAAATCTGAGGCAGGGTACACAAGACATTAAAAACAAACAGCTGTTGAAATAGCCTTCAGTTAGACTATCTTAATTTTCACATTTCATTAGCATGTTTAGATAGCATGCCTGACAGAATGACCTTAAGTAGAAGGGATATTTCTATGTGTTTTTGTTTCATTTCTAAATTGTATTATATATTGCTTCATGTTTTCTTTATTCGGTTTTAGCTGTTTCTTGTGTGAATTGGGGTTAGACATTGGCTTGGTACTGAAATAAACTTTAAAACAGGTGATGTTTGTGGACAGATAGTACCATAAGCATTTGTCCATATCAGCTCCTATCTTGAATAATCCTAATTCAGTTTTCTATATTTTTTTTAATATTGATTGGCATTCTTATACACAATGAAGGCATTTTACTGCATACTTATGTGCATACTATACCTATAGTGCCTTTTTTAGGCAAGGTTCAAATGACAAATTCACCACCGTAACAGGAACAGGAAAGCAAAAACTGAAGGTGATGCTACTCAATGCTAGAAGTCTAAATCTCAAAATGCACTCACTCGAGGCGCTCCTTAAAATGGAGAACATCGATATCTGTGCAGTGACTGAGACCTGGTTCAAGGCTCCAGAGAGCACCCCTGCACTACCAGGCTATAACTCATACCAAACTTTTTGGCCATGTAATCTGGGCCGGAACACCAAAGGCAGAGGTGTGTCCATATTCATTAAGGATATCCACACCTCCAGGCTAGTTGCTCAGCATAATGCAGCCAAGGTTATCCAAGTGCAACTAACTCTGAGCAAAACTGCAATCCAAATTGTAGCTTGCTACAGATCCCCCACCATGCTCCAGGATTCCCACTCCTCTTTTCTTGATGTACTGGAAAATATTAGGGTTCAACCAAACACCCTAATAATGGGCGATTTCAACTACCCCACCATTAACTGGGAAAACTACTCATGTACCAACTCCTTCACTCAATGCTTTCTGGAATTCATAAACTTTAATGCCCTGGATCAACTTATCCACACCCCACCAGGGGCAACAATATCCTAGATCTAGTCATTACCATGCCTGAAGTCAACGTCTCATTGGTCCGATCCGACCATAAGCTAATTACCCTAGATATCCACATCCTACCCCCACTCTCCATTAAGGAAACCATGGTAAAATATTTCTCCAAAGCCAACTTCATGGTTCTTAAGACAGAAGTGGTGAACTTCATGACACCCATGCAGATGGACAATACAGTTACGACTACTGAATCCTACACAATTGCACTTTATAAGCACTTACATGAGTGCATGGATCGTGCTATCCCAAACAGAACCAAGACGCTATCCTCCAAAAAGGAAGCCAATCTGGTGGTCCCCTGCCATAAACAAACTGTACAACAGAAGGAAGAAACTGTTGCAAAAGAGAGTAAAATCCCATGAGTGGAGGAGCTCCCTGGTCAGTCTCAGTAAGAAGCTGCAATCCCTGATAAAATCCCCCAAAGCTAGTTACGAAAACAAAATCACCACTGATTCTAAAGACAACCACAAAGCATTCTATAGCTATGTCAAGAATCTCAATGGCAACATTCAGATCTGCTCTGAGTTACAGCACAATGGCACTAAATATACAGACCCAACTGATATTGCCAACATCCTGGCAGATAGGTTCAGTGCTAACTTTACCTCCCTCTCACCCCCTAAAGAGCCCATCTCTATACCAGAAGAATGCAAAGTTCCTGTAATCACAGCTGCACAGGTAAAAACCACACTCTCCAAAGCCAAGAACACAGCATCCATGGGACCAAGCAACATCCCAGGCTGCACTCTACATGAACTACAGAATGATCTGGCATCCCACCTAAGTACCATGTTCAGTCATAGCCTCACCTCAGGCTTTCTGCCTGCTGAATGGTGCACAGCGACGGTTATCGCACTCCACAAGGGGGGAGCCACCATGGACCCTGGGAACTACCGCCCCATTAGCCTGACAAGCCTGGTCTGCAAGGCCATGGAAAGTATCATCATGGTACTTATAAACAAAGACATTGGTAATCTCCAAACTCTGGACCCCACCCAGTTCAGGTTTGTAAAAGGCAGATCATGTCTCCTAAACCTGATAGACTTCTTTGAAGCAGTTACCAAAGCCGTAGACGAAGGTAAGGTTGTTCACACAGCCTGTCTAGATCTTGCCAAGGCTTTTGACACCATCCCCCACTCTGGAATTATAGATAAACTTGCTAAACTTGGTATAAATCCCTATGTCACAAGATGGGTTGCCAACTGGCTCACTGACAGAACCCACACTGTGAAAGTAGCAGACTCCAAATCCGACTTCAGACCAGTGACAAGTGGAGTACCACAGGGTTCAGTCCTGGGTCCTTTCCTGTTTGGTATCTACTTCTCTGAAGTACAGGCTAACACAGAAGGTCTTTGGCTAGCGAAGTTCACAGATGACTGCAAACTAGGAGCCATAATCGAAACTCCTAACGATGTGAACATCCTACAAAAGAGCCTTACTGAGACAGATGCCTGGTGTCAAAGCCATGGCCTCAAGCTCAATGCCAAAAAGTGCATTGTCATCCCCTTTGGTAAAAACTCTCTACCCATGAACTACAACATAGGCAGTAGTAGACTTAACACCAAAGTGTGATAAGAGACCGTGGGACATAGGTGGACAGTAGTCTCTCCTTTGATAATCACATCACCACAGTAGTCAGGAAATCCTTCTACATGGCACACCTCATCACAAAAGGTTTCTCATCCAGAAAAAAGAGGTCATTGTTCCCCTCTACTCATCACGCATTAGACCCATTATAGAGTACAATGCCCCTTTTGGTATGTACCTCAAAAGACATCTACAACAACTGGAAAGGCCACAGAAATACCTCACAAAGAGGATTATCAGCCTCAAACAGATGCCCTCATGAACCGTCTCAAAAACCTCCAGCTTTACTGCGTCGCATATCGCCTACTCAGAGGTGATCTCTGCCTAACATACAAAGCTATGTCAAATCCAGAGCTGTTGGACTTGCTCCACTTAAAGAAGTCCCAACCCCTCTGAGCTACATGCTCTAGGGACCTAAACCTTGTCACCACAATAAACAGAACATGCCGGAGGGATAGATTCCTGCCCCAGAGACTTCCCATACTCTGGAATAAACTATCTATCTATATCAAACAAAGCTCCTCATTAGTACTCTTCAAGAAAAATCTCGATGATTGGATGGGAAATAGGAAATTCACCCCGGGGATCACTTATGTGGCTCTGCTCGACAGTGGCACAGGAAAATAATTTTCTTGGGTGGCAAAAGTCAGGGTACCTTTTTGGCTGGGCTAGTAAAGGCCCTAGGGCCGATAGCCTAGTACCTACCTATGAACCTATGAACTTGAAATCTTTTAAAGTGTCAGGATTTCTTCTTCACAAAACTAATATCTCAGAAAAAGAATTTAATAAAACATTAACATATAAATGGTCTTTCACAACTGTTAACAGACTGGGTGAGTGAAAAAATGTGTTTATGGATATATAGTGAAGAAGAATTACCAAAATTAAATTCCATGTGCATATGTTGGTGGTGCAGAATGGTAGAGTCCTGGATGTGGCTCAGGCATTCCGTGTTTAGTTAGCAGCTTGGGCATTTAACAAAAACAGGGGTGGATGGGTGTGGCTGTTCTGGGAAAGAGACAAGTGGCTCGAATGGGGTGCCTACCTTTTGTTTGTACCCTTAGAAGAGGAGAAAGGTGGAAGAGGCATTCCAGGGTTGGGATTTTTCAGATTAGGCAGCTACTGACTTTAGTGTTAGTAAAATAAGATTATCACAATCAGACATCAGAATTGCATGCAGGTGGCTATCTTTCAGAGGTAGGGCTAAAGAGACATACTATTAAATATGTTTCTGACAGCAGGATATTGAAATGTATTACTGCACCCATTTGTTCTTGCAGGGTCATCCCAGTCTAAAATCAGAGGGTTACACATAAGGAGGCTATCTTTTGGTGATAGGGTGAGGAGACATGCTCTGTATAACAACAATCAAAATGTATGTCAATGACTATTTGTTTTTTTACTTTCATCCCAATCTAATACCAAAGCAGTACAGTGAGAGACTATCGTTTATGGGGTTGATAAAGAGCCAGACAGTATTTGTAGATAATGACTTATTTTTCTCACAATAATTTCTTTTCAGTGTATTTAGAACTACTATTTGTCAGCTTTGAACACTAAGTTTTGAAAATGCCTTAATTCTTCCTTGAAAGAAAAAAAGATAAGACTGAATTTCTTTCATTATTCATAATTTGTGTTAAGGCCTTCATTGTATTAAAAACTTAAGAAGAATTCTCTAAAGTTGTCTTAGAGCAACTAGAACTCTCTGACTTCTGGGGCCAGCCCCTAGACATCTGCTTAGTTCAGTAAATTCCTCTATAGTTATTACAGTGCAGTCTTGGCCAGTTAAGGTGTGTTGAAAGGATGGAGGTAAAATCTGAAGGGTTAGACAAAGGAAGATGAATTTCTTTCCTTACTCATGATATTTGTAAAGGGGATCATTATATTAAATGGATGGAAAAGTTCTAACACACACCTCACAGAATCTAGAACCCTATGGATTCTGGGGGCCTAGCAGACCTTAGAGACTCAGCCAAGTATGTCTCTTTAGTCTGCATTCTGTAGAGCTGTTATTTTTAATTATCCCTGTACCCCCTGAATGTACTTCCATAAAATTGTTCCTTTCTTTCTTTTTGTTGGTTTGTTATTTTTTCATGATCAAAATACGAGATAATCCAATACTGTGAGACAGGATGAAGAAAGACTACAAAGTCAGAAAATCTTTAGGCATCTAACTAATCAGACATTACATTTTAAAATGTGGAGCTTTGGATTGCTTAAGATGTGCTGGTTGTAAAGTGAGCACTTATTGATTGCATGCTGTACTATGTATATTCAGCATTTCGTCAAGGTGGGCACTCCTGCAGCCCTCACAACCAAATCTCATTGTGGCCTCTGTACATCTTTTGTTTAGTACAGTTTCACCACAATATTCTGCAGTGTTTGAAAATAAGTGGACCCTCCTCCTTATGATTTTATTTTTTTATGTTTGTATTTTTTATATTTTAAGTCTTTCATTAAATAGAGTGCCCAACTCGATCGAGGTTTATTTTCAGTCATGGTGTAAGAGATCTGAAAGGTTAAATGACATGCTCAGAGTCTCTCGGTAGGAAAACAGGGATTTTGTTTTTCTTCTATATTGCTATCTTCCAAACCAAAGGTTAAAAAGATCACACAGAGAAATCATTCAGTATAAAGTACAAATAAAACTCTGCTGGACTTCCAAGATGGCTGCAAACTAAGTAATAGTTTGTTTCTAGCTCTCCCAGTGTGAAAACAGAAATTCAGCAGAGAAGGCCAGTAGACTTGTGTTTATGGGTAAATTACAGTAACTCGCTAGTAAATGTACTGCCTGGATGCCAGGAATAAAGAAATACATGAGACCCATGAAAACATCAGTTATAAAAAGTGAGGAAGAAACACTGACTCAAAAAAATTCTGTAGCTGTTCAGCAAAAAGCAATGCAACCTTTAGACATGACTTCCAATAACCTACAGGAAGATATAAGACAATTGCATACAGACCTGGTTAAAATAAACAAAAACTGATGGAGTGTATCAACACAAACAACAAAAGGCTGGAAAAAATGGAAGAAGCGTTAAACAAATATTCAGATGAGATGATAAATCTGCAAAAATTAGAGGTTGAGATGAAGAAAAGGCTGGCTGAATATGAAACTGTTCAGGAAGAGATGTTTCAAAAAATAATAGAATTAAAGGACAGAGGACTTAGGGAAAATTTGAGATTTTCAGCTATACCAGAGTAGCTGGAAGAAACAGACTGCATTAATTTTATGAAAACACAAATATGCAACTGGACTTGTATTCCACAGCAGGAGTTGTTAGTTGAAAGGGCACATTGTGTGTATGCTCCAAACATAGCTATAAGAAAGCAACCTAGACCTTTAATTGTAAAGGTGCAATCCTATCAGCAGAATGAGTTGATTATGGCAAAACTGTGGCAGAAGGACAAAATACTAAAAGTGGGAGAGAGCAGAGTGTTCATGGCAAATGATTGTTCATTGTATACCAGGCCAATGAGAAATACATTCATTCCACTATTCCGAGAATGTTGAGAAGCAGGTGTGAGATTCAAACTACTGTATCCAACTGTCTTTAAGGTATTCTTTCCTGGGGGGACAAAATCATTTATTGATGGAGTGCATGTTAAGGAGGAAATACAAAAGTTTGTCTAACAAAAAGTGAGCTGTGAAACTGAAGGAGATTCTGCTTCTTGCTCTTCTGGTAATAAAGACCACAGAGAGACTGTACCTGTGAAACCTTTTCCAGTATTTCAATAGAAAATGTTGAAGAGAATGAAGGGAGCATGAGAACTGACTAGAAGAATTGCGAGTACATTGGAAATGAAGCAGAGTCAGGATCTGGGTGATGGAGAAGAACAGTAATAAAATCAGTAACTTAATGTGGGATTACAATGCATTAAATATAGTTGTGAAATATAACAGAACAAGCAATTCTGAAAATATTGGACATTTTGAAAATGTGTTTGATTTGTGGGGGACTCTAAATTATATACCCTACTTCATGTCATTACTGTTTGGAAAAATGCTTTGGGGAGGGAAGAGAGGGGAAAAAGCTAACCGTAAGTAAAGAAAACACTTTCTTTTTTTAATAGTACTGTATTTGTGATGGTTTTCTTAGCATGCTATGTTAAAGTGTAGTGGGGATTGCAAACAGGTGTTGTTTTCTTATTCTCCCCTTCTTTCTTTTTTCTTGCCCAGTTTTGAGAAATATAGGCAATGCAATGATAAAAAAGGATCCTGGTTAAAAAGGCTTGACAAAGTCAAAATTAATGTGCCTTTTTCATTCTTGAATGGGGAAATGTCTGGCTTAAGGACCTTAGACTAATTAGATTTAAGAGAGAGCAAGTAAATGAAAAAGAATATTGACTATTATAAGGCTTTTTTTCTAACAAATGCATGTATACTAAGTAGCAATTCTGCAGCTGGACTTCATGTCTCCATGGAGACAATCTGATAAAGAGAAACTGGAGACAGTCTGGTGGAAGGGGATTGGCTGAGGGAAATGAAAAAAAAGGAGAAATGTGCTAGGACATGATGTTCACTGAAAACAATTAGGGTTTTCCCAGCTGTGAGAGCTTTAATGATAATACAAAACCAATTAGAGTTTTCTCCCTTCTCTCTTTTTCTTTGATCAGTTTTAAGAAATGTAGGCACTGCAATAAACAAAATAAATAAAATAAAAAAGGGGAAGGGGAGATAAGAAGGGTCTGATTAAGCGAGTATGACAAAAGAACAATCAGTGTGCTTTTTCTCATATTTGCATAGGGAAATGACTGAATTATGATTGTAGGCATTATCCAGTATCAAGTTTATTACAAAGCATGTAAATGAAAAAGAATATTGAATATTATAAGGCTTTTTTCTGGTATGCAAGGTACCCTTAGCAGTTTTGTGTCTGGTTTGCATGTCACTAGAAGACAATTTGATTAAGAAAAATGTCTTGGAGAAAGTGTTTTGTCAGCTGTGAGGGCTATAAAGATAGACAAAATCATATACCACTTACTAACACAACAGGCTGTACCATGTGTGTTGGCATGACTAACCTTTCTTTTTGGTTAACTCTAGCCTGTCTGTGTGGCTATCAACTTAGAACATTTGTTCTTATTAGGAAGCAAAAACTTTAATATTTGAAGGTGAACATAGTTTTGTGTGTTATTATTAAGTTAATAGATTTTAGGGGATTTTGAGGGGGGTTGTTTGTTCTGTTTGAGGGCTTTCAAAAAAAAAAGTTACGTAAGATGTGTCATAGGCACAAAAGGATACAACAGAAACAACTGTATATAAGACCAACCTGCCAAACAGTATATGCATGTAACATAAAAGTTGGAACTAGACATTTAACAAAAAAGCAGTTATACATAATAAAAGGTGGTATATAACTATATATGAAAATGATGCTTTCTTAAATCTGATTGGTCTTAAAGATAAACATAAAAAAGAAAGATCAGTGATCTATATTAAAAAATGTAGAGTACAAATATCTATGCTACAGGAGACACACCTGGAAAGAACTGAACATGTTAATTTGATAAAGAAAGATTTTCAGGATGGTTATTCATTGGAATATTTGGGGCAAAGGAAAAGAGGAATACTTATATTAATTGCAAGAGGAACTACAATAGTGATAGAAGAGGGGAAAATATATTAATGGAAGATACATAGTATTAAGGGGCTACTGGCATGCATTTATATTCCACCTAAAAGTGCTATAATGGAGCTTAAGAAAATTCTGAGAGAAATAATCAATTTTCAGCAAGAAATATTACTTACAGATGGAGACTGAACTTTGGTTTCCAACAGTGAAGATGTATCTGGGGGCCTAGAAGGAAAATATAACAAAGGAGGATAGATTTTTGAAGAAATGTATTTAAATGTTTGGCAAGGAAGATGTGAATTCAGTACTAGGAGTTTGGAATTCATTTATATATTATTCACCGAGATACAAAAACCAGGCAAGACTAGACAGAATTTATATCTCCCAGGAACATGTGCATTTAATTGAAGGTCTTGAAATGTACCCGATAACTATTTCAGATCATATGCAAATAATATGTAAAATAAAAACACAAAGTAATGAAATAAAAATGAGACACTGGTGCTTTCCCACCTATCAGTTGAAAAGAGGAATTTAAGGAATAGGGTTTGGAATTAATTCAGGAGCTACTAGAGAAGATAGAATTTTCTTCTGAAAATATAGCTAGGGAGTGGGATAAAATTAAAGTGGAGTTTAAAACTAGGGTGGAAATAAAGACAAAGGAGAGATGGTTAAGAAGTAACAAGAATTATTTAGAGGGACTGACAAATGTTAAAGCATTGCAGAATGGGGGAAATCTCTCAGAACAAGAAAAGGAGCAACTGCAGAATGCTAAATAGAAAATAGGGGATTACCTTGATAATATGCATGAGTTTAGAAAGATTGCTGTTAAGCAACTGTTTTTTGATAATAATTCTATAACACAATAACTTTTAGCACATCGACTCAGGCAACAGAAAGTGGAAAGGGCTGTCACCAAGGTTTGGGAGCTTATAACAAGGAAGATAACAAGAGATCCTGTAGAAGTATTAGAAATATTTTGGAAATTTTATGAAAGTTTGTATAAAGCAGAGAAATATGGAAATCAAGAAAAGGTACAAATGGAAATGTTTGTGGAAGAATTAAATATGACAAGGTTAGAGGTAGATGAGGCTCAATTACCAACAGGATAGGAACAGATGAAAGAAAAATGGCTTTGTATGACCAATCTACAGGAAAGTCCCCAGGAATAGATGGTATTCCTGTGAACGTTTGAAAGCTAGGAGGGAAAGCTGATAAAGATCTGGAAGGTTTTAACAGCATTTTAAGAGGAGAAGAAGTACCAGCATCCTGGAAGAAGGCAGTGGTAACAGTAATACCTAAAGAGGGTAAAGATCCATCAGCTCCAGCTTCATACAGGCCAATTTCAATACTAAACCATGGTTATAAAGTGTTTATGTCTATAATGGCTAAAAGAATGGCAAAAGTGATACCAAAATTGATAGAGATGGATCAGTGTGGTTTTGTGGAAGGGAGGCAAACATTTGACAATATTAACGAAACATTGATGATCCAGAGGGAAGCAGAATGTAAGAATTTACCACGGTTATTGGTGGGTCTTGATGCAGATAAAGCATTTGACAGAGCAGGCTGGGACATCATGAGCAGGGCAATGGAAGCATTTGCTTTCCCTGATACATTTATAAGGTTGATTAAGAATATATATGAGGGATTGGAGGCAAAAATTAAAGTGGGTGGGGTCCTCTCTGATAACTTCTGCTTGAGTAGTGGAACCAGGCAGGGTTTCCTCATTCCCCTTTGTTGTTTGCATTATATTTAGAACCACTGGCAAAGAAAATAAGGGATTCAGAAATTCAAGGATATAATTGGTATGGTAGTCAGGAAAAGCTGGCTCTATTTGCAGATGATATTATTTTATACAAGGCAAAACCAGAAAGGGACATTATAGTGTTGTGGAACATTTTAAAACAGTTTAAAATCTCCTCAGGATACAAAATTAATGAAGCTAAAACAAAGGAAATAGCGGTAAATTATGTACCCACACAAATTGGTCCAACAATATCCATATTTATGGGGACATGATAAAATGAAGTACTTAGGAGTATGGATTAGAAATGACTCTGTTGTGGCAGCTAAGGATATGTGGGAAGAGACTCAACAGAAGATAATAAAAAAATTGAGAAACATGAAGCTTTGTCATATGGATATGGATACTAAGATAAAAGCCATTAAAATGTTTTTAGTCCCTTTAGTCCTATACACAGGTCAGACATACTTTTATCAGCTGGAGGAGAAGTTATGGATAGCAATTAGAGTTGAAGGATTTTATCTGGGAAGAGAAGACAGCAAGGGTCATGTGGGATAAGCTGATCCTTCCAAGAGAATAAAGTGGACTAGGATTACCCAACCTGAGGGAGTATTTTAGAGCAACACAGTTAAGGCTCTTATACATAGCAAAGCAGAAATCTATAATTCAAAGTGGGAAGAAATGATGATGATACTGGGGGGGGGGGCTCACGAAATAAGGAGAGACTGGGATTTGGGATGCAGACTGTTATGGAGAACAACAAAAATCATACAGAGTATTATATTCATAAAACAGCAGGGAGTATTCTAAGTATTAACTAGCACGAGACTGGAGAAAAGAGATTCTGCTGATAGGGATGACTGTGGTTAGGGATACAGATAATAGGCAAGAGGGGGCTGGAATTTATTGGAGAAAACTGGCACAGGAACCAAAGTATTGGGAGCTAATAATTAGAAAGGGAAAGGTAATAGAATGGGAAGAGGCCAAGAATTTATTTGGACTGCAGATAACAGATTGCTTTCCCTATCAAGGATTGATATGAGATTATAGGCAAAGAGAAAGAAATGGGGGGGTCCTGAATGAAAGACCAACACAGGTAGAGTTTTTGATAGACTCTAGAGCAGAAGCTGCCATAAAAAAAGGAATAATTAGTAAAGCATATAAAAATATTGCATGTTAATTAGAAAAATCAGAGGATCTTAGAAAGGATTGGGAAGACAAATTGGATAAGCAATGCACAAAGGGACAATAGGAGATTTATTATATCTCCCAAATATGCAACAAAGTCTAAAAGATTTAGGAATTTTTCCTGGAAGTGTTTGCATAGGTACTTTTATACCCCAAGTAGACTCCAAAGAATTTTTCTTCAGGTGGATAGCAAATGGAGGTGTGACAGACAAGAAAGAGGTGGCTGAGAGAATTTTTTTGGGAAGTGTGGAGAGCTGGCAGACTTTAGGGATTCCCTGCAGACTACACTGTAAGAGATGCTGGCTAAGCAGACTGGAATGACTGGGGAGATGATTTTTTTGAGCTATGCTACAGAATCTGAATAGCCTAGACATAGTAAAGCCTTGCTGAGTCTGATTATGGTGGTTGTCAAAAAAACAATTACTAGAAAATGGAACTCAAAGTCTAAACTGACTTTACTAGAAGTAATGAATATAGTAACGGAGAGACCTTTAGAAATGGGAAGGAACAAACTACACAGGAAAAAATGGGAATTGTGGGATAAGCTGATCCTTATATGCAGAGAAGGAATGAGGTTTAAGAGGCAAGATTTGAATGAGCCATATAATGATTAACTGACAATGACTGGATAGATTATATAAGTGATGTATAATGTTTGCAAATACAGTTGTTTCAATGATGCCTGTGATGTATAATGTTTGCAATTAAAGTGGTGTAATTTTATTTTTCATTTATATAAATGTAAGATTGCCTATATCATATGTGATAATTTAATAAAGATGTTTATTGAAAAAAAAAAAGAAAAACCCTGCTGAACCCATAAAGTCATAAAAATTAAAAAGTCATGGGCATTCAGAATCCATGCAGCTGAAACACTGTATGTCCTTAAGGGTTCATTTGCATATACCACATGGACCTCCACTATGACAGGTTTAGTATTACATAGTGAAAACTCTAGCATGGCTGAGTTTTTCTTGCACTCTTTACCACACTGCTGTCTTCAAGCAAGAGACTAAATCTCTGTGGCATTTACAGGTCCAGTCAGTGGATCTATAAGTCCATTCAGTGGATCTATAGGTCCAGTCAGTGGATCTATAAGTCCAGTCAGTAGATCTATATGTCCAGTCAGTGGATCTATAGATCCAGTCAGTAGATCTATAGGTCCAGTCAGTGGATCCATAGGTCCAGTCAGTGGATCTATATATCCAGTCAGTAGATCTATAGGTCCAGTCAGTGGATCTATAACAGTGATCCTCACTGATATGTTGAATTTGGCTTGTTATTTTTATTTTATTTATTTTTACCATGTGAAAATGACCTCCTGTTGCAAAGGCATGTCATTTTGAAGTTACTTTAGGAGTATTGATATTAATTAGCTTCTTCAGAGTTCCATATTTTGATGATGGGGTGCCTTGCAGTACAATAGTTTAACCACTATATTATTCTGTCTTATGGAAGTAAAGTGGAGTGACCGTGTAGAATTAAACATTGCTGAATGTTCTTCTCTGCTGTGCTGTTACAATGTCAAATGTTCTATCTGGTGTTGGGGGTCAGGTGCCAGGTGACAGCTTATACAGTATACCTCTCAGCTGTCCAGACATGCAGAATGTCCAGACTTTTGCCTTGTATTTTTGGTCTGCTCCTCATAAAATGTGTGGTCTTCTGGCAAATCACTGAGGATTGAAGTCCCTAAGTAATGAACTGAGTTTCAGACTTCATATCCTTTAGGAAATGCATTTTAACACAAATCATTTTATCCTAGCTATTTCTAAGTTTATAAAAGCAATATTTACACCCTGCTCCTATTTTTGGCCTTTGTCCCCCCATTATTTTATGCTTTATCCACATTTTTTTCTTAAAAGGTTGAGAGAGACATGCTATACAGAGATGAGAACATGCTTGATATCTTTTGTTAGAGAACCATTTCTCGGAAATAAATGTCATGTCTTTTTGGTTTGATAGACCTTTAGCCCGTGCAGAACTTAAAAAAAAGTTTGTTTAAATCATGCTTATGTGGGAGCAGCTGTAGCTTAAAACCCAGCAAGACCAGTATTTTTGACTGAAACATTTCATGTTGCATAGGTTCCACATGCAAAACAAAGTACAAGGTGCATTTTGGGAAAATACACTACCATCTGATGCATAGCTCTTACTATTCTGAGCTGCACAAATGGCAATTACAGTTTCTCCTTAACAGATTTGTTGATTCATACATTCATAGATTGTTACTAGGCTAATGACCTGGGGGCCTTTCTAAGTGTAGCCAAGTTTTCCGGAAACAATAATAATGCCCTGTAATGATTACTGTTTTATTTTGATCCCTCAGAGACACTTCTGTCTAATGTTGCTTGCAACAAGTTTGAAACACAAAATGCAACATACTGATGAGACAGAGAAAATCTGTTTATATTTCTAAGTTAAAAATGTGCTTTAAAGCGTGTTTACTTGTTTTTGTTTTTTGTTATAAAGAATCTACTGCTTTCTTTCTCAGCTAGATGTTGCACATCACGAAATACAAGGGAAAACAGGGGACCTTTAAAAAGGAAATATGAGTTATTCTGCCCCCCGAAGTAGGATGACAAGTACCCCGATACCCAAGAGATATTGGGGGTACAATTTTTTTTGAAGTGGTAAACTCAATCACAGTGATTTGGGGTACTTGGAGGAAACTCAGCTGATTCTGCATAAACATTAGCCTGGCTTCAGGATTATACCATGGAACTGTGAATCAGGGATTTACATAACTGAATCACCATACATGCCCATGCATCATGCTTACTTCATCTAACTGCTGAAATGGGCAAAAATGAGTCTATACCAAAATGAAATATTTACATTTAACTGTCTTTGCTTAGCAGAATAATTTGTGAACACATTCATTTACCCTTCTTACAAGAAAAAGAAGGTAAAAAAGAAAGAATGAAGTCAAGTAGAAGACTGCAATGCCAAGTAACTTCAACCTGTGTTTTGTGTGTGTGTGTGTGTGTGTGTGTGTGTGTGTGTGTGTGTGTGTGTGTGTGTGTGTGCATGCATGTGTGTACGTGTGCATGTGAGTGTGTGCGTGCATGTGTGTGTTGAGATGCATTTTCAAAGTTGTGCTTTTTGTGAAGGAAAAAGGGATGCATGACCAGTGTGACCCAGGACTCTGCAGACAGATGCTATTTTTGTTGAGGACATACATTTCTTTGCTGTTGCTAAGAAGTAAGAAAATCCTCCAGTATTGCAAATACACCTGAAGGTGTGCTAAAAGATGTTTTTAGCAGCATGGAGGTTAGAGCTAATCTGACATGGTATGTGTAATATGTAAGATCTGCACACTGACTGAGGTTTGTGTATACCATATCGTCAGTAGAAGAACAATATAGCTGCAACTGAGCCAAACACTTATAACAATATGAGCGCACTAGAAAAAGTACAATCTAATATTAAAAATGCAAGGTATAAGTGTTCTTATGTTGAGATTTATTTGTGACTGGTTTAATTTAGTCATGATTTTAGAACGAATGCATGGATGGGGCCATTCTGTATCATGGGGAATTGGGTGATGAACACTTGTTCTCTTTCCTGTGCTTGGCAAGGGGACACAGTTCCCAAATAACACCACCCCAAAGCCTGAATATACCATCTTGTCAGTAATATGTAGCCCTGTGAATGATAACTACAGATGACCCCAACTTGCATAATAAATTAATCAGTTTTTGGCAAACAGTTGCAGCAATCCCTTGGGTATAAATGGAGTACCAGTAGTAGACTCGCATAGGCATATGTTAGGGAAAAGTAATAAAAATCAGTACATAAATAACTTTTTGTACGGCCAGATAACATACCAGGCTGTCTACTGGTCAGCCTGAAACATGACTTCTCTGATCCTCCACAGCCTTTACTGGGTCACTTTGGGACAGTGCAAATAAAATTAAACTAACTACCTGGAGTTATGCAGGAACCATAGTCCTGCATAAAACACACACATTTGGTAAAAAATATGTTTTGATAAAACATAGGCAGTAATTCTATAAGATTCTAATGTGTTTTATAATGTCTCTTTTACATAGTCATTAAGATCCCATTCTTCATTAAAATTCCTCCATCCACAACTCCTTTTTTCCATTTTTCCACGTGGAGTCAGGAGATAACTTCAACACTGACAATCATCTAGAGCCATCACCAGGTGGCGGCCATCCCTGCCATGGCTTTTCATCCATACCACACACTCACACCTATGGCCAATTTACAGTGTCCAGTCCACCCATTGCATGTCTTTGGAATGTGGGAGGAAAGCAGAGCACATAGAGAAAACCAAAGCAAACACAGGGAGGACATGCAGACTGCACACCACAGAAGGCACCTGAGCTAAGAATCAAACCAGGGAACCTCTTGCTGTGAGGTGACAATACTATCCACTGTGCCTCTGTGTCACACATTAAAAAGGACCTTTATCAAAACCCTTTGTAGACTAATTCTCATGCCCGATTTCATTGTTACCAGTGCTGTTTACAGACTGAAAAGAAAAAGCTTTTCATTGTACCTGCTTCCTCTCTGCTACAATCTGTCCCCCCAGCTTCACCACCATTTCAGGGTCTTGTACTCAATATATCTATCTGCTAGGAATGTTTTAGCAGAAATTTCCAGTGTCCTGGTTCACATAGGATGTTAACCAAAATACTAAAATTCTGTTATTGTAGCTGAAGTCCTGATGCTTCAGCTAACACACATCATATTTGGGTACCTTAAATACCATCTCCCCTCCCCCTGCCACCCTAAGTATTAATTCCATCAGTCGTTATCACTGGCCTTCCATGCATTACACATAAATAGGGTAAGCGGGTTCGATCCCAGTAAATCTAATCAGGTATAACTGAATGATGAAGCAGATAAATGCATTGCTTTAGCCTGTTGGCAGCCACGACTGTATAACAATAAAAGTCTGCTTCCTGACTGTCTGAAAATAGTTCATTAAGAGAAGAGATTACGGTGGTTCAGATGCATAGGAAAGCAGAAGATTATTTGGTAGAAGCAGGAAGAAGGCAAGAGAAAATGAGGCATCCAGAAAAGAGATGGATATACTGCACGATAGATGACCTGTGAGCCAGACATGACTATCAAAGAAAATAGGACAGTGGCACTGAACTGAGAGATTGTGGCAGCTATCACACCACCCCAACCCCATGTAGAAAATGGAGACATGAGGCGTTGGGTTGGGAGGGTGGTCTAATTCACACCACCCCAACCCCATGTAGAAAATGGAGACATGAGGTGTTGGGTTGGGAGGGTGGTCTAATGGTTAAGGTGTTTGCCTTGCAAGTACAAGGTGCAGGGTTTGAGTCTCACAAGGGATAATTGGCTAGGCTTAAAATGGCTCACAAGGGCAGTTAGCTTAGTACTAATCTATGAACCTATGAACCTCTGATGATGAAAATAAGAGTATTCATTTATTTACTTGCTTAGTTTTAATAGTCTGACAAACTAGTTCAGATAAGTCCAATTAGCTGCTAAAGAGCTTCATCAAGTATTCTGGAGTCTGACTCCCTCAGTCTCCACTTGCCTTCTGTGTGATCCTGAACAAATGTCTAACCAGACAAAGATCTCAGACCTCCACCAAAACTCAGTTTAAACCCAGTTGGAAAACCCAGTTAACAAATGCCCATTGCTAAAACTCTGGAACTTCTGACTACCAAAAATGCTGAAATAGCTGAGAAAACTATTTCTTCAGCTGACACATTTCCATAGCTATTGAATGGTTTTCAGAGAGTGAATATTATCTCCTATCTGTCATGTAATATGTCAGGTTTTTCAGATTACTGTTAGTCTTAATCTTAATCTAGCCTCTGACATGAACAGGCCATGATGGAGAAGTAGATACAGCTCCCAGAGACCGCCACTTCTCTGGAACAAGCTTCCAACTCACGTGAAACAGAGCCTCTCCCTGACCCTCTTCCAATGCAACATAGATCAGTGGATGGGTTACCGCAAATTCACTCCTGGTTTGGTGCCGATGTCCCTCCTGGACAGAGGAAATAGGTATTAACTACCATAGACCCTTACCTCTGCGAACTTCATTCACCTAACCACCGACAATTGGGGCAATTTGGGATAAATATGGCTAGGTTTGTAAGGGCTCTAGGGCTGTTAGCCTAGTAACCTTCTATGAATGTATGAACTTAGATCTGGAGTCAAGAGCTGGTGAGCTTCACATTAGAACTTAAAATGGAAGTGCACTGTAACAGTTTTCCTTTTACATCCAAAACAGTCTGGGTGTACCTAATGAACTCTTATTGTAGTTCTAATGCCATCTAAGTGTAATATTTAAATTAGGTTGTTTTGCTGCAGTCATGTAGCTTTGTGTTTGGTGCCATTCGAAGTTCATGGCCCCAAACAGCAGAACAGCTTGGTTACTGATATTATAAAGAATTCAGGCATATGACACTCTAGATGACCTGTTTCATCTCAGTTTGCTGCATTACTTGGAAGAAATGCAGTTGTATTTCACCACATTTTTCAAATCATGTCCTGCTATGAGTTAATGGCATTGTGAAAAGAGAACAAGGTATTACCTACTTCCTGTTGTGTTATACTGGCTGTAATTTCTCTTTGACAGAGATTTTATCGCATCCTGTTTGTTAAGTTATTTTAAAATTATAAATATTCCAATATGCTTTTGTGAGAAGCGGACTTTAGCATCTTGAAATTTAAGATGGTGTTATGTATGCAAATGGCCTCTTGCCATACTCTGGAAGGTTCTATATGATGTACCCTTATTTTAAGCTACATATCCACTAAGCTGCAGAGATTTAATTGGAGCTCTGATTTAATTTTGTAGCTTCAGAATAAAACAGACGGAAACCTCAGCTGTTTAGCAGAAGAACTGATGATATACTGTGGGTGAATCAGGTTTCTACTGCTTCAAAAATATGTTTTCATTTCTTCAAAGGAACACTGATTCACAAGAAAAAAACTAAATTATTTATATATAACTGCAAATGACAAGGACTGGACGACCATCTTTAATTACATCTGTTCATTATCTTTTGCAGGGTATTTTGTCCTGCAGTTTAAAAGAGGCCACATGCCCCTCTCCAGACAGGACCACTCACACGATACCTGTCAGTTGTCTACCCCTAGAAAATCTTCAAGGACCAAGTAAAATGTAAAACTTCTAAATAGATTTGCATAATATGGTAGATCATGCATTTCTTTGATATGTTTTTGGAGACATTATAATACAGAATGGCCGAAATGCTAAATGGCATCATGCCAAACAAAAAACACTGAAAACAGAAAAAACAATGAGAATGCGGTAGATAAGCCAATAAGAATGCAATTTCAGTGTTGGTATATATCATTAGCAGGGATGAGACTGTGCAGAGGGACTTTCCCCCCATATATAGAATGCTTACTAAGTTTTTGGCTTTTGGAGTTTCAGTGGTTTCTGTTCGGCGTAATGACATTTGTCTTTGTAAATGTATTATGTTTGTTTTATGTATTGTAGTCATTTATTCATTTTCCAATACTCACTTTATCCTGTTTGGGTTCATGGGGGACCAAAACCATTTTGACAAGTAAAATATTTCATAACTGTAATTATTGTATCTTGCATGAAATGTCTTACTTATCTTGTCAGACAAGACTTCATTAACAGTCTTATTATTGGTTATTTGTGTACACCCACACTGTGCTAAGATGGGCTGCAAAAAAATCAAATTACATCCCTGAGTGCATGCGCTTCACTGCACTGTTCTCACTTTGCACTGTCAAGCTTATCTGCTTATCAGCTTACAGTACAGGGCTTCTTCTCATGACCTACACCAGCAGAGGGCTACGTTGTGAACAGATTTGGTGGCACGTTTTAATTCTTCTGTGTGTACCTTCAGGAATTCCATGCTGCTTACATTGATAATTGGGTAATATGACAAGGGAAGATGGTGCAAGATTTCATTTTAGACACTTGGTGGTCATTACAAAGAAGGAAATATGCTTGGGCCCCACAAAGTTGCAATGAACTTAAAGTTAGATAACTTAAGAAAGGGATTGCTGGTGGTATGACACCCTGAAGATAAGTTTGAAAAGTGCCTATAGCTGAAAATTATACTTTTTGTTTGCAAGTGCCATTTGAAATACTATTTTACTCAAAATGACACTGTCACATAGTATATTCTGTAAAATGTATAAAAATCCTTTCATAACAATGATAATTTGTGTGAAAGCCCCCTTGTTTTTTTTTTTTTGGCCCTGGTGCTTCTCCTCAACTTCCAGATCTCCCTCATGTTTTAACTCCGCTCCAGACTGGATGCTTCTAACTCTTCCATACCTGCAAGTGAGCAACTTTTTGTGAGCAGGTTCTGGGAGGGAGAGTAGAGATGATGCTCCCTCTTGCTGTGTTTCTAATGCTGACCACAGTCATTTTTAGGGTATGCCATAACTCTGCCTCTCTGTGCTGGTTAAAAATACTGGGTTGGTGTGTGTACATGAGTGTTGTGAGGGAACTACCCCTCTCTTTCTGCTTATGTGCACCTCAGTTGCCCTGACCACTTATTTTGCTCACTAATGCCTCCATCAGTGATTCCTGCTCTCTGTCAGGGAATACAGCAACAAGTGCTCCTCATCACACATCCCACTCTGTCCCTGTCCTCTGAGAGCTGTGAGACAGGGACCACAGCAGCAGGTGCTCCTCATCACACATCCCACCCTGACCCTGTCCTCTGAGAGATGTGAGACAGGGACCACAGCAGCAGGTGCTCCTCATCACACATCTCACCCTGTCCCTGTCCTCTGAGAGATGTGAGACAGGGACCACAGCAGCAGGTGCTCCTCATCATTATCCCACCCTGACCCTGTCCTCTGAGAGACGTGAGACAGGGACCACAGCAGCAGGTGCTCCTCATCACACATCCCACCCTGACCCTGTCCTCTGAGAGACGTGAGACAGGGACCACAGCAGCAGATGCTCCTCATCACACATCTCACCCTGTCCCTGTCCTCTGAGAGATGTGAGACAGGGACCACAGCAGCAGGTGCTCCTCATCACACATCCCACCCTGACCCTGTCCTCTGAGAGACGTGAGACAGGGACCACAGCAGCAGATGCTCCTCATCACACATCTCACCCTGTCCCTGTCCTCTGAGAGATGTGAGACAGGGACAACAGCAGCAGGTGCTCCTCATCACTATCCCACCCTGACCCTGTCCACTGAGAGACATGAGACAGGGACCACAGCAGCAAGTGCTCCTCATCACACATCCCACCCTGATCCTGTCCTCTGAGAGACATGAGACAGTGACAACAGCAGCAGGTGCTCCTCATCACACATCCCACCCTGACCCTGTCCTCTGAGAGACGTGAGACAGGGAACACAGCAGCAGGTGCTCCTCATCACTATCCCACCCTGACCCTGTCCTCTGAGAGACGTGAGACAGGGACCACAGGAGCAGGTCCTCCTCATCACACATCCCACCCTGACCCTGTCCTCTGAGAGATGTGAGACAGGGACCACAGCAGCAGGTGCTCCTCATCACACATCCCACCCTGACCCTGTCCTCTGAGAGACATGAGACAGGGACCACAGCAGCAGGTGCTCCTCATCACACATCCCACCCGGACCCCTGTCCTCTGAGAGACATGAGACAGGGACCATAGCAGCAGGTGCTCCTCATCACACATCTCCCCTGACCCCTGTCCTCTGAGAGACGTGAGACAGGGACCACAGCAGCAGGTGCTCCTCATCACTATCCCACCCTGACCCTGTCCTCTGAGAGACGTGAGACAGGGACCACAGCAGCAGGTGCTCCTCATCACACATCCCACACTGTCCCTGTTCTCTGAGAGACATGAGACAGTGACAACAGCAGCAGGTGCTCCTCATCACACATCCCACCCTGACCCTGTCCTCTGAGAGACGTGAGACAGGGAACACAGCAGCAGGTGCTCCTCATCACTATCCCACCCTGACCCTGTCCTCTGAGAGACGTGAGACAGGGACCACAGGAGCAGGTCCTCCTCATCAAACATCCCGCCCTGATCCTGTCCTCTGAGAGATGTGAGACAGGGACCACAGCAGCAGGTGCTCCTCATCACACATCCCACCCTGACCCTGTCCTTTGAGAGACATGAGACAGGGACCACAGCAGCAGGTTTTCCTCATCACACATCCCACCCGGACCCCTGTCCTCTGAGAGACATGAGACAGGGACCATAGCAACAGGTGCTCCTCATCACACATCTCCCCTGACCCCTGTCCTCTGAGAGACGTGAGACAGGGACCACAGCAGCAGGTGCTCCTCATCACTATCCCACCCTGACCCTGTCCTCTGAGAGACGTGAGACAGGGACCACAGCAGCAGGTGCTCCTCATCACACATCCCACACTGTCCCTGTTCTCTGAGAGACATGAGACAGTGACAACAGCAGCAGGTGCTCCTCATCACACCCCCCCGATCCTGTCCTCTTTGAGACGTGAGACAGGGACCAGAGCAGCAGGTCTTCCTCATCACACATCCCACCCTAAACCTGTCCTCTGAGAGATGTGAGACACGGACCACAGCAGCAGGTGTTCCTCATCATTATCCCACCCTGACCCCTGTCCTCTGAGAGACGTGAGACAGGGACCACAGCAGCAGGTGCTCCTCATCAGACATCCCACCCTGATCCTGTCCTCTGAGAGACGTGAGACAGGGACCACAGCAGCAGGTGCTCTTCATCACTATCCCACCCTGACCCCTGTCCTCTGAGAGACATGAGACATTGACAACAGCAGCAGGTGCTCCTCTTCACCCCCCCTCCCCCTGATCCTGTCCTCTGAGAGACATGAGATAGGGACCACAGCAGCAGGTGCTCCTCATCACTATCCCAACCTGACCCTGTCCTCTGAGAGACGTGAGACAGGGACCACAGCAGCAGGTGCTCCTCATCACTATCCCAACCTGACTCTGTCCTCTGAGAGTCGTGAGACAGGGACTTCAGCAACAGGTGCTCCTCATCACACATCTCACTCTGACCCCTGTCCTCTGAGAGACATGAGACAGGGACCACAGCAGCAGGTGCTCCTCATCACTATCCCACCCTGACCCCTGATCTCTGAGAGATGTGAGACAGGGACCACAGCAGCAGGTGCTCCTCATCAGACATCCCACCCTGATCCTGTCCTCTGAGAGATGTGAGACAGGGACCACAGCAGCAGGTGCTCCTCATCACACATCCCACCCTGACCCTGTCCTTTGAGAGACATGAGACAGGGACCACAGCAGCAGGTTTTCCTCATCACACATCCCACCCGGACCCCTGTCCTCTGAGAGACATGAGACAGGGACCATAGCAACAGGTGCTCCTCATCACACATCTCCCCTGACCCCTGTCCTCTGAGAGACGTGAGACAGGGACCACAGCAGCAGGTGCTCCTCATCACTATCCCACCCTGACCCTGTCCTCTGAGAGACGTGAGACAGGGACCACAGCAGCAGGTGCTCCTCATCACACATCCCACACTGTCCCTGTTCTCTGAGAGACATGAGACAGTGACAACAGCAGCAGGTGCTCCTCATCACACCCCCCCGATCCTGTCCTCTTTGAGACGTGAGACAGGGACCAGAGCAGCAGGTCTTCCTCATCACACATCCCACCCTGAACCTGTCCTCTGAGAGACGTGAGACAGGGACCACAGCAGCAGGTGCTCCTCATCACTATCCCACCCTGACCCTGTCCTCTGAGAGACGTGAGACAGGGACCACAGCAGCAGGTGCTCCTCATCAGACATCCCACCCTGATCCTGTCCTCTGAGAGACGTGAGACAGGGACCACAGCAGCAGGTGCTCTTCATCACTATCCCACCCTGACCCCTGTCCTCTGAGAGACATGAGACATTGACAACAGCAGCAGGTGCTCCTCTTCACCCCCCCTCCCCCTGATCCTGTCCTCTGAGAGACATGAGATAGGGACCACAGCAGCAGGTGCTCCTCATCACTATCCCAACCTGACCCTGTCCTCTGAGAGACGTGAGACAGGGACCACAGCAGCAGGTGCTCCTCATCACTATCCCAACCTGACTCTGTCCTCTGAGAGTCGTGAGACAGGGACTTCAGCAACAGGTGCTCCTCATCACACATCTCACTCTGACCCCTGTCCTCTGAGAGACATGAGACAGGGACCACAGCAGCATGTTCTCCTCATCACATATCCCACCCTGACCCTGTCCTCTGAGAGACGTGAGACAGGGACCACAGCAGCAGGTGCTCCTCATCACTATCCCACCCTGTCCCTGTCCTCTGTGAGACATGAGACAGGGACTTCAGCAACAGGTGCTCCTCATCACACATCTCACTCTGACCCCTGTCCTCTGAGAGACATGAGACAAGGACCGCAGCAGCATTTGCTCCTCATGACACATCCCACCCTGACCCTGTCCTCTGAGAGACGTGAGACAGGGACCACAGCAGCAGGTGCTCCTCATCACACAACCCACTTTGTCCTGTTCTCTGAGAGATGTGAGACAGGAACCACAGCGGCAGGTGCTCTTCATCACACATCCCACCATGACCCCTGTCCTCTGAGAGACATGAGACAGGGACCACAGCATCAGGTGCTCCTCATCACACATCGCACCCTGACCCTGTCCTCTGAGAGACATGAGACAGGGACCACAGCATCAGGTGCTCCTCATCACATATCCCACCCTGACCCTGTCCTCTGAGAGTTGTGAGACAGGGACCACAGCAGCAGGTTGTCCTCATTACTCATCCCACCCTGACCCTGTCCTCTGAGAGACGTGAGACAGGGACCACAGCAGCAGGTGCTCCTCATGCACACATCCCACCCTGATCCTGTCCTCTGAGAGACGTGAGACAGGGACCACAGCAGCAGGTGCTCCTCATCACTATCCCACCCTGACCCTGTCCACTGAGAGACGTGAGACAGGGAACACAGCAGCAGGTGCTCCTCATCACACATCCCACCCTGTCCCAGTCCTCTGAGAGATGTGAGACAGGGACCACAGCAGCAGATGCTCCTCATCACACATTTCACTCTGTCCCTGTCCTCTGAGAAACATGAGACAGGGACCACAGCAGCAGGTGCTCCTCATCACACATCCCACCCTGTCCCTGTCCTCTGAGAGACGTGAGACAGGGACCACAGCAGCAGGTGCTCCTCATCACACATCCCACCCTGACCCTGTTTTCTGAGAGACGTGAGACAGCGACAACAGCAGCAGGTGCTCCTCATCACACATCCCACCATGAACCTGTCCTCTGAGAGATGTGAGACAGGGACCACAGCAGCAGGTGCTCCTCATCACACATCCCACCCTGACCCCTGTCCTCTGAGAGTCATGAGACAGGGACCACAGCAACAGGTCCTCCTCATCACACATCCCACCCTGACCCTGTCCTCTGAGAGACATGAGACAGCGACAACAGCAGCAGGTGCTCCTCATCACACATCCCACCATGAACCTGTCCTCTGAGAGATGTGAGACAGGGACCACAGCAGCAGGTGCTCCTCATCACTATCCCACCCTGACCCCTGATCTCTGAGAGATGTGAGACAGGGACCACAGCAGCAGGTGCTCCTCATCAGACATCCCACCCTGATCCTGTCCTCTGAGAGACGTGAGACAGGGACCACAGCAGCAGGTGCTCCTCATCATCACACCCCCCCTGATCCTGTCCTCTGAGAGATGTGAGACAGGGACCACAGGAGCAGGTGCTCATCATCACACATCCCACCCTGACCCTGTCCTCTGAGAGACGTGAGACAGGGACCACAGCAGCATGTGCTCCTCATCACATATCCCACCCTGACCCTGTCCTCTGAAAGATGTGAGACAGGGACCACAGCAGCAGGTGCTCTTCATCACACATCCCACCCTGACCCTGTCCTCTGAGAGACATGAGACAGGGACCACAGCAGCATGTGCTCCTCATCACATATCCCACCCTGACCCTGTCCTCTGAGAGACGTGAGACAGGGGCCACAGCAGTAGGTCCTCCTCATCACACATCCCACCCTGACCCTGTCCTCTGAGAGACATGAGACAGGGACCACAGCAGCATGTGCTCCTCATCACTATCCCACCCTGACCCTGTCCTCTGAGAGACGTGAGACAGGGAACACAGCAGTAGGTGCTCCTCATCACTATCCCACCCTGACCCTGTCCTCTGAGAGACGTGAGACAGGGACCACAGCAGCAGGTGCTCCTCATCACACATCCCACCCTGACCCCTGTCCTCTGAGAGACATGAGACAGGGACCACAGCAGCAGGTGCTCCTCATCACACATCCCACCCTGATCCTGTCCTCTGAGAGACGTGAGACAGGGACCACAGCCGCAGGTGCTCCTCATCACTATCCCACCCTGACCCTGTACTCTGAGAGACGTGAGACAGAGACCACAGCAGCAGGTGCTCTTCATCACTATCCCACCCTGACCCCTGTCCTCTGAGAGTCGTGAAACAGGGACAACAGCAGCAGGTGCTCCTCATCACTATCCCACACTGACCCTGTCCTCTGAGAGACGTGAGACAGGGACCACAGGAGCAGGTCCTTCTCATTACACATCCCCCCTGTCCTCTGAGAGACGTGAGACAGGGACCACAGCAGCAGGTGCTCCTCATCACACATCCCCACTGACCCTGTCCTCTGAGGGACATGAGACAGGGACCACAGCAGCAGGTGCTCCTCATCACACATCTCCCCTGACCCCTGTCCTCTGAGAGACATGAGACAGGGACCACAGCTGCAGGTGCTCCTCATCACACATCCCACCATGAACCTGTCCTCTGAGAGATGTGAGACAGGGACCACAGCTGCAGGTGCTCCTCATCACACATCCCACCATGAACCTGTCCTCTGAGAGATGAGAGACAGGGACCACAGCAGCAGGTGCTCCTCATCACACATCCCACCCTGTCCTCTGAGAGAAGAGTGACAGGGACCACAGCAGCAGGTGCTCCTCATCACACATCCCACCCTGACCCTGTCCTCTGAGAGACATGAGACAGTGACAACAGCAGCAGGTGCTCCTCATCACACCCCCCCGATCCTGTCCTCTTTGAGACGTTAGACAGGGACCAAAGCAGCAGGTCTTCCTCATCACTATCCCACCCTGAACCTGTCCTCTGAGAGACGTGAGACAGGGACCACAGCAGCAGGTGCTCCTCATCAGACATCCCACCCTGATCCTGTCCTCTGATAGACGTGAAACAGGGACCACAGCAACATGTTCTCCTCATCACATATCCCACCCTGACCCTGTCCTCTGAGAGACGTGAGACAGGGACCACAGCAGCAGGTGCTCCTCATCACACATCCCACCCTGACCCCTGTCCTTTGAGAGACATGAGACAGGGACCACAGCAGCAGGTGCTCCGCATCACACATCCCACCCTGATCCTGTCCTCTGAGAGACGTGAGACAGGGACCACAGCAGCAGGTGCTCCTCATCACTATCCCACCCTGACCCTGTCCTCTGAGAGACGTGAGACAGGGAACACAGCAGCAGGTGCTCCTCATCACTATCCCACCCTGACCCTGTCCTCTGAGAGACGTGAGACAGGGACCACAGCAGCAGGTGCTCCTCATCACTATCCCACCCTGACCCTGTCCTCTGAGAGACGTGAGACAGGGACCACAGCAGCAGGTGCTCCTCATCACTATCCCAACCTGACCCTGTCCTCTGAGAGATGTGAGACAGGGACCACAGCAGCAGGTGCTCCTCATCACACATCCCACCCTGAACCTGTCCTCTGAGAGACGTGAGACAGGGACCACAGCAGCAGGTGCTCTTCATCACTATCCCACCCTGACCCCTGTCCTCTGAGAGACGTGAGACAGGGACCACAGCAGCAGGTGCTCCTCATCACTATCCCAACCTGACCCTGTCCTCTGAGAGACGTGAGACAGGGACCACAGCAGCAGGTGCTCCTCATCACTATCCCACCCTGACTCCTGTCCTCTGAGAGACGTGAGACAGGGACCACAGCAGCAGGTGCTCCTCATCACACAGCCCACCCTGACCCTGTCCTCTGAGAGATGTGAGACAGGGACCACAGCAGCAGGTGCTCCTCATCACACAGCCCACCCTGACCCTGTCCTCTGAGAGACGTGAGACAGGGACCACAGCAGCAGGTGCTCCTCATCACTATCCCACCCTGACCCTGTCCTCTGAGAGACGTGAGACAGGGACCACAGGAGCAGGTCCTCCTCATCACACATCCCCCCTGACCCCTGTCCTCTGGGAGACGTGAGACAGGGACCACAGCAGCAGGTGCTCCTCATCACACATCCCACCCTGACCCTGTCCTCTGAGAGACATGAGACAGGGACCACAGCAGCAGGTGCTCCTCATCACACATCTCCCCTGACCCCTGTCCTCTGAGAGACGTGAGACAGGGACCACAGCAGCAGGTGCTCCTCATCACACATCCCACCCTGACCCCTGTCCTCTGAGAGACATGAGACAGGGACCACAGCAGCAGGTGCTCCTCATCACACATCCCACCCTGACCCTGTCCTCTGAGAGACATGAGACAGTGACAACAGCAGCAGGTGCTCCTCATCACTCCCCCCTGATCCTGTCCTCTTTGAGACGTGAGACAGGGACCACAGCAGCAGGTGCTCCTCATCAGATATCCCACCCTGATCCTGTCCTCTGAGAGACGTGAGACAGGGACCACAGCAGCAGGGGCTCCTCATCACACCCCCCCCGATCCTGTCCTCTGAGAGATGTGAGACAGGGACCACACGAGCAGGTGCTCATCATCACACATCCCACCCTGACCCTGCCCTCTGAGAGACATGAGACAGGGACCACAGCAGCATGTTCTCCTCATCACATATCCCACCCTGACCCTGTCCTCTGAGAGACGTGAGACAGGGACCACAGCAGCAGGTGCTCCTCATCACTATCCCACCCTGACCCTGTCCTCTGAGAGACGTGTGACAGGGACCACAGGAGCAGGTCCTCCTCATCACACATCCCCCCCTGAACCCTGTCCTCTGAGAGACGTGAGACAGGGACCACAGCAGCAGGTGCTCCTCATCACACATCACCCCTGACCCTGTCCTCTGAGAGACGTGAGACAGGGACCACAGCAGCAGGTGCTCCTCATCACTATCCCACCCTGACCCTGTCCTCTGAGAGACATGAGACAGGGACCACAGGAGCAGGTCCTCCTCATCACACATCCCCCCTGAACCCTGTCCTCTGAGAGACATGAGACAGGGACCATAGCAGCAGGTGCTCCTCATCACACATCCCACCCTGACCCTGTCCTCTGAGAGACATGAGACAGTGACAACAGCAGCAGGTGCTCCTCATCACACATCTCCCCTGAACCCTGTCCTCTGAGAGACATGAGACAGGGACCACAGCAGCAGGTGCTCCTCATCACACATCCCACCCTGTCCCTGTCCTCTGAGAGAAGAGTGACAGGGACCACAACAGCAGGTGCTCCTCATCACACATCCCACCCTGTCCCTGTCCTCTGAGAGAAGAGTGACAGGGACCACAGCACCAGGTGCTCCTCATCACACATCCCACCCTGACCCTGTCCTCTGAGATACGTGAGACAGGGACCACAGCAGTAGGTGCTCCTCATCACACATCCCACCCTGACCCTGTCCTCTGAGAGACATGAGACAGTGACAACAGCAGCAGGTGCTCCTCATCACCCCCCCCTGATCCTGTCCTCTGAGAGACGTGAGACAGGGACCACAGCAGCAGGTGCTCCTCATCACATATCCCACCCTGACCCTGTCCCTGTCCTCTGAGAGACGTGAGACAGGGACCACAGCAGCAGGTGCTCCTCCTCACTATCCCACCCTGACCCTGTCCTCTGAGAGACATGAGACAGGGACCACAGCAGCAGGTGCTCCTCATCACTATCCCACTCTGACCCTGTCCTCTGAGAGACATGAGACAGGGACCACAGCAGCAGGTGCTCCTCATCACACAGCCCACCCTGACCCTGTCCTCTGAGAGACGTGAGACAGGGACCACAGCAGCAGGTCCTCCTCATCACACATCCTCCCTGACCCTGTCCTCTGAGAGACGTGAGACAGGGACCACAGCAGCAGGTGCTCCTCATCACACATCCCCCCTGACCCTGTCCTCTGAGACACGTGAGACAGGGACCACAGCAGCAGGTGCTCCTCATCATACATCCCACCCGGACCCCTGTCTTCTGAGAGACATGAGACAGGGACCACAGCAGCAAGTGCTCCTCATCATACATGTCCCCTGACCCCTGTCCTCTGAGAGACGTGAGACAGGGACCACAGCAGCAGGTGCTCCTCATCACACATCCCACCCTGTCCCTGTCCTCTGAGAGAAGAGTGACAGGGACCACAACAGCAGGTGCTCCTCATCACACATCCCACCCTGTCCCTGTCCTCTGAGAGAAGAGTGACAGGGACCACAGCACCAGGTGCTCCTCATCACACATCCCACCCTGACCCTGTCCTCTGAGAGACGTGAGACAGGGACCACAGCAGCAGGTCCTCCTCATCACACATCCCACCCTGTCCCTGTCCTCTGAGAGAAGAGTGACAGAGACCACAGCACCAAGTGCTCCTCATCACACATCCCACCCTGACCCTGTCCTCTGAGAGACGTGAGACAGGGACCACAGCAGCAGGTGCTCCTCATCACACATCCCACCCTGACCCTGTCCTCTGAGAGACATGAGACAGTGACAACAGCAGCAGGTGCTCCTCATCACCCCCCCCCCGATCCTGTCCTCTGAGAGACATGAGACAGGGACCACAGCAGCAGGTTCTCCTCATCACTATCCCACCCTGATCCTGTCCTCTGAGAGACGTGAGACAGGGACCACAGCAGCAGGTGCTCCTCATCACTATCCCACCCTGACCCTGTCCTCTGAGAGACGTGAGACAGGGACCACAGCAGCAGGTGCTCCTCATCACTATCCCACCCTGACTCCTGTCCTCTGAGAGACGTGAGACAGGGACCACAGCAGCATGTGCTCCTCATCATACAGCCCACCCTGACCCTGTCCTCTGAGAGACATGAGACAGTGACAACAGCAGCAGGTGCTCCTCTTCACCCCCCTCCCCCTGATCCTGTCCTCTGAGATACATGAGACAGGGAACACAGCAGCAGGTTCTCCTCATCACACATCCCACCCTGAACCTGTCCTCTGAGAGATGTGAGACAGGGACCACAGCAGCAGGTGCTCCTCATCACTATCCCACCCTGACCCTGTCCTCTGAGAGACATGAGACAGGGACCACAGCAGCAAGTGCTCCTCATCACACATCCCACCCTGATCCTGTCCTCTGAGAGACGTGAGACAGGGACCACAGCAGCATGTGCTCCTCATCATACAGCCCACCCTGACCCTGTCCTCTGAGAGACATGAGACAGTGACAACAGCAGCAGGTGCTCCTCTTCACCCCCCTCCCCCTGATCCTGTCCTCTGAGATACATGAGACAGGGAACACAGCAGCAGGTTCTCCTCATCACACATCCCACCCTGATCCTGTCCTCTGAGAGATGTGAGACAGGGACCACAGCAGCAGGTGCTCCTCATCACTATCCCACCCTGACCCTGTCCTCTGAGAGACGTGAGACAGGGACCACAGCAGCAGGTGCTCCTCATCATACAGCCCACCCTGTCCCTGTCCTCTGAGAGACGTGAGACAGGGACCACAGCAACAAGTGCTCCTCATCACTATCCCACCCTGACCCTGTCCTCTGAGAGATGTGAGACAGGGACCACAGGAGCAGGTCCTCCTCATCACACATCCCCCCTGACCGCTGTCCTCTGAGAGACATGAGACAGGGACCACAGCAGCAGGTGCTCCTCATCAGTCGTCCCACCCTGACCCTGTCCTCTGAGAGACATGAGACAGGGACCACAGCAGCAGGTGCTCCTCATCAGTCGTCCCACCCTGACCCTGTCCTCTGAGAGCCGAGAGACAGGGACCACAGCAGCAGGTGCTCCTCATCACACATCCCCCCTGACCCTGTCCTCTGAGAGACGTGAGAAGGCATATTCTTTAACATTCTTCTCCATTTCTTTCACAGTGCACTCGTTTAGCACCCAAAGCACTAATCAGTCCCTGTTTGTCTGGGTTACTGGCACACCTTCATTCCTCTTTGTCTCATAAACCTTCATCTGTCTGTGCAAGTTGGCCACCTCCATGTCCAACTTTATATTCAGTGTATTATCATTACTATATATTGTGATTTAGTATTGCATTTATACATATTTGACATTTGATATGCCTTCCGTATTACTGTTACCTGTGCATGCTCTATAATTACTTTTAAGAATGTGCTAATTAACTGTCTGTGCCAAACTTGTAATTATGTATAGTGTGTGTACCCACATGTGTGTGTGTGTGTGTGTGTGTGTGTGTGTGTGTGTGTGTGTGTGTGTGTGTGTGTGTGTGTGCATGCGCACGTGTTTGTGTGTTTGACACAGTCATGGACATGGTTTTGGTTATGTGGTACCTTCATCTAGCCTGAAATGGACACTTCTAAATGCATTATGTGCAGTCGTTAACATATGCAGAAGACTGTAGTTGTTAGCACTTGTACTGAGTGTAGTTGTTAGCAGTTGTACTGAGTGTAGTTGTTAGCAGTTGTACTGAGTGTAGTTGTTAACATTTTTACTAAAACTGTGGTTGTTAGCACTTGTACTGAGTGCAGTCGCTAACTTATGCACTAAGACTGTAGTTGTTAGCACTTGTAGTGAGTGTAGTCATTAACATTTATAGTAAGACTGTAGCTGTTAGCACTTGTACTGAGTGCAGTCATTAACATTTATAGTAAGACTGTAGCTGTTAGCACTTGTACTGAGTGCAGTCATTAACATTTATAGTAAGACTGTAGCTGTTAGCACTTGTACTGAGTGCAGTCATTAACATATGCACTAAGACTGTAGTTGTTAGCACTTGTAGTGAGTGTAGTTAACATTTTTACTAAGACTGTAGTTGTTAGCACTTGTACTGAGTGTAGTCGTTAACATTTTTACTAAGACTGTAGCTGTTAGTATTTGTACTGAGTGCAGTCGTTAACATATGTAGTAAGACTGTAGCTGTTAGCACTTTTACTTAGTGCAGTCGCTAACATTTTTACTGACTGTAGCTGTTAGCACTTGTTCTGAGTGTAGTCATTAACATTTATAGTAAGACTGTAGTTGTTAGCACTTGTAGTGAGTGTAGTTGTTACCACTTGTACTGAGTGTAGTTGTTAACATTTTTACTAAGACTGTAGTTGTTAGCACTTGTACTGAGTGCAGTCGCTAACTTATGCACTGAGAATGTAGTTGTTAGCACTTGTACTGAGTGCAGTCATTAACATTTATAGTAAGACTGTAGCTGTTAGCACTTGTACTGAGTGCAGTCATTAACATATGTAGTAAGACTGTAGCTGTTAGCACTTGTAGTGAGTGTAGTTAACATTTTTACTAAGACTGTAGCTGTTAGTATTTGTACTGAGTGCAGTCGTTAACATATGTAGTAAGACTGTAGCTGTTAGCACTTTTACTTAGTGCAGTCGCTAACATTTTTACTGACTGTAGCTGTTAGCACTTGTTCTGAGTGTAGTCATTAACATTTATAGTAAGACTGTAGTTGTTAGCACTTGTAGTGAATGTAGTTGTTACCACTTGTACTGAGTGTAGTTGTTAACATTTTTACTAAGACTGTAGTTGTTAGCACTTGTACTGAGTGCAGTCGCTAACTTATGCACTGAGAATGTAGTTGTTAGCACTTGTACTGAGTGTAGTCATTAACATTTATAGTAAGACTGTAGCTGTTAGCACTTGTACTGAGTGCAGTCATTAACATATGTAGTAAGACTGTAGCTGTTAGCACTTGTAGTGAGTGTAGTTAACATTTTTACTAAGACTGTAGCTGTTAGCACTTGTACTGAGTGTAGTCGTTAACATTTTTACTAAGACTGTAGCTGTTAGCATTTGTACTGAGTGCAGTCGTTAACATATGTAGTAAGACTGTAGCTGTTAGCACTTTTACTTAGTGCAGTCGCTAACATTTTTACTGACTGTAGCTGTTAGCACTTGTTCTGAGTGTAGTCGTTAACATTTTTACTAAGACTGTAGCTGTTAGCATTTGTACTGAGTGTAGTGGTTAACATATGCACTAAGACTGTAGCTGTTAGCACTTGTACTGAGTGCAGTCATTAACATTTTTACTAAGACTGTAGCTGTTAGCATTTGTACTGAGTGCAGTCGTTAACATATGTAGTAAGACTGTAGTTTTAGCACTTGTACTGAGTGTAGTCGTTAATATTTTTACTAAGACTGTAGCTGTTAGCATTTGTACTGAGTGCAGTCGTTAACATATGTAGTAAGACTGTAGCTGTTAGCACTTTTACTTAGTGCAGTCGCTAACATTTTTACTGACTGTAGCTGTTAGCACTTGTTCTGAGTGTAGTCGTTAACATTTTTACTAAGACTGTAGCTGTTAGCATTTGTACTGAGTGTAGTGGTTAACATATGCATTAAGACTGTAGCTGTTAGCACTTGTACTGAGTGCAGTCATTAACATTTTTACTAAGACTGTAGCTGTTAGCACTTTTATTGAGTGTAGTCGTTAACATATACACTAAGACTGTAGCTGTTAGCACTTGTACTGAGTGCAGTCTTTAGCAGTTTTACTAAGACAGTAGCTGTTAGCACTGGCACTGAGTGTAGCTGTTAACATATGCACTAGGACTGTAGTTGTTAGCATGTGTACTGAGTGTAGGCATTAACATATGCATCAGGACTGTAGTTGTTAACATTTGCACTGAGTGTAGTTGTTAACATTTGCACTGAGTGTAGCTGTGAACAATTAAAAAGACAATTCATTTCCAGGTGACTGAACTGTTGATATGAATTTAACCTGCTTTTGGATATCCCAGAAGCAAGGTAGTGTCAAGAAATTTCTCATGAGAAGGCAGCCTTTTGTTTTCAAAGGATTAGGTCTTAAAATTCATATCTAAATGAATGCCACAGTGCTGAGATTAATCATGTGTTTCTGCCATTTACTAGCATGTTTTCAGTTTTTTTTTGAGAAGATACTTATCTGAAAGAAAAAAAACACGTCTCAGAGCAGCTTTCCTGGAGCAGGAAAGCAAACTGAAAACATCTTGAACTGCATTATAAATGCAAGAGAAATAAAACGGCAGCTGCCATGAATGGGACATATTCTGTCTCTTGTGTACTGTCTATATTTATTTTCTCCAAAACTGAATATTGCCGGAGTAGAATAAGGCAAAATATTTCTGTGTGTGCATATGGGGAGGGGAAGGTCCGGCACACTACTAGTTTACTCACATAAAAGTAACTGAAGTCAAACCAAAATCCCATTATTTGTACCTAAAAACTTTAGTCTCATAGCAAGGGCCTTTTTGCTATGCTTTATGAAGAGTGGGCAGTTAGTTGTACATTATTAGTTTTTTTCTATGTGCATTCAGAAATGTCGCTACTTTTGGAAGTGGTATGCATTAGATGACTAGAAGTATTTTCAACTCTGCCTTCTAGTTACCATCAGAACTGGAAATCACAAAAATGTCGTAAGCATTTTCTTGAATACAGATTGTATATACTTCGTATACACTTAGTGTAGGCTTTATAGTTTCATGACACAGGTGCTATTTTTACTCCTTTTTTGAAACAGTATATTATCCAAAATGCTTTCACTTCAACCGAAACTTGGATGTCAAACAACCATCTCTCTCTAAATCCCAGTAAAACCAAACTTGTAATATTCCCCCCCAAGAAGCTACTGCTCTGAACAAGAATGTTTTTTTTTCTGTCCAATCCTATAATAATACTCTCATTGAAGTCATTCTAAGTACCAAACTGCTAGGAGTTATTATTGATGAAAATCTAACATTCGACTAGCAACATAAAAAAAACACATCAAAAATTAGGTACCCTGTAACGACACAAATACTACCTTAATATTACTGCTAAAAAAGCTGTCTAGAAACACATACAAAATGAGGTACCCTGTAACGACACAAATACTACCTTAATATTACTTCTAAAAAAGCTCTAGCATCACCTTCCTGCTACCAATCCTCACGAAATTGAGTCCCCCCTGAAAACCAAACTGCACTCGTTACAAGATTGCCAAATCTGTAGCAAATTCAAAAAACTCAGCACACCACTGTTTATCTCTACAACAGCTAAACTGGCTCGAACTCCCACACTACCTCACTTATTCACAATTAACCACTGCACATAAACTCATATACAAGCCTTCAACTTGCCCCTCCCACTCCTCCTTATTGACTACATCCCACCCTAACAGGTCACTAAGATCCAAAAACACAATGATGCTGAAAGTTGAAAAGCCTAACCTTGCAAGCTGGTCAAATGCTTTACTCTTTTACTGTCTCAAAACTACGGAATGCCCTCCCACCTTCTGTCAGAACAGTCAGTAATCCTGATCTCTTTAAGAAGTCTCCCAGATCACACCTCTCTTCTCTCTGCCAATGTACTTGTGCCAAAATAGTACCCCCTAACACTTGATCCACTACTATATTTCTTTGCAATATCACTACTCTCTTACTTGCTGAATTCAACTGTTTATGCCTACAAAACTCCAAGTAACAATCAAAACTGTTACACTACCTGACTAACTCCATCCTCAGTGATCAAATTGTAGACAATGTTGATGTGTAATGTTTGTAAATAACTTGTACCGTTGTGTTTAATATTTATTTCCATGCATTGAGACTGTAAATACAGTGTGTATTGTGCTTTTTCTTGCATGTACTATTAATGTTATATGGAGCTTTTCTCCCCGGGGCCTTCAATGAAAATGGTCTCACCCAGGCCCAGTAGACTTTCCTGGCTAACAAATGCAATAAATAAATAAATACATAAATAAATAAATAATAGTATAGCATTATCTATTCATTGTCTTTGTTCTTCTTTCCTTTGATTAACAAGTTTGAAGAGAATGGATAACACAAAAGACAGGTCAAAGTCTGTCATACATGTACACAGAGCTGACATGAATGATAGCCAATGAAATGATTTTTTTCTCATGTATTAACTTCAATATCAAATTGCCTGTTCCATGTAAATGTGAAAATCTATACTATCCTACATTCTGATGTACCCACGTCATATGGCACGTCAAAGATTCTCTCATAAATATGAACAGTAACAACATGAGCATGAATTCTACAGGGCTGGCATAATGGTTAAAGTGTTTACACTACAGACACAAGGTACAGGGATTGATTCTCACATGGGGTAATTGGCTAGGCTTGCAATGGCGAGAGCAATTAGCCTAGTACTGATCTATGAAGACCTCATATAGAACAGTAACCTATGTATAACTTTGCACTGTCTTCTGTATCCAGCTGTCAAAAACATATACTTGATGTAAAATGTGAAAATCTGTATATGAATTGTCCTGCTGTCTAATCCATGTCACATTGACATTAGCCATTTTGTCTTGTACATAGCTGTTTACTATGCCTAAAACACTAACTGAGGAACATCCTTCTGTCTTAATTACCTGTATCAAACAGTACCTTTTTCTTTCACCTTGGCTAATAGCCTTGCACCAGTCACCTTGAAGGATCAATTTTCAGTCCTTGGCTATGGAGACTGACAAACACAGTAGATGACAAATTGTAAGATGGAAGCTAAAAATAAATAATGAATGACAGTCATGCCAAACAAAAGCAAGTCTACAGAAATAAATTCTTGCCAGGACTTATCCAGTCAAAACATTACCTAATGTATCTGGCCTTTCTTTGTTTAATATAGGTGCTCCTACTATGTGGGAACATTGAACAGCAAGCCCCTTCCCAATGATAATGTTTCTTTGTAGGGGAGTATTCTAGAAATAGAATAATCAATGTGCTCTCTTTTCTAGCTGTCATAATCCCCCGTGCCACAAGGTTCCACCTATCTTCTGCTGGTTTGCTAGTGCACACTGTTATTTAACTGGGAAGTTACTTCACGGCATCTTCAGTTTGGTTATAGTTTCACAATGGTCACCTCACTTTTTGTCACCATAAATAGTTCACTGAACATTTTTTACCTATTTTTAAGAGATTTTAGGGTATAAAAGCTACATTGCAGTCTGAAGCTTGCTGAGCTAACATCCTTTTCACTGTGCTTGCGAATGTGAGTTTGCAGTAGACAAATAGCACCCCCTTCCTAGGGTTTTTCATTTGACGTATGTATTTTGTCTGCTGATCATCCCTGCAGGAGTGAGTAGTGAGTTACCAAGCTAAGAAAACTAAGGAGGATGAATGCTTGGAAGCACATTTGCTTAAATAGAAGAGTAAAATGTTAGAGGAAATGTGAGCTAAGAAGAGATGGCAACCAATAAGGATGAAGAGAATACGTTTCTTAAAGAAGTGGGGAAAAAAGCTAAAACTTAAGATTCATAATGGTAATATGCACCTAGAAGCTCCCACCATGGGAGAAATACAGCATTTGTGCAATAGCAATGGAAGACTTATTACCTTGAAGAACAAAGCAAATAGCCTAACAGACAAATAAACGACAAGCAATTTTCTGACCCAAAAGAAACTATTACTCTTAGGGTTGTTAAAATTTAAGAATCTTATTATTCACTTCTTATGACTGAAAAGGATCAATACACCAGCCCACCTACCTAGTTAATAAAAGGCCAGTAAATAAAGAGTAAAATAAACCTTCCTCCGACTGGAGTTC
Source organism: Protopterus annectens (assembly GCF_019279795.1). Lineage (NCBI taxonomy): Eukaryota > Metazoa > Chordata > Ceratodontiformes > Protopteridae > Protopterus > Protopterus annectens. The sequence goes on along the minus strand of NC_056744.1, from coordinate 1,787,882,496 downwards.
TACAGAAAATTTCACAAAACTGAATACGGCTGTGTGACACACGGAAATACTGCCAGCCCAGCTATCTGGAAATTTGTAAATAATTATATGTTATTTGTGAATATTAAAATGATTTATATAGAAGTGTGACAGAAGGAGATATTGCCAGCCCATCTATCTGGAATTTTGGAAGTGCTTATGTGTCATTTGTGAATGGCAACCTGTTTCATGTAAGATGCTTGTGCTACAACTGTTTTAGAACTGTACATTATGTACTGAGCTAAAATGTAACCACAGAATGCCCTGCTGGCTTAGAACAGAAATGTATATAAACTATTGTAATTGTGTAAATGTATATGTTTTAATAGTGGAAACTAGAACATAGAGGGTTAACTTGCAAAACTTCAAGAAAATAGTTGAAATTAAATTGTTTTACGATTGTGCTATAAAAGTTATCTTTCAGTTTCTGTCAACCGGAGACAGGATGTCTACACTAGGGGACTCTCTGTGCTGTTTTGTAAGTGTTTTATTGTTTTATATCCTCTAGCAGTTGCAAACATCTGAAGGCTATGTATTGTCACAGAGAATATTTAAATGTTGGTAGTTTCTGACAATGGGGTTTTAGCTTGGGAACTAAAGTCAGGTGACAAAAAGTAATGTCATCCAAGCTAACCCAGCAGTAATATTTGATATTAATTTAAGAACTGTCTGAGAGAGAGAGAGAGAGAGCGAGAAAGAGAGGATTTTGTATTTGTCTTTGACCTGATAGTATCAGCTGGGAAACATCCACTCACCTTGCCTTGCTGTAAGTAAGTTTCTAGGGTATAGTAACTCTTTTGGATTCAGATAGGAATGTAGTAAAGTATAGCTTACTTGTTTTCTTTATTTATTTGAGACTGTCCTGCAATATTGTTTTAAATATTTCCTGTGATTTTGAACTCTGATGTAACTGATACTTATTTAGTATTGTCTTGTTATTTTAATGTTTATTATTAAATATATTTAAACCTTTTAATTATTTCGTCTGTTTTGAGATATTTAAGTTCTTAGAGTACTTGCCTATCTATCTGGTCACATTGTACAGGCCACTCCTAAATAGCCTTGCTCTTGGTCAAAGTACCATTTGGATTAATAGTAACATTACACAAGATTGGACACCCTTTGTTAAGGGCCTTAAAGTAGCTGAGTGGCTGGTGGCAGTCAAAATGACCTTCTAATAAATAAATAAAAAGATGCCCAATAGAGCAGTAGTTACATCATAACCTCCACACTTAGAACGAAACATATAGCTGGAAACAAAAAGTCTTTATTCATTTCTTTCCTTGTTTTTCCTTGTTAAGTGCTTTCTTCCCCTGCATGACTCTTTGGGGACATCATCAGAACAATATACATTCCCCCTACTTTGTCAACCTTATTTATACATACAAAAAAGAATAATTCAATTAACCAACTAATTAATTGATGGTTATAATTAATACATTAAATACTTCTCTACTTAAAAAACACAGTGTGTTTAGAGATTTGCCACAAAAACTATGTTTACATTATACACAAAACCATAATAAAAAAAACATAATAAAAACAATCATAAAATTAAAGCCTTCTTCTTTAAAATGGGTACTAGGGAAACAAAATCATTTAAACCTGGTGCTTGTAAGGCATTTAACTTAATAATCCAATAAAATTCTCTAAGATCAACCTGACGTTCCCACCAACCACCTCTGAAATTATGTGGGACAACTTCCAGAATCCCAAACTTAAATATTGTATCCCCCTGGTATTCTAATGTGTACCTATAAAGGGCATTGTTGGTGTTGTAATTAGCAATAGCATATAAATACTCATAAATTCGGGTATTGGAGTCCCTGACCATTTTGCCAATATAAAAATGTGCACATTTGGCAAATAGAAATAGAAATAACTCCCTTGGTGTTGCAATTTCCTTTATGTAAAGAAATGCCTCTGTTGTTGCCTTCAGTGTGCACTACATCTTTATCCAAAATAAAGGGACATTGGTTACAACAACCACATCTAGTGGTTCCTTTGATTGTCATAGTTCTGGGTACTGAAACTTGCTCCATTAGATTTTTAAAGTTCTTTCCTGCTTTATATACAAACTTTGGTGATTGACCTAGGAGATGAAAAATATAGAGGTTACCTTTGAATATGTTCCAGTTCCTTATGATAATGTCCCTAAGTGTTCTTTCCCCTACACCAAAAGGAATAACCATACTTGTATTATAACTCTCCTTTCCTGTGCAATTGTTTTCTATTTTTGCAGTTGTACTTGTCATCCTCCCAGTGTGTACATTCCCCACTGTTGCCAGTGGTGAGGACTGAGGCTCCTTGATTACTGGGTCAGTGCAGGGGTGTCACATATTAATTGGTGGCAGTGGTGGAATATCCACATCACATATTAATTGGCTGGCAGAGGTGGGATATCCAACTCACATATTAATTGGCTTGTAGTGGTAGGATATCCACATATTAGGATTCAATGGTGTGGATATTGAATTCTTGGAGCCTCTAAACAGTGGTCAGTGAGGAAGGTGTTTGTACTCTCAATCAACCACACAATGACTATTCAGAGTTTCATATCACAATTCTTTTTATTTTTTTTGGTAGCTTAGTTACTCAGGGAGAGCAGGCAAGCATGTCAGCAGAGGAGTATGGCAAGCTGATAAGGAGCCAGTTGGCTGAGATGTGCCAGGCTAAAGGACTGGTGCATGCTAACCTGACTAAAGCAGAAATGACTTCAGCCTTGGACACAGCTGGATCACAGACCAGCAATCAGGAGGATAACCAGGCTAGCCTTGGAGATTTACAACGCTCAGAAAATGAACAGTTCAACCTTTCCATAGTGGACTTAAAGATCCATCTGGAGTTAAAGAGACTTGAATTGGAGGTCAAACGTTTGGAAATAGAATCAGCAGAGAGACTGTGGCAGGAGAAGCAAATGGAATTAGAAGCAGCAGAGAGACTGAGACATCTGGAGGCTGAGGAGAATGAGAGGCAGAGACAACATGAAAAGGAGATGCTGACTCTTCGCCAGGGTCATGGAGGTAATGGGGAATGGAGTAACCGAACCCCCAAAGCAACAAAGGTCAGTAAATTTCTTCCACAATTTACAGAGGGGGATAGTTTTGACAGTTTCATTCATATTTTTGAAAGGGTACGTAAACAGTATAATGTTGAACAAGGACTCTGGATATGGTTCCCGACTCCCTTACTTCATGGTAAAGCTATAACTGCTATTTCTAAATTGTCTGATACTGATTGCTTAAATTATAATGCAGTCAAAAATTGTTTGTTATAATGTTTTAAGTTAATACCTGAAGCTTATAGGAAAAAGTTTTGTGAGCAGACATGCAAGGCAGATGAAAGTGTGTGTGAATATATTGCTGAACTAAGCACTTATTTTCATAGGTGGGTGAGTGGATGTCAGGTAACCACTTTTGAAGGGTTGACAGACCTTTTGTTAAGGAAACAAGCTCTTAGCACATTGCCTGAGGACATGAAAATTTGGTTAGCTGATAGGCAATTCAATACTGCAGATGAGTTGGGGAAGAAGAGAGACCTATACCTAGCAAGCAGGGCATCACTGCACAGGAAAGGGATACCCAGTGCTGATTCTAGTCTCCCAAAAGAAATACTGACTGACAGAGGTGCCAATTTCATGTCAGACCTGCTGGCGTGTCTTTGGAAGTACTGTGGGGTGAAGCACCTAAAAAACACCCTTTACCATCCCCAGAATAATGGTCTTGTTGAGAGGTTAAATTCTACACTCAAGACGATGCTACAGGCATTTGCAGACCAGTTTAAGAGGGACTGGAACAAATATTTGCCCCATCTATTGTTTGCTTGCAGAGAGATGCCCCAGGAATCCACAGGTTTTTCACCCTTCGAGTTGCTGTATGGGCATAGGGTGAGGACGCCTCTAGATTTGATTCAAGATGAGTGGGAGGGTGAGTGTGAATCCCACAAGATCTGTTGTGGCATATGTCCTAAACCTCAGGTCAAGGCTCAAGAAACTCATGTGCTTGGCCCAGGAGAACCTGGCAGAAGCCCAACAGCAGTAAAAGGTCTGTTAACATAATGAAACATTACCAATGATAGGGAGGCTCTGGTGCTAAGTATCTGCAGTAGAAGCAGGTGGAGTCTGAGGGGGGTCTATAGCTACAGGGAGCCAGCCAACCAAATCTCAAATTACTATGGTGGAGTCTAAGGTTGCAGGCATGTGATGGGACAGTGCAGCACCACAGTGGAGTTAGTAATGCCAACACAGATAGGCTCTTAAGAATGGAGCTGGGTTAAAGTATTCCCAGATAGGCTTTGTCTCTCAAGCAATGTTTCTCAAGGGTCACTTAAAAAAACTAGCTTGAGGTTTTTGGGGGGAAGAAGTGTGACACAGGGAAATACTGCCAGCTCAGCTATCTGGAATTTTGTAAATAATTATACGTCATTTGTGAATATTAATATGATTTATACAGAAGTGTGACAAAAGGAGATATTGCCAGCCCATCTATCTGGAATTTTGCAAGTGGTTATGTGTCGTTTGTGAATGCCAACATGCTTCATGTAAGATACTTTTGCTACAACTGTGTTAAAACTGTACATTATGTACTGAGATAAAATGTAACCACAGCATGCCCTGCTGGCTTAGAACAGAAATGTATATAAACTATTGTAACTATGTAAATGTATATGTTTTAACAGTGGACACTAGCATATAGAGGGTTAACTTGCAAAACGTCAAGAAAATAGTTGAAATTAAATTGTTTTACAGTTGTGCTATAAAAGTTATCTTTCAGTTTCAGACAACAGGATACAGGATGTCTACACTAGGGGGCTCTCTGTGTTGTTTCACAAGTGCTTTATTGTTTTATGTCTTCTAGCAGTTGCAAACATCTGAAGGCTCTGTACTTTCACAGAGAGATGTTAAATGTTGGTAGTTTCTGAAAATGGGGGGGGGGGGGGGTTAGCTTGGGAACTAAAGTCAGGTGACAAAAAGTGATATCATCCAAGCTAACCCAGCAGTAATATTTGATATCAAGAGTGGGTGCATTTTGTATTTGTCTTTGACCTGACAGTATCAGCTGGGAAACATCCACTCACCTTGCCTTGCTGTAAGTAAGTTTCTAGGGCATGGTAACTCTTTTATATTCAGATAGGAATGTAGTAAAGTACAGCTTAGATGTTTTCTTTCTTTATTTGAGACTGCCCTGTAATGTTGTTTTAAATATTTCCTGTGATTTTGAACTCTGATGTAACTGATTATTTATTTAGTATTGTCTTGTTATTTTATTATTTATTATTAAATATATTTAAACCTTTTAATTGTAGCTGGTCTGTTTAGATATATTTAAGCTCTTAGAGTACTTGCCTATCTATTTGGTGACACTGTACATGCCACTCCAATAGCCTGGCTCTTGGCAAACTATCATTTGGATTAATAGTAACATTACACAATAGGATTGGACACCCTTTATTAAGGGCCTTAAAGTAGCTGATAAAGAGTGACTGGTGGCAGTCAGAACTACCTTCTAGTCTGGGCAGAAGGGGGCATAGCTGGTAAACCTGTGCCAGCCTTTTCTAGGAGTGTGTGTATGTTTGTATATACATCAAATCTCAAAGAGTGTGTGTGTCAGCTACTTGGGCAGGGATACAAAGCACTGTCTGGACAGAGAGGTACTGGAGATCTTAGTCTGGCCACTCAGCTGAGATCTCAGTCCTATAGCTGTGTCAGTGGGGAGTCTTATTAGGGATCTGGAGAAAGAGGGAGAAACCAGCCCCGTACTGACTGTGATCTCTGTGTGCTCTTAAGGGAAATTGCACTTTACTGTGTGTGTACTTGTCATCCTCCTAGTGTGTACGTTTCTCACTGTTGCCAGTGGTAAGGATTGAGGGTCTTTGATTACTGGGCCAGTGCAGGGGCATCACAGGCTGTAACATGGCAACTGAAGTATTTCCATGCTGAAACCCACACCTGACTATTCAAGGTTGGTTAAAAACTGGTAAAAGCATGTTTTGGGATTTAAAACTCTGAACAGATGCAGGTCTTGCAACAGCTAATGCCAATTCAGAATGTATTGGTTCAATGTAAGTTATCCAGCCAAGATTTATTACATTTACCTATGTACATACCTGTTTAGCAATCTGAAGGCTGATCCTTTACAATCCTTACTGTCTCTCCAACACAAATGAAAATTACTGCCATATCAGCATTTCTTCTTTGAGATAAGAAATCTGGGTTGGAGAACAGACCTGCAAAGATGATTTATGCTTCCTGAATACTAGCAGCAAGGTCTGTAAATAGCTTTACTTGCATGTCATTTTGGCTCATTGTTGAATTTACTGCCTTTAAAGATTCCCGTAATTAAATATATAAAGTAAACATCATCCTGCAAGTGACTCAGAGTATAATAAATCAATTCTAAACTTGGTCTTCTTTAATTTAGATTATCAGTGAACATTCCTGTTTAAAGGATCATTGACATGATCTCTGACTACTGCTGTCCAGTGTGTGTGTGTGTGTGTGTGTGTGTGTGTGTGTGTGTGTGTGTGTGTGTGTGTGTGTGTGTGTAGATGTGAGACTGTATATCTGCATATATAGGTTCATGATGAAGAATCATTACTACCAATTTATGTCCCTACCACTTTGTCTCTCCTCAGCATCCAGGGTCTTTACTGATGCCTGCCTTCTTTGTTATGTAAGCAGTCTCAGTTTACTGTATGCAAACATTAGAGGTTCTGCTTTTCCCATAAACCTCAGAATAGTTTCTGAACAATGCAACAAATTTCCAGAAGACAGAAGTTACCATACTTTACAAAAAAATACCAGCTGGTCTCCAGTCACAGCATACAGTTTTTAGTGGTAGTTCTGTGTGCAGATTATTTTAAGTGTTTTTCCCCCCAGATTAAACATCTGGAAATCTCATCCCCCTTACAGCACACTTCATAGAGTCTTTGGACCACCTTGTTTCAGTCCAATAACTTATCCAATGACACTACCATTTTATTCATCTACATGTCAGTCTTTTCTACTGCCTGAACCCACTGAGATACTGACCACAAATTTAAATAATGTTTTAGGAGCTTACTGTGAGTTTCTGTCCACTCATGGAGAATGGACACCAAAACCACTCTATACTGTACTTCTTCATACAGGACATGAATGCGGTGGTCTCTGCTTTTGAAATCTTTCATGTCCAGACTCCAGGTCATTGCTTTATAGATGAAGTGAGACAGTGCAAGTTTTGTATTGGTTCATCAACAAAGAGGGAAGATGGGCACCTATTCATAACAAACAGGGAAAATAGGCACCCATTCATAACAAACAGGGAAAGTGGGCACCCATTCATAACAAACAGGGAAAGAGGGCACCCATCCATAACAAACAAGGAAAGAGGGCACCCATCCATAACAAACAGGGAAAGAGGGCACCCATCCATAACAAACAAGGAAAGGGGGCACCCATCCATAACAAACAGGGAAAGAGGGCACCCATCCATAACAAACAGGAAAAGAGGGCACCCATTCATAAGAAACAGGGAAAGTGGGCACCCATTCATAACAAACAAGGAAAGAGCACACCCATCCATAACAAACAAGGAAAGAGGGCACCCTTCCATAACAAACAGGGAAAGAGGGCACTCATCCATAACAAACAAGGAAAGAGGGCACCCATCCATAACAAACAGGGAAAGAGGGCACCCATCCATAACAAACAGGGAAAGTGGGCATCCATCCATAACAAACAGGGAAAGAGGGCACCCATCCATAACAAACAGGGAAAGTGGGCACCCATTCATAACAAACAGGGAAAGAGGGCACGAATTCATAACAAACAGGGAAAGTGAGCTCCATTCATAACAAACAAGGAAAGTGGTACCAGTCTATAACATATAGGGAAGGTGGACACCCATCCGTAACAAACAAGGAAAGTGAGCACCCATTCATAACAAACAAGGAAGGAGGGCACACATCCATAACAAACAGGGAAAATGGACACCAGTCCATAAAAAACAAGGAAAGTGGGCACTCATTCATAACAAACAGGGAAAGAGGGCACCCATCCATAACAAACAAGGAAAGAAGGCACCCATCCATAACAAACAGGGAAAGTGGGCACCCATTCATAACAAACAGGGAAAGAGGGCACTCATTCATAACAAACAGGGAAAGAGGGCACCCATCCATAACAAACAAGGAAAGAGGGCACCCATCCATAACAAACAGGGAAAGTGGGCACCCATTCATAACAAACAGGGAAAGAGGGCACCCATTCATAACAAACAGGGAAAGTGGACACTGGTCCATAACATACAGGGAAGGTAAGCACCCATTCATAACAAATAAGGAATGTGAGCCCCCATCTATTATCAACAGGGAAAGTGAGCCCCATTCATAACAAACAAGGAAAGTGGTACCAGTCTGTAACATATAGGAAAGATGGACACCCATCCATACCAAACAAGGAAAGTGAGAACCCATTCATAACAAACAAGGAATGTGGGCATACACCCATAACATGCAGGGAAAGTATGCATGTATTCATAAACACAAAAAGTGGGCACCCATTCATAGCATACAGGGAGGGTGGACATCCATTCATAACAAACAAGGAAAGTGGGCAACCACTCATAACATACAGGGAAGATGGGCATTTATATAAAAAACAAAGAAAGTTGGCACCCATTTTCATTTGTACAGGAAAATGCTGAACATTTCACTGTTTAATACAAATGGAATTGACTGATTTTTAAACAAAGAGCATCTTTATTAAATTATCACTTATGACATAAACAATCATGCATTTATATAAATGAAAACAAACCATAGCATTTTGCATCACATACCATATTGACATAATCCTCATTGCAAACATTATACATGATTTATAATCTACCTAATCATTGTCAGTCAAACATTACATAGGTCATTAAAGTCCTGCCTTCTTTTAAACCTCATTCCTCCCCTTTATGTATTGTTCCCACAATTCCCATTTTTTCCTATGTAATTTGCTCCTACCCTTTTCTAAAGAGCCCAATTCCAGCTGTTCTATCAGTGTTATTATAGTCACTACTTCTAGTACAGTTGGTTTAGACTTTGATTTCCATTTTCTAGTAATTGCTTTTTTGGCAGCCACCATAATTAGACTCAAGGCCTTTCTATGTCTAGGCAATTCTGATTTTGTATCATAGCTCAGAAAAACAATTTCCATAGTTACACCAGTTTACTCACCCAGTACCTCTGACAGAGTAGTCTTCAGGGAATCTTTAAAGTCTGCCAACTCATTACACTCCCAGAAAATATGTTTCCAATTAGCTCTTTCTTCACCATCACACCTCCAACATTTGCTGTCTATACAAGGAAAAATTATTTGGAGTCTATTTGGGGTATAAAAATATCTATAAACATTTCCAAGCAAAAGTCCTAAATCTTCTAGGTTTTGTTGCATATTTTGGAGACATACATATATCCCCCATTGTTTCTTTGTGAATTGTTTATCCAGTCTTTCTTCCCAATCCTTTCTAACCTCCTCTGATTGATTCTTATAGTTATTGTGCAATATTTTATATGCTGTACTAATTATTCCTTTTTTAATTGCAGTTTATGTTCTAGATTCTACTAAAAGCTCCACCTGTACTGGTCTTTCATTTAGGACCCCTCCTATTTCTTTATTTTTGCCTATAGTCTGATATAAATCCTTGATAGGGAAGGCAATCTCTAACCGGCAGCCAAATAAATTCTTGGCATCTTCCCATTCTATTACCTTTTCCTCTCTAGTTATTTGCTCTCAATACCTTGGTTTCTTTGCCAGTTTTCTCCAATATATTTCAGCCCTCCTCTTGACTGTTGTTTGTATCCCTAATTGCAGTTATCCCTATCAATTGGAATTAATTGTTGTTATATTTTACCTCTCAGGGATTGTTGAACCACTTAGCAGGCACTCAGTAGATCTGGACATCTGACTTATGAATGAAAACCGGACAGAGTTGTGTTTCTGAGCATGTACAATTAATGGAAGACCCCAGAAATGGACCATTTTTTCCATTTGAAAATACTCACTCTTTAAAGTTTTGTTCTCTCTTACATAGTCATGTGAACTGGAAAATGTATGTCTTTTTATTCTAATAGTACAGTACTCTAATGTATGTCTTCCCCACTTTTCAGAGGTGCAGAAGATCTTACTAAAATCAAATGTGTCCTGCATATGTCATCCCAGTGGTAACCAGAAGTCTTGGGCAACCTTAGTTCACCATTTTTTTCTATGAATGAACTCTTGCCCTGTATTAAGAGAACTCTTGCAACATTGTTTGAACTCTTGCCCTGTATGAAGAGAACTCTTGCAACATTGTTTGAACTCTTGCCCTGTATTAAGAGAACTCTTGCAACATTGTTTGAACTCTTGCCCTGTATTAAGAGAACTCTTGCAACATTGTTTGAACTCTTGCCCTGTATTAAGAGAACTCTTGCAACATTGTTTGAACTCTTGCCCTGTATTAAGAGAACTCTTGCAACATTGTTTGAACTCTTGCCCTGTATTAAGAGAACTCTTGCAACATTGTTCTGCATTATTAGGGATGGAAATAAATAAATAACATGAAATAACATTGAATTAAATTCAGTTCTTTACTCAGGTATAAGATCCTCTCCACACCTGGATGATCTCACAGCTTTTGTCCTTTCTTTGGGACTCTGCAAATACTATAGGAAGCAAGGAAACCCACTACTAGGAATCACTATTTGTCCATGTGGAAAATATTTTTTTGCAGTCACCTCAGTATGGATTTCGGCCAAGTATGGTTCAATCCTTCACACAGTGGGCTGTCTGTGTACTCTCTTTGTATCTGTTGTGATTTACTCTTCCATCAAAATGTACTTGCCAGCTATTTCAAGGCACAGCCGTATATCGAGTCACAGATATCATTAAGAGTATTAGCACTCACGACCACCTCGGTAGTCACATTCACAGATATAAACTATGGACTTTCTTATGTTTTCGAGTTTATTCATCTGTTTGACTCTAAACAGTGTCTAAATCAAAAACAAAAACAGCTGTAATAACAGCGTAATTTTTCTCTTTCTAAAAAGTATGAAAATAGTATATTTAGCAACAGTTCAGAAAAACAATAAGTATTACATTATTAAATGTGCAGACAGAAAAATCAAGAAATTACTACAGAGCAGGCTGAAATAAACAGGTCTTAAAAGAGACCACTTAAAACTGCTGTAGGGGCCCTTAAAGGGATCTATTGTGAGTCCTCAAAGTTAAACCCCTTGATTTACAAATCACCAGTAAACTTGGCTTGAAACCTGTAATTTGAGTTCACATCTTCTCACAACACACATACTTGAAAGTGAAAATTACAAGCAAATGAAAAAAAAATGTCTGCACCACATAGGGGGACTTCACCCCCCCCCATACCCTTTACTTTATTATTCTCATGCCAAGGTCACTGCCCTCAGAAAACAGCAGTCAGCAAATGGCAGTAAAATGTTTTCTCACCCTTCCACTGGAAGGATTCAGTCCTAAAGAACGTAGAATACTGTGCACTCAGGTACAAGCAAATGAATCCTGAAAGTAGTGAGTAGGAACACATGGATAGTTATTACCTGAAGGTTTTAATGCTCAGGAGCTGTGATACAAGAAATCTTACATGAAGCGCAAGCACATAAACCCTCTCAAAGTCACCTAGTTAGTATGTTCCACAAGAAATCTTATATGAAGCGCAAGCACATAAACCCTCTCAAAGTCACCTAGTTAGTATGTTCCACAAGAAATCTTATATGAAGCGCAAGCACATAAACCCTCTCAAAGTCACCCAGTTAGTATGTTCCACAAGAAACCTTATATGAAGCGCAAGCACATAAACCCTCTCAAAGTCACCCAGTTAGTATGTTTCACAAGAAATCTTATATTAAGCGCAAGCACATAAATCCTCTCAAAATCATCCAGTTAGTATGTTCCACAAGAAATCTTATATGAAGCGCAAGCACATAAACCCTCTCAAAGTCATCCAGTTAGTATGTTCCAAAGGTGTGAAGCCTGAAAGAGAAACAAATAGATTCCAAAAGATTTATTCTGCAGAATTAGAATGCCCAGCATCCCCTGGGAAGTAGATCAGATAGTATGAAATGGGTAGTATGGAAAAAGCACCTCTTTCAGATAGCCGCAACAAAGTTCTGTAAGGAAAGTGTGTTCGGATCAGAACATTACAGATCATGTTCCTCAATTGCACAGGCAGCCAGTGAAGGCTTCAAAGAACTGGTATGAAATGTGTTGGTAACAAAGTGCCATTAAGTAACCAGACAACCGAGTTCTGCACAAACTAGAGATCTTTAAGATGATGGCCCAGAAGCTCTAAAGGCATGATGAAACAGATGTTTGCAAGCAAAACCACATCTGATGGCAAAACAGAGATATTCATTATCAACAACCACATCTGGTGGTGAAAATGAAATGTTCATAACCAAAGCAACACCATCTAGCTGTCACACAAACAGTACTCTTTAATATGAACAATATTCTTCAGAAGAACATATATAGATTTCACAGCAGCTGACACTCTGTCCTTTAGTGGCATCTATCATGGAAACTTTCATTTGAACTGAGAGACACACACAGGTGTCCTCAGCTTCTCAAACTTTAAAAAGTGCACAGACAGCAGTTAGCCATGGTTGTGATCTTCCTGGATAAAAATGGATCATCTCCATTGGTATATGCCTTAGACATAACGGTCTTAGAAACTAGACTTGTCCAATAGAGCAGGAGTGTGGCAGCATTTGTGCTGAAGCCTTCATCTATTCCTGTGAAGAGACTGGAGTACAGAGTCATGCTGTGATTTAAAAGCTACAAAGTCTCATTAGCCATACACAGCATGCAGGAACAAAGTCCAGGAAAGAAGTGAAGTTATTAGGCAGTAACAAGTTCACATAGGTCATAAGCACTGAACTCCATATAGAATTTTGCACAACAGGATGAAGAACATACAAAGTAACAGATATTCAGCAAATCAAAGGACTTGGATGAAAAGCAGTTAGAATTCCAGGAAAAAACAGTCCAAATCCACCATTCGATAAATAGTTTAATAGCTCAGGACATAAACAGCAGTAGCAGAGAATGTTCTGCTATTTATGCTGTTTATGTCCTGAGCTATTACACTATTTATCGAATGGTGGATTTGGACTGTTTTTTCCAGGATGAAGAACATCAGTGGTGGCCCGTTGAAGTCACATTCGTCGAGATAGTGTAGTGGTTAGAGTTCCGGCTTTGCGTGCTGTAGTTCACAGTTTGAGTACTAGTCAATGGCCAGTGGATTCCACCCAGAACTCCTCTGCAAAAGAACCAGATAGTGGTCAGACCAAGAAAGTAGCTCCACCCGCAGGTCAGTGGTTGTCATAGCAAGCTGGAACACCAAGTTCAGTATTTGCGCATAATGATGGGTCAGAGTGGCAATAACCTAAGGAAACCAGAATCTTCTGTATAGAATATAGGCATAGCCTTTGAGTCACCTTACATGTTAAATCAGACTTAACAGCACTGCAGTGACAAAGAAGCCTGAGAAGTCCTGAAGGAATGTCCTCACATTATCTGGTGGACAGTATACACATATGTAGCTACAGATTGTTCCTGTAGTTATGACATACTCAGCAGAGTTAAATAACCCAACGAAGGCCTGCTTCACCTTCGGGAGCAAGTGATAAAAATGTTATTTATTTATGTGTTTATCACTTGTTAACTGAGATGGTTCAAGTGAACGCAGTAGATCTCAGTAGATCCCCCTTGCAGTGAAAGCCCAGGGAGATAGCCTCTTTTTGGAAAAGAAAAACGTTAAGTGAAATACAACACAATATTACACATATTACAGAATATACAGGTAATGGATTTAGCAAACAAGTGACACAAGTAACACAAAAAGATACAGCTATGGAGCGTAGAGGTTACAAGGCTAGTTAGAGTGATTTTTACTAAATTGGAAGGCAGGAGGTAAGTCACTATGAAACTAGAAGAGGTAAATTACGTTAGATTATTTTGAGGGAAAAAAAATAAAGACAGGCACGGACTGAGAAAACAGAAAGGGAAATATAAATATTTAGTTGTTGTAGGAAAAATATTGCTGTAGCAGAATATATAGTCGTGTTAGAGAAAGTATTGCTGTATGAGAAAGTGAATGATATGAAAATATATTGTATGAAAGCAGGTGAAAGGCAATAAATAATGAGAAGTGAATCTGTTTGACCTTGCTCCTCTGATTTATTTAAAGTTTCTTTCATGGAAAACTGTATTCTTAACCACAGTGAATTCATTCAGAAAAACAATCTCTAACCTACAATCAGTGATGTGCTAACTTCCATGGGCAATCTATCTCAAAGACCATTCCTTCTTTTAGAATTTTTATTATTATTATATTTGTTACCCTTTTGACGGATATCAGCCTTCTCTCACCCCCCACCTTCCCATACTCCTGATCTACTCCCACGGATTGATTGGCTGATTGATTGATTTCCCCCTCCCTAAAATGGGACCCTTAGATCAGGGGAGCGATGCAATTTGCATGGTACCCAGGTGATGGTTGTCGAGGAGATAAGGTTATCATTGTGTAGTACCATGTAAGTAGCTGGTAGATTTTTTTAGCTGTCAGTCCTTTTGTCCGGGCCCCGGTGTATAGCCTGCATTAATGTCAGTGCATTTTATATCCACTGTCACTGCAAATGCCTAAAGGAACCTGACGCAGATGTACATTCCCTCCTAATCAGGACTCTCTGGTCAACAAAAGAGGGCTGTTAAACATGGGTAAATGATATTCTTCCCCTAAAAGAAAGATAGCTGGCCACTGCAGGTCAGTTTTCTCCTCCCACCAAGGTATAGTCAAACATGGGTCATAAAATGAAATATTGGACACTGAGAACTTTCTGTCAGCACCAGTGTAACCAGTTCTTTCTTTTACACTTTAAATAATTTTTTAACTCCTACCCTAAGACTGTAAATACAATTACAGTTTTCTTCCCACAACTGAAAAATAACTTGAAAGATGTCTGCAGTCTTTGGCTCTACAGGAACAACAAACAGTAATGGGGGTAAATTGAAGGACTGCAGGAAAATTAGTCTTGTTGTTTATTTCTTTAACTTAAAGCAAATAAGGTCTTTCTGTCATCCAACACTGTGCTGGCTTTTGTTTCAACAAATGTAACAAGACATTAAGGAGAATTAATGATCACGCCGCCAGAGAAGCTGCTGTTTTTTCAAGGATATTTATGCTCAAGATATTTGATTTGTGTAGCTGGGATTTAGTTATGTGTCTGCACTTTGTATAAACGTTGCAGACTGGATACGTATTCTGGAAGCAGGGCTGGGTTTGGTAAAACAGTCCTGCAGGATATCTTGTCTGAGCTTTCTGTCATCTTATGACTGCAACTATAACATTGTAATGCATTACGTGACATTCCTCTCATTTGTAAGCATACTTCTGGAAGCCCTTCTCCAGCCATGAGAGTTATTTATCTTACAACAATCGGTATTCAAGAGAAAGATTCTTGGAGAACATGGATACCTTCCCATATACTATGTTGATGTTTTTGCTTTCCAGTCTACCAGAATATGTTGTATATATTCATGTACATGACAACATGCATGCACAATATATCATTTTAAGTGTTTAAAAGGTTACTGTTCTGTAACTTTCATCGAGCATGAACTAAAGATGGCATGGGATAGATTTCTCTCTTTGTGTAATAATATGTGCTGCCTAACATATGTGCTGTACCGCACAAGGTGGATGTTGTCATACTGGGGCACTGCCAGCTGACGGCTAATGTTAATAACAAGCCAGCGGTCTGTCTGTCTTGAAGATTTATTAACCATGGTACATCACATGAGAGTCCTTCTTCACATTAGGCTGTGAATTGGGATACTAGGGTTTGATTCTCATAGTCCTTGGCTGTATACTATGAATACATGAGCAATTCAGCTACATTCCTTATGCTCCAGAATCCATAAACAACAGATGGTCAGTTTAATTAATTAGATTTGTTAGCCATGCATGTCCACTAAGACCAGAAAGCTATATTTTTCAGACGCAAGTCAAGACTGTAATAAGCATAATTGAGTTGCAGAAGTGTGAAAAATCAGGCCTTCAGGGATTCAACCTCAGGGCCTGTAAGCTTGAAAGTAAAACATTGTATCTACTTCAGTCTAGTGCTTGTTTTTACAGGTTAGTGTACCTGTCTTCCAGTTAAACGATTTCCTCACTTGCCAGCATAAATAATTAGCTCATGATACTGGACAATTACAATGCAGCTAAAAGCTTAGGGTATACTGTTAATTCATGACTTCAGGGTATTTAATAGTGCAGTTACATTTTAACGATAACATTCTCATCTGAAATGGAAGTTGCAACCATGCACCATTACATACTAAAAGCTTTCTTCACTGATGCCGCGTGAGTTAACAGGGAAGGAAACGATGTTAATAACTGAAGCTGAGTAACGTAATGGTGGTGTAAGAAGTTCTTTAGGTTTTGTAGTCTTCGGATGGTAGTTCTGGTACACTGATAGAAACCTAAGCCATCTGTTACAGAACTCAGCTGTGCTTACCAGTTTTAACAAGGGGTTAAAAACCCATCTGTCTGAATTGCTTTTTACAATCTGATTTTTACATTTCTATCATTTCAGCATTAAGTTTTACTACATATATATATATATATATATATATATATATATATATATATATATAGAGAGAGAGAGAGAGAGAGAGAGAGTTATTTTGATATTGGTTTTATTGGCATGCTTGATGTATTCATTTGCATTTATTATTCTGTTTTATTTATTTGTAAATGCCTAGTAACAGACACTTAAAGCAGAAATGTAATCTGTTCACACCACTAGTGACCAGGATACAGCACTAAACTGTGATAGTCAGAGCAGCCGAGTGTCCATCTGAAGTACTTCTGAAGTAGTTCTGCTAGGGTGATAGTCACTATTTTTGGGGTGCTCACTCCAGATGTAGAGTGGGGTGTGCATGTCATTTCCTCCAGAGAACATAGCATGTTTCATTGTCAACTGTCTCATTCAGCCATTCATTAGAACTCAGCCGAAGGAAAAAAAACTTTTCCATGGAAGTTGAAATAGCTGCTAGAAACTGTTTGTGTGGGGGGCTTTGTTCTCAGCACCTGTCATTCAGAAAAAAATCCCTTCACTCCCCCTCACCCATAAGTAACTCCAAGACTCATACTGACCAAACAACCTTCAGTGAGACAGGTTTTGAGGAAGCAGTCATATTAGACTTTCAAGCAGGCTACATTGTAAGGATGGCTGTGCACATAGATGAATGCCACTGCTGTTTATCTGTCTCACAGGTGTCAAATGCCATTGACTACTGGGACTTAGAGGGACCCCTGAAAAACACATACAGTCATTTCCCTAGTTTTGTCCCTGATTAGACATGCATGATGAAATGGAAGACTCTGCAGATATTGGTGCCCTGTCACCCAAATCCGAGCTTGGAGGTAAAGTATAAACTGAACTGAGTCACGGCGCAAAAGTAGAAGTAGATGTAAACGTTGGTGTTACCCCACAGGTTCACATAACGGCAACAGAAACGCATCAGGGCGCACGAAATGTACACTAACGACAGTGCTAAAAATGATGTACTTATGTATTTATCTTTGTTAAAGAAATACTGTGATACCAATGACACGCTATGAAGCTCATAAAAAGGATATATAAAACTAAGCAAATCAAATTATTTTAAGTGTAGTGTAATGTCTCATTGCTGAAATATGTTTGGAAAATGTGTTTTCTGTGTAATCAGCAGTTTAATCTTTGGATTTTGTCCCATTTGAATGCTGTTCCCTACACAGATTTCTGCATTTAATCCCTCCTGGACGGCTTGGCAAGATTTGCACTCTGAGTAGCATTATACATGGAACTTGCTTCCTGGAATGTATGTGTGACATCACAGCCTCTTCCTACTTCACAGGCTAAACACTTAAGAAGAAATTCATATCCAGTTTTAATTTGCAGCTTCTGTTGCTACTAACCAAACAGGGATCGTTAAATTATGTTATTTTTTGTAAAGTGAAGGAAAATGTATTTCTAAGCATTTAGATTCTGGCTGTAAGTTATTAGTGTCTGGGGAACCAGAGCTTGGCAGCTGAAGAGGAAATATTTTGAACACAAAAAAAAGTTTATATTTAAACAGTTTTACAGCAGCAAGCAGTGTGGGGGTGGAGTGACTTTTCTACTGATTCCCATATACTGTTTGACTATATTATGAACTAAGCTCATAAATTAATGTTGTCATCATTAAGTAGAGACTGACCCTTTTCAATGTCATGGACTTCACACAGCAGGATTGTCAACAACTGCTTCTTTAAGTTCTTGCAAATGTTCATAATCATACCTTAAGTAATATGTCTTCTACCCATTTTAGCCTCTGCTGCCCCATTCACCTTTTATCGTTCTCTGTATCAGTGTCCGAATGGAGAGATGATAAATCAGCAAGCAAAGGAGAGTAGTATTGCTGAACCTGAATTCATCTTCAAGTCTTGGTGAGTTCCTTCACGAGGTGGACCCTGTTTTTCACAAAATCTCACCAAGACGACACTGATGTACAGACTGTATTTTATATAGCATATATCATGGACAGAAGTAGGTTAAAATATAAAAAAGATAGCTGGGTGCTCAAGACCCAGGATAAAAAAAATGCCCAATCCTGATAGGCACACTGCTGCCAGGACTGGAAAAAATGACAGTGTAGAATCCTCAAAATCCAGAAATATTCCTACAATGGGGCCAGGCCAGGCCCAGGAGAAGGATGGTCCCCCTGTTGTAGAAGGAAGTAGCAGTCCACAAAAATCACAAAAACTGATAGGCCAATAAAGAGCCATGATAGAGAGGACTATTGAGGATAAGAAAGAAATTATGTGTTGTTACTATTATGAAAGAAGCCCAGAATTTCCAGGCAGAAAATATACAAAAAGATTAAGAGAGAAATTAGGGGAAAGAAAAATACTTGCGCAAGAAAAACTATCAAAAGCTTCAAATGCAAATTTGTGTTCAATAATACAACAGATTTATGTAAAACATTATATAAACCTTGGGCCGCTTGGAAAAAGAAGTGACTGAGGAAGTGCAAAAATATAAAGAACAAAATACAGAAATTTTTAAAAGGTAAAAAAATTAAATATGAACATGAGAAAGAAAGAGAGATCTTATATGGTGCGATATTTACTCAAAGGAGAAAGCCAAATTAATCAATACAAGAAAAGCAGCCCCAAAGGTATTTGAAGAGAAATACAGGCAAAGGCATCCAGATATGGAAAATTTCACAATACAAAAATTAAGATCATAAACAGGGAACACAGAACAGAAGATTAGTAAAGTAGAAGTAAAAAATAGAAGCTGAAATTATGGAATACCTACAAAGTGAAGAATTTAGTGTAGAAATTCTAACAGAGGTTATATCACAGGATGATGGAACAAGCCTCCCAGGTAAGAAGAAACAGGAGGAGCAGGAGATATCTGAAGAAGAAATATGGACATGAGAAAGAAAAACAGAATAAATATGGTGCAATATGTATGCAAGGGAGAAAGCAAAACTAATCAATACAAAAAGAGCAGCACCAAAGATAGTTGGAGAGAAAAACAGGCAAACGCATCTGGATATGGAAAATTTTACAATACAAACATAAGAAAATAAAGAGGAAAAGTAGAAAAGAGGATTACTAACGGAGAAGTTAAAAAATAGAAACTGAGGTTATGGATTACCTGCAAAGTGAAGGATTTAGTGCAGAAAATCTAACTCTGATAACACCACAGAAGGATAGAGCAATGGATCCCCAAATTAAGGCGAAACCAGTGGAGCCGAAAACATCTAATCAGTTGCCATATGAAGATACTTTGGAGCCTTCCACAGGAAACCAATAAAAAAGTTCAGCTGGAGTTGCACGGCAAGGAAAAGAACAGGAAACTGTGGCAACTCTGACGCAGTCAATGTTGTGGAGGGATAGGCCAGTAAGTTCCCATATGAAATAGCAAAGGATGACACAGGAAGAAACTGAAGAGAATGTGGCACAGGAAGATGCTCTGGAACTTTCCATAAAATGCCCCGCAGGTCATGGAGAACACAGAATGTGCCCTCAGTTCAGAAGACAATGATCTAAGGGAAGAGTTGCTCTATTTAATAGAGATGTACAGACATATTAAAATCAATGAAAGAAATTGACTACAGAAAGTCAATAAACCCCAAAATTTAGAAGTCTGATAAAACAAATGAACACAGTACTTAAGACTGTTTATAGAAATTCACGAGATATATAAGAAGTAAATAGGATATATTACTGTGCAGCCAAATTAATAACAGTAAAATCATACCACAACAACACAGGGCAGTAAGGGGGGAGGGAAGGAAGGAGAAAAAATCAAATGCCGTCAGGGAAGTACCAAACAGAGAAAACTGTAAAGCAATTAAGACTAGAAATGTCGAATATAGAAGAGGAAACACATCAATTTCCAATTAAATGCCATTCATTGAAGTGACGGTTTGATGTAATGATATAGACCCAGCTGCAGCACCAAGAAAACATCAGCCTGGGACAAGAATGTGATATAAAAGAACATGAGCAAGAGAGAGTGTATAAATATTTGGGAATTGATGAAGGATCAACAATAAAACATAAACAAGTCTGAATAAAACTTAGTAAGGAATATTTTAGAAGACTAAAATGAATATTGAAAACAGCACTGACATCTAGGAACAAAGTCCAATCTATAAACCAGTTTGCTCTTCCTGTCCTAACTTACAGTTTTGGAGTGACTGACTGGCCCCAAAAGGTGTTGGATTGGTTGGATAGGAAAACAAGAAGGATGCTTCATGCTTATCAAATGTTTTATAAAAATCAGGGTATACCAAGATTATATATTCCCTGTTCCAAAGGAGGGATGGGCCTCTTCGAAATGATTATATGTACAGATCTGCAATCGTGGGACTGCATACATATCTGCTGATCTCACAGGACCCAAACATAGTGAAAGTTTTAAAACATGAGGAGAATAAGTCTAAGATGGCTTCCCTGCTTAGTTTAGCAGAAGCATATCGATGTCAAGTAGGAATGGAAATCAAACTACAAGTAGATAAAAATCAGGCAGCAACTGAATGTGAGAAAAAAAAGAAAGAATATAAGGTAAAGGATCAGCTGAGAAGGAAGAAATGTGGAAAATGCAGAAATATAGGTGCAAGTACAGAAAATTCTTGGAACACTTTCATATTGATCATGATCGAACACAGGAATGGTCAAGGAGACGTGAATTTAAACCAAAAGATGAAAGGTTAATATTGGCGGCTCAAGACAGTGGGCTACGTACATGTTTTACAAAGTCCATTGAACATGTGGGAGAAACAGACAAATGTAGGTTTTATAAAACTGAACTGGAAACAGTCACATACCTCTTTGCTGGTTGTGATATACTAATGGCAAAAGGACTGTATACTGAAAGGCATAATAATGTGGCAAGACTGTTGCAATGGGGATTGTGCAAACATTATAATAATGAAGTAACTGAAAAGCACTGTAAACATGAGCCACAAAGCATTATAGAAAATGATGAAGTTTATATCACATGGGATCATCCATTACCAGCAGTTCAAAAAACAGATGCGAGAAAACCAGATAGCAGTCCATGAAAAGAAGTCAAATGTAGCATTGACCATTGAAATTGGTACACCCAGTGACTACACTTTCTTGCGTACAGAGAGACACAAAGTCATAAAATGCCAGGATTTGTAGGCAGAAACAAGGGCAATGTGAACGAAGGATACCCAGACAGTTCCAATTGTAGTAGGAGCAATGGGTCATATAAAAAAAAAATTAGAATTATACTTAGATATGTTACTGATATATGTAACGCCATATGAATTGCTGAAGGAGTCAGTACTGGGCACATTGTGGGTGCTGCAAAGAGCACTTCTGGCTAACATCAAAGATTGAACCAATACTAATTTCATGAACTTTAATCATACTTTGACTTAGGAATGGGGTCCAGTCCCGTCACGGTATTAGAAACCCAAAAGACTTGGAGAAATTAAAAAAGTAAGCCTGACTTCACATTATATGGTTAAAGAGTTTTAGTTTTATTATTAGCCCTTCCAGATGATAGTTTGAGTTTATTTTCTTAAATATTGACCAGTTCAGTCTTACAATCTATGGAATTCTCAAATGTTTTCTCCAGCACTGAAGTACAAAAGTATCAATGTTTCCAGTGCAAAGCCTTAAAGTCCAAGCATCACAACTATATGTTATTACTTAGAAAACCATAGCTGTGACTATAAGTCCATTTGCTTTCAGTGTGGTCTTTGCTGTTTAATGTCTTAATCCAGGTTTGTCACAGCCTTCCTGCCAAGAAAGAAACATTTTGTTTTTCATTTTTAAGTTGTAGTCACCATCTGTAGAGATCTTTGAGGCCAAGAAAATAAACTCTATCAGTGCCTCTATTTTTTCCTATCTAGTTGCAAAAAACTGATTGGGTTAAATGACATAATCTATTTTTGATGAAGAATAACAAGCCAGCTTTTCTTCTTTTTACAAGCTCTTCACCTCTTCACCTTCAGCCGTCACAGTATCATCCGCACATCTGAGGTTGGTAAGTATTTTCCCAGTAAGTTGGGTTCTGGCATCTGATTACTGTAACCAGCATTTAACATGATATATTTAGCATATAAACCCAGTAAGTGGGGTAATAATTATATACTCTTGTAGTACTTTTCTCAGTACTGAACCAGTTAGGTTATTCCAAATTCAGCTTTAGCTATTGCTTCTGTGTCCGAATACAGACTCTTCATGAGGCGAATAAGGTGACCTGGTATCCCTTTTTCAACAAGAACTTGCCACAGTTTATATGGTACACACATTCAAAGGCTTAAAGAAGTCAATAAAATGTTTTTTTTGGAATGCCCTTGCTTTCTCTATTGTCCAGCAGATGGTCATTTGATTTATTGTGTCTGTGCCGTCTCACACCAGCTTGTACATCTGGCAGTTCTCAGTCCCTGTATTACTGCAGGCTAGTTTGTAGGGTTTTGAACATTTCCTTGACAGCATGTGAAGTTAAGTGTAAAAGTTCAGTAATTTAAATATTGTTTAGCATTACTGTTTTTAGGAAATGGAATATACACTAACTTTTTCCAAATCCAATGGCCATTGTCATAGTTTCCAAATTTGCTGGCAAATCCCAGGCAGCATTGTAACAACATCATTTTATGAGATTTTAAATGATTTATCTGGAATTCCATTACTTCCCACGGATTTGCCATTTGTAACGCTTTGCAGGCCCCATTTATTTTCATTCTGCAGGATGTTTGAATCTAGAGTAGAGAACATACAGAGGTATGTATCAGTGATGTTACAATCCTTCTGAAATAGTTCTTCTGTATATTCTGCCACATCTTCAGTGCAGTGCTTCTGCTAGGTCACCATGATTTTTGTCTTTTATCATGTCCATTTGACCTGCACATTTTACTTCGTATCGCCAGTTTTCTTGACAAGCTCCCCTGATTTTGCCATTCTCTTACCTTTTGTTGTTTGCACTGCTCGTGTAAGTGTTCCCCCTGTCCCCCCT
Source organism: Protopterus annectens (assembly GCF_019279795.1). Classification (NCBI taxonomy): domain Eukaryota; kingdom Metazoa; phylum Chordata; order Ceratodontiformes; family Protopteridae; genus Protopterus; species Protopterus annectens. The sequence goes on along the minus strand of NC_056744.1, from coordinate 1,787,858,901 downwards.
TTATCTTTTCTAGCTGTTCTATGAAACCCTACATTCAGTTTGACATAATTCTCCCTTTCACCATTGCCTTTTGTTTGCTGTCTTTCCTCAGTCACTTCTAAAGTCTCCAGAAACCACCATTTTACCTTTTTAATCATCCTTCTATTTAGATTATTTTTGTTGCTATCTCCTGGACAATGCCACAAACTTCTGTCCATAGTTGACACCCTATTACTCTACCCACCAGGTCTAATTCCTTACATATTTTCTTCACCTTCACTATATTGTTTATTTATTTATTTATTTAGTTGCTTGACTGTTTGTTAAGTTAATTTTTTTGCCAGGGTAGAGCACTAAGCCGCCTGCACCTTTTCCAGACTCAGCCTGCTGGCACCGTCTGGTTAAGGAACTCGCTCAGAATCAGACAAAAGGCAAATGACAGCTAAAGGAATCAAACCCTGGACTACAGGGAGCAGCTCATTAAGGTGTCTGTCTGCACTTTTTATGTATCTATGTTTTCTGTTTCGTGTCATTTTTAGTCATACTCCTGATATCAAAGTTGCAAATGGTTTTGAAAAACAATGTTTTTGATGTTTTCATTTCACTGACTACTTAGTTTTTCTCTATAACCACGCCCACAAAATGATGCTGAAGTAGGTATTGGGCAATGAGTATCATATACTAGCAAGGCATGCTGGGTAATAAAATAATTTACTTTAGGAGAGCAGGTACATATATTGTGATTTCACTTGTACATAGTCACATATATTAATTTTTCATGTAAGGTGTTTCACATACAAGACAGCTGATTAATTGTCATCCTGCTCCAATCAGCATGAATATATTAATTTAGGTAATGAGGAATTGTGGGTTCAGACTTTCATGATGTTAGGGCAGGAGATTTCAGCTCCAAGAAGCACTTCAAGGGGACACCTTATCAGCAAAATAAATAGCAAAAGTCACACATATTTTGCATAAAAAATGTTTAATTTGGTATTGTATATGCTAACGAGGCTATCCCAAGCCCCAAAGGTTTGTTATTTACACTTGCTTCAGAAAGTGCAAACACTTAAACAGCTCACAGGCAAATCCTCTGTGCTAACTGCTAGATGCATTCATGGAATATTGTGGAACTCATACCTAGTTGACTTGGAGGCTTTTCTTGTTTTCTTTAATTTGATTATAAATTTTGTGGTAAGTATCTGTTGATCTGAGCGACAGTCAACTACAACACTTGTTTCTGCTGGCTGTAGAGAACTGTTCTACCACTGACAGCGTAATTAGTCACCCTGTTTACTGTATTGACCATTTGGTGATAGTTGTAAAGCTGTCTCTTAAGCTGTTGAAACAGTGTTTGCTATAACTTAACCTTAGCAGAATTCTAGTAGTCATGTCCCACAGCATTCCCTACACTAATACCAAACTTGTTTGTTATTTCTGTTGTTCTTTGGAACATAAGAACACACACACACACACACACACACACACACACACACACACACACACACACACACACACACACACACACACACACACACACACACACACACAATGTAGACATACTGCTGTCAAAGCTTTAACGAGGTGGGTTATTTAGATATGTAGATCTGAAAAAAAAGGCTGAGCTGTGTATTGCTTTATATCACGCCTCAAACTTGCATGCCTGTAAGCATCTGCCAACATTCTTACTCTTATTAATATTAACTGTAGAAATGTGTGTTCCGCTGATAATGCTTTCTCTTCGGAAACTCTTAACAAATGCTTTAGCACAGCTGTAATCGACTATTCACAGCTGATTCCTGGTCAATTCCATCTCTCCCTTCTCACATGTTTCTGATTAGTAACGCAGAGCAAATCAACTTATGTCTTCAGGGTTATATTGATGCAAAACCTTGCATTTTATCTTTGCCTGCTTTTGTGTACATATAAAGCAGGACACCTTTCCCCTTCTCTTTTCATTTTTTTTTGTTTCAATTGAGAACATCTGTGGATAGGCTTATACTTGTCTTTACAAGGCTAAACACTTCTGCTGTAGCACTGGGAAAAAGCATGGATGATATGATAGGGGGATCTGTTATAATGCAGAACTAAATGCACAGAGAATTGTAACTGTCTTCCTTTTTCCTTAGATTTTATTAATTAGGCATCTTCCCTCATAATAACCCTGATTTATGGATGGCTGATAAACTCTGAGAGACTTATCAGAAAATAACAGTCATATAATAGCAAATCATCTATTACCAGCAGCCATGATAATGAGGAATGTTTTGTGGATGTTCAGCACTGGCACCTTAGTTACAGTAAGGCACATCATGCAACGATGTGACCGGGCAGGTTTGTGAAACAAGTACAAATATTCTGAAAAAAAGATATCACATCTGAAAAGATTTCATTTTGTTTCTTTGATGGCAAAAGAGACATCCTATTCAATCGTTTTTTTTTCCTGTGTTTAACAGTCAACATCCCCTTTAGCCTTTCCTCCCTCATCATATACCTGTCCCCTGTTCTTTAAAGTGTTTGAATGGATTCTTCCTCGATAAGGCATTCTGGAAATATGTCCATGAATCTACACCTTTCTCTTAATACATACTTTTGTAGATCCAAGAAGTTGATCACTACAATCTGCGGTCTGTGCCTCATCCTTCCCCACTGCCCTTCCTGTCATGGTGCCTTCTTTATATTCCCCTGAAATACTCCACTGTACTTATAACATGTCCCCTCTCACTCTCTTTTTCCCCAGTGAGAAGAAGCCAGACCTCTCCATTCCCTGTTCTTACACCTCCCCTCCCCATCTCTCTCTTTGTATTCACTTTTACCTTTACCCCTTTACCCATTCCAGTACTTAGATATCACAAGCAGGGTTGAACTGATTCAGAAAATTTGAATCATTTGGCAATCCTGCTGATTCACAGAATCCCCCCTTTGCTAAAACCCTAAAGAAAGGAAGAGTTTATGAGTGGAAGGAAGACAAGACCTGTTTTATGTTTGAAGGACAAACAAACTACATTTTTAGGATGTTGTGCCCTGGTCATTCTGATACTGTACTGCTTCTGCAGTTTCACTTCTCAATACTGACTTTTTGTATCTAGCAGCCCATAGCGCTCAACCTCTCACCCCCAGAAAAAGGGACAAAGATCCCGAATCAGGGACAATGTTTGAATATTGGTGGTGTGACTTACAGAGTTGATAGAATACTATAAAGTAAATTAGTATGCATTTACAGAACTAAAAGAAGTCGGTGACTGTAATGAGTGTAATTATTACTTAACTGTAATCCACCATCTGAACACAAAAAGGGACAAGGCAAAATTCTGAGCTGAAATCAGACATGTTCTTGAAAATCAGGAATGGCTGAAAAAATACATAGCAGCAACACAGATCCATTTATTTTTCCTTTTGTCCTAGCTAGTACATCTCTCCATTTTACCCCTATTTGGGGTGTTGCCAGCTGGATTAGATTTTTTGTCTAAATATTGCAAATGTACTGGGAGGTGAGAGACAAGCAATAAGTGCCAATATTCATAGTTGCTGAGGGTTTTAATTTTTAACTCTGACCTCCATCAGGCATGATATGCCATTGCATGCCTCCTTCCCTTGCATGACTGTGTGTGTGTGTGTGTGTGTGTGTGTGTGTGTGTGTGTGTGTGTGTGTGTGTGTGTGTGTGTCAGTCACAGGGCAGCAGACATCAGAAATCCTTAAACCACCCCTGATGGATGCATGCATGACTGCCCCTCCCAGCTGACTCTCACCATTGGTCATAAGGGATAGAATGGGTTAATTGGCCAATGATCAGGAGGAGGCAGTGACAAAAAAAAAAAAAAACAGCTTTTTTTGCCTGTGGTCCCATAGGCTACTTCAGCATGTGGAACATGAAGTGCATACAAAAGCCACTCTGTCCTTGTCCTCAGCTCACGTAATGAAATCTTATAGCTAGCTGTCCATGCACAATGTCATAAAGCAGTCGTCGTATTTGGGACTAGCCTTGTGGTTTTAACCAGGGGACATTTCTGGAGCAGACAGTCCCATTAGCACCTCCCAAGGCAGGAAATTTAGTCATTGGCCTTTACTTCCACAAAGACCACAATTGGAACAACTGTCACCTGTGTTATAGTCAAGGTCACAGCCGCTGTGCTAGAAATACAGAGACTCCACTGAGGACCTTAAAGTGGCAAAAGTATTTTGAGGAGAGAGAAAAAACAGGTAAGTTGAATATATTTTAAGGAAAGCTGGCTATTTCTTCTTGCTTCTTTGTAACTGCTTTTGTTCCTTTGGAGGCAAATGCTTGAATCCCTACATTTTCCATATCCCATGTTCCCTTCTTGTACTTTTAATAAAATGTGATACTTATAAAACATTTGGCATTATTTTCATGTGTTACAGCTTTTCCATGTGGCAGTTTTGTAGGGATAGTCATGTCTATCACATAGTTACTACATCTCTTCCTTGGTCATCTCTTTATCTGTGGTGAATGTAACAAATATGAATAATAAACTCCAGCATGACGTGCATTAAAACGTTTCCACACATTCCTGATCGGGTATATTAATGCAGAATGGTACGGGCAGCCAGTGCTGTTCCAGCACACATGCACATTTAAAATCTACAACATGTAGGTAGGAGTGGCTAAGCCCACTTAAAATGGCTTCAGGTACTTATTTGTGAAAAAATAGACATATAAATGTTTTATGTTTTGTTGCATGACCTTTTCTGGCCAATGAAAAATAATTCATTTTTATATTACTTTGTTACACATTTGCTTTTTCATTGTATTTTACAGTCTCCATCTGACAGGGATGCCTTCCAAAACAAGAAAATGCAGATAATTCACAAAGGTATAAAATTGTACAGAAGAAGAAAAACATGAACTGGAATCTGGCAAAGGTTTAAGGACTTAAGTATTTATTTGATTGAAATAGAATTTGATTTCATTTTTCTGAACCATGCATAAACTGTTATGAGTACTATGTTTTGATTTATCCAAATCTATTAATTACCTTTATTTTTAAAATTAATATTTTTTGTTTGTTCTCTCCACTGTAACTGTTTATGTGCCGCATACCACTGTAAAAACATGTCTTTTGTAATTTGTGTGTATACTGATCATGTCTAAATAACTAAATGTGTCTGTAATTTTTCTTTGTGGAGCTTTTCTCCCCGGGCCTCTGCTGAGAAAGGGCCTTTTCGGCTCAGTCAGACACCCCTGGTTAACAAATGTAAAATAAAAAATAAATAAAAAAAATGTACTATCTTATGTATGAGATATGGGTTAAAATATTCATATATCATATCACCAAGTAAAAAAATGCATTCTGTTCTGGATGTCCACATATATAGTTATATTATTTGCTTATTCTGAGTTGGTCTATCGACTGGTACTCCTGTATGACTTTTAGAAAATAAGTGTAAAAGCCTGGGTAACATTGCCGAACACTGTATTTGTTGAGGCATATAACTTTGTCATCCATCTAATAAAGAACAAAATAAAAGGTGGTTCATTCTGGACAGTGTTTGAAAAGCTGTGTCATTAAACTCTTATCAGCAGCATCACTCCGCTGCTTCCCATGTCACAGGGGGTGTTGGGGTGTTGCTGTAGATGTTGCCACCTCACTTCATTCAGTGTCACTGTCTTGCCTCTTTTGGCAGTCACATTCTGCTGTCATCGGTCTTCTTTTATACACTCCATCCATCTCTTGGCTGGACTCGCTCCTCTTTTCTTGCCTTTTTACTGTCTCTTCCAAATGTGCTTTAACAAACAGTCTTCTGCTTTTCTGCACATATGACCATGCCACTGCCATATGTTCTTCTTCACTTTCACCTCCTCATTTAGACTCCCTTCCCCTCACCTGTTCTCCCAGATACTTGAAGCCATTAACCTGTTCCATTGTTTCCCTTCTAAATCAGTGGTCATCTTCTTCTGATCTCCCCCATTTGCTGCCATGGCAGTTGTCTTGTCTGTACTCAGTTTCATTGCATTTGCCTTCAGTTTTGCATTCCACTCCACTAACATTTGCTGTTTCTATTCAGAGTCTGCTTGCAATGTCACATTGTCTGCATACAGCAGCTTTGTTAATCTGTTCCCTCCAACCTGTTTGCTAAAGTAGTCCATCACTAATACGAACAGGAGTGGGCTGATTGCCGAACTCTTTCTTCTGCTTCTTCTTCTTCAGCTTCATCTCCACTAAGTGTCTCACTGCAAGCTTTGACTCAGTTGCACTACTTTCTAATCTGAATTCAAACTGCTCATTTCCGTCTTACTTTCTATGTAGCTGTTTATCAACCAGCCTGCCCAAAGTTTCATGCAGTGGGACAGGATTCTGATACCTCCATGCTGCCTACTGCTATAGATATTTCCATAATTCCTGATCACCGTCACTAGAATGCTGATTCTCTGGTCATCAGGGAGATATCTTTCTCTCTGTTTGTACTGTGATGAGTTTCTTCAGAAGCCCTTCTCTCCTAATGCACTCAGGATCTTGCTCATATGTGCTGCGACTTTATCTGAGCCTGACCCTTTCCGTGACTCCATTTTTCCTTTGTGCACTTCATACCTCTTTGATGGGCCCATGTTTTCTGTCTCCGTCTTCTTCTTGTCCTTCTTATTTTGATAACTTCCTGCCCACTCTGAGCAACTGGACTCAGGCCAGCTATTACCTTAATGGCCCAGGGCTGTTGTGCTACAGACTGCGTTCTGTAATGGTGTTTTATGCTAACAAGCACGTTAACATACTCCAGTAACAGATCATGTTCTATAATGGAGTTTTATTGTAGGATGCATGTCAACACACTCCAATAACATCTTGTTTTGCAATGATGTTTTTACTAACATGCATAGTAACATACTCCAGTTATGTCTTGTTTTTTAAAGGTGTTTTATATAGGATGCATATTAATACACTCCAGTAACAGGTCTTGTTCTGTAATGGTGGTTTATGCTAACAAAGACACTAACACACTCGTTCTGTAATTGGATTTTATTGTTTGATGTGTGTTAAAACACTCCAGTAACAGTAAGATCTTGCTCTGCAATGACGTTGTATACTAACATGCATGGTATCCTACTATAGTAATATGTTGCTCTGCAATGGTGTTTTACACTAACATGTAGACTAGCATACTCCATTAACAGATCCATCCATCCATCCATCCATCCATCCATCCATCCATCCATCCAGCCATCCACAACCCCTTTTCCTCATTTTTACACATGGGGTCAGGGTGTCACTTCAACAGTGACAATCATCTAGAGCCAAGGTCCACACCACAGGGTGGCCAGCCTTGCTGTTGCTATTCTAATGTACTACACACTCACACATACACTCTCGGACTATGGCCAATTTAGAGTGTCCAATCTACCTACTGCATGTCTTTGGAATGTGGGAGGAAATCAGAGCACCTGGCTGAAATCTACGCCAAGACAGGAAGGACATGCAGACTCTGTACAGAAGGCACCTCAACCAAGAATTGAACCAGAGAAGAGGCAACAACACTATCTGCTGCTCTTGTTCTGTAATTGTGTTTTATGCTAACATGTATGCTATCACACTTCAGTAGCATCTTGTTCTGTAATGGTGTTTTATTGTAGGGTGCAGGCTAACATACTCATTGGTTCATAGTTTCAAGGGTAAGTACTATGCTATCAGTCTGCAGACTATTACAAACCTAACCAATAACCATAGGTCTGGATCAAACCCTGTACCTTGTATCTGTAAGGTAAGAATCTTAACCATTATGCCAACCTCACTCTCCTATATACTAGGCAGCCAGTCTATAGACTATGTGAAATATGGGTCCACTTCTCATAAGTGAAAATCAAAATACTGAATTTAATTTGACTGAGTCTCATTATATTGAAAGCTTACAATGCTGAATTTCAAAATACTGAATGTTAAACCATAGACATGCACACTTACAACAGCAATGACTAACTCTTTCCAAAACTTAAAAAATACTTATTTACCCTCTTAACAGAAACTGGACGATATAAAGCCAAAGCCCCCCACACCACCAACTCTCTCTCTCTCTCTCTGTAAAGGGTATATACCTTTAACTTACCTTACAGTACTGTGCACATGGCGGGCGGCCATGGTGGTGCAATGGTTAGCATTGCCGCCTCACAGCAAGAGGTTCTCCGGTTCAATTCACGGCTGGGGTGCCTTCTGTGTGGGGTCTGCATGTCCTCCCTGTGGTCGTGTGGGTTTCCTCCGGGTACTCCGGTTTCCTCCCACATCCCAAAGACATGCAGTAGGTTATTGGACACTCTAAATTGGCCCTAGGTGTGACTGTGTGCATGTGTGTGCCTTCTGTGGAAGGTTGGGTGCAGGGCTGGCAACTCGACACTGTAAAACTCCACTGCCAATCATGAGCAGACAGATGATCCACTGTGGTGACCCCTAACCGGGAAAAGCCGAAAGAAGAAGAAGACAGTACTGTGCACATGGCCACTACTGCTGGGAGCACACAAAACATCCACCTTATTACTTTAGATACTTCCCATAAAAATGTAAAGAAACACACCCACATTTAGAAACACTACAACACTACTTTCTACGCTACTATCGGTATTCTGACAGTCGGCACTTTAAGTTATAGTAATGTGTTTTTATCACAAGCAAGTCATAGGTGAAGGTAAACACACATCACCTCTATGGCTTAAAATTCAGCATTTTGAAATTCAGGATTGTAAGATTTCAGTATAATGAGATTCAGTCAAATGAGGTTTCAGCATTTTGAAAATTAGATATTGTGGTCTCAGTAAAGCCATGGTGGTGCAGCGGTAGCGTTGTCACCTCACAGCAAGAGGTTCTCCCGTTCGATTCTCAGCTGGAGTGCCTTCTGTGTGGAGTCTGCATGTCCTCCCCGCAGTTGAGTGGCGTTCGAAAGACATATGTGAAATGGGCGTGCCTTCATTGAAGGTTGGGCATTGAGCTGGCACCTCGGCACCGTAAAAATCTACTGCCAATCATTAGCGGACTGGAGTTCTGCTGTGGCGACCCCTAACCGGGAAAAGCCGAAGAACAAGAAGAACAAGGTATTGTGGTCGCAGTCAGATGAAATTCAGTCAAATGAGTTTTCAGTCATGTGAAGTGGACCCATGAATTATGTATGCATGTATGATGTGTGTGTGTGTGTGTGTGTGTGTGTGTGTGTGTGTGTGTGTGTGTGTGTGTGTGTGTGTGTGTGTGTGTGTGTGTGTGTGTGTGTGTGTGTGTGTGTGTGTGTGCGTGTGTGTGTGTGTGTCTGTGTGTGTGAGATGGAAGGCTAAAAAGGCTAATAATTTTAATATGTAATTACAAGCTACAAGTAAAAGAGTAAGAGATCTGCTGTGGGTGCTGTTAAAGGGTCTGTGAACAGAAAAGTAAAGTGTTTGTGTGAGATTAAAAGTCATATTTGTATATAATGAGGTTACACATAAACCTTTTGGAGTGGTGTCATTAAATTCATATACAAATGCTTGTAGGAGGTTTGATTCTTTAAACAGTTTTCCCAAGTTAAAACCATTTATCGTTTTTTTGAACATGTTGCCAGGTGTTTTTCTGTAAAACATACATACCTGTTTACTAAAGGTATGGTCTACAAATGGTTCTAAGAAATGGAAAAATATGTGGCCTGGCATTGTTTAAGCCATAAAAAATGCAGTGTCTTGTCAGTCTAACTGTATCTTAGTTTCAATGAGCTCTAAAGTGCTTAGGTTTTAAAATTTATTTTAAGGGTTAAGACATGCATGCTTTGGCAAGTAATCCTCTGTAGTATATCTTAGCTATCATTAAAGCTTCATGTTTCCAAAAATGGCTGCTTGTGTCTGAATATAAAGCCTTTTGTTTTTGTTCCCTCAGTAATACTGAAATGTGACCCAGAACCTTTTGTGTCATTGACAAATGTGAGACCTGGGCTTCATTCCATGCACTGTGGTGGGATTAAGACCTTGTATCTGATTCAGTTAGTAGTTTGACTAAAGTTTAAAAAAGTAAATCAGTTATTTACCATTTGGTTTGCAACAAGTAAATTATATTTGTTCTGATCATTTTAAACAAAGACATGAAGCAAGTGGTAATTGTTATCCGAGTTTTAAAGTTGTCTTAACACCCAGGTTGACAGGGTCTAACCTTTACATACAAGTTTCAGAAGATGTTTGCCCATTTTTAGTAGACAGAAAACACAACTGATAGATTACTGACTTCAAATAAATCTGTTTTCTGACATCAGAAGCTATTACTACTTTATAGAGACTGACACAGACGCCTGCTGTTGTGTGCATACACTGCACTGCATTTTTAAATTTTATGAAAAGATTTAATCTAAATGACATGGTTTATTGATAACTGTAAATGCATGAGATTTTGCAAGGCTGCAGACGTGCCTTGTATCTACTAACAGTGAATGGAGGTGAACATGTTATGTGATAGATGACGCCTGATTCTAAGTGCTTTCCCTCATCTTCCAAGAAAGCATGTTGCTGTATTTTAGTATAAAAATTGTTTTTTTTTCACTAGGATGGTATCCTGACTACAACTTAAAGTGTAGTACTGTGAGGTTTTAGAGGCTGTTGCGTTGCCCTATAGTACAGTAATAAATATTTTGCTTTCAAACCCTCACAATGCAACATCCCCACCAGCATTTTGGGGAACTTTCCCTTCTGAAGCTAGCCTACTGTGGCTTCTGACAATGATTGGTTCACTTGTGGAGTGATGAGTTTGCATAGATTCATGGTTCCCCTGGACATGGAGGTCCATAACTATGGTTTGTAGTGAAAAGCAGTGTTTCTGCACTTGGTATGCACAACTTTTACAAAGACGCACACAATTTAACAGGAAATGGTATAAATATAACAGAATCTAAATCACATATGTAACCTGAAATAGTGCAGTAGTGAAATGATAGGAACATGAAAAGTTAAGAAAAGAAAGAAGACAGAATGAATGAAAAAGAAATACTATGAGAAGTGTTAAACACGTTGTTGAAAGGGGGTGGTACAAGTATGTAAATGGGGGGGGGACAGTAACTAATTTTAATAATTTAAAGGTAATGGATTTTAGAAGAAGTTGGGATCTGTCTTATATAGGCAACCAGCAATGTTTGGAAATGGTTGTAAAATGGTTCTGTATGCTATAGTTCAAATGAATGAATCTATATGTGTAGTTTTCAGTTGTTTGCAGTAACATACCATTGCATGAAAACTGTAAAGATATTACAGGGAGTCTGTAATCATGCTTAGATAAAATATTGATGATTAAAGAAGTTCTAACCATTAAAGTAATAAGATTTGATATTCTGATAACACTCTTAGCTAATTTAAAATCATATTATCTGTTAATTCTGTGTAGTGTAAGAAATTAGCTGCCATAATGGTTAACATCTTCTGCTCTTATGCATAAGGTACAAGGTTCTATCCTGATCTCTGGCCAATGCCTGTATGGAGTTTGCATGCTCTCCCTGGGTCTCTGTGGGGTTCCTCCCACTTCCCTAAGACATGCTAAGTGTTTTCATCTCAAACTCATCCAAGAATGGAGCTGTACAGTGGCTGTGTGTAATAGGCAGTTGTCATACAGACTCTATGTGGTGCCCTATAAAGACAAGAGAGTGGTATAGACAAACCGCTTTGGGCATCAGCTACGTTGCACATTATCCTCAGGACAGGAGAACATCAGAGACCCATGCTAATGGTGGGAGGGGGTGTATGTGCCCCTATTAGCTAGTGAGTGCCTGCCATAAAGACCAACCCTGGGCCAATAAGCTGCCCAGCTTGGATTACTGGGATAGTTCTATTGAACAAAAGCTGGATGTAAAATCAGTCTGTCTGCTAAACACGAACTAAAAATTGCTACAGACAATGCAGGTTCACTGACAGGATGCATCTTGAAAGTGGATGTCATGATGTTAAGGAGAAGGCTGGACATCCTATCTATCCAGGAGACAGGATGTAAGGGCAGTGCAGCAAAGCCACTTGGCTTGGGGTCCAGATTCTACTACTCAGGAGGAGGACAAAGTGGTAATTGTGGTGAGAGAGAGGCTTCAGAAGGCAGTGAGGGATATCATCAGAATTAGTGACAGGCTCATGGCAATCAGACTCCAGTGCGTTGATAAGGCAGCATTCATAATATCAGACTATTATAAGGCAGTATTCATAATATCAGCCTGTGCCCCACTGTAGGGTTGGGATAGTGAGGAAAAGAGTACATTCAGTCAACAATTGCAGGACCTACTAGATAAAGCAGGACAGCATAAATTGGTTGATAATGGGTGACCTGAATGCATATAGCAGGACAGACAGAACAGGATATGAGGAGTCTCTGGTCCCACAGGGGTGGAGCAACAGGAATAAAGAATGAAAGACCATTCTAGACTTCTGTCTGGCAAATGGCTTGATGGTGGCCAACACATGGTTCAGAAAGAGAGACAGTCACATGATCACATATAAGAGTGGCCAACATGCAATTCGGGTAGACTTCCTCCTGATAAGAAAAGGGCACTGGGGTAGAATCAGTGATTGCAAAATCTTCTCCAGTTGTCCCACATCATAAACCACTGGTTGCCATAATCAGTGGAAGCAGTGGTCAGAGAAGGCTCTAACATCAACAGAGATTAGGCCGAAGACCTGAAAATTGACTGGAGAGAAAGCAGAGGTGCTCAAGGAATTACTCAGTGCTCTAACACCTCTAGAAGAAAAGGAAATAGGTGAAGATGAAGAAGAATGACAGTACCTCAAAATACTGTGTGTGTGTGGACTATACAACTGATATGCAGCCCAGCCAAGTATGGAAATAAAATACATAAGGAAAGCTGGTAGCAGAAAACAGATGCCCAGGAAGTCATCAAAAGAAAGAGTGCAGGAAAAGTGGGAGATAGAAAAGACTGACCAGGCTAAGAAGGAATATGTGTTGGCTAACAAGGAGGCTAAGAGAGGGTTTGCTGTAGCAAAGAACAAGACATCAGAGGCACTCTACCAACTTCTGGAAAGTGACTCATTAGATGGCACAAATAAACCCTATCAGGTTACAAGGCAAAGACAGAAAGATAAAGAGGATAGTCAGACATGCTTTGTAAGGGATGCCAGTAACAACCTGCTCACCAGTCCGCAGGACATCAAAGGCAGATGGAAGGAGTACTTTCAGCATTTTCAGAATGAAGAAAACCCCAAAGAAGCTGTACTGCCCCAGACACAGCCCATGATGAAAGAAGAGGAGGAGCCCACCCTAGAAGAAGTAAGAACAGCACTAAGGAAAATGAAGTCAGCAAAGGCAGCAGGCTAAGATGAGGTCACAGCAGGTAAGACCAAGATGTCTGGTGAGATAGGAGAGAAATGGCTCCTGAGGGTCCTCATAGCAGTATGGAGAGAAAGCTGTATCCCATATAACTGAGGGTCCTCATAGCAGTACGGAGAGAAAGCTGTATCCCATATAACTGAGGGTCCTCATAGCAGTAGGGAGAGAAAGCTGTATCCCATATAACTGAGGGTCCTCATAGCAGTACGAAGAGAAAGCTGTATCCCATATAACTGAGGGTCCTCATAGCAGTACGGAGAGAAAGCTGTATCCCATATAACTGAGGGTCCTCATAGCAGTACGGAGAGAAAGCTGTATCCCATATAACTGAGGGTCCTCATAGCAGTACGGAGAGAAAGGCGTATCCCATATAACTGAGGGTCCTCATAGCGGTACGGAGAGAAAGCTGTATCCCATATAACTGAGGGTCCTCATAGCACTACGGAGAGAAAGCTGTATCCCATATAACTGAGGGTCCTCATAGCAGTACGGAGAGAAAGTCGTATCCCATATGACTGTGGGTCCTCATAGCAGTACGGAGAGAAAGCCGTATCCAATTTAACTGAGGGTCCTCATGGCAGTATGGAGAGAAAGCCGTATCCCATATAACTGAGGGTCCTCATAGCAGTATGGAGAGAAAGCCGTATCCCATATAACTGAGGGAACCTCATAGCAGTATGGAGAGAAAGCCGTATCCCATATAACTGAGGGTCCTCATAGCAGTATGGAGAGAAAGCCGTATCCCATATAACTGAGGGTCCTCATAGCAGTACGGAGAGAAAGCTGTATCCTATATAACTGAGGGTCCTCATAGCAGTACGGAGAGAAAGCTGTATCCCATATAACTGAGAGTCCTCATAGCAGTACGGAGATAAAGCTGTATCCCATATAACTGAGGGTCCTCATAGCAGTATGGAGAGAAAGCTGTATCCCATATAACTGAGGGTCCTCATAGCAGTACGGAGAGAAAGCTGTATCCCATATAACTGAGGGTCCTCATAGCAGTACGGAGAGAAAGCTGTATCCCATATAACTGAGGGTCCTCATAGCAGTATGGAGAGAAAGCTGTATCCCATATAACTTAGGGTCCTCATAGCAGTACGGAGAGAAAGCTGTATCCCATATAACTGAGGGTCCTCAAAGCAGTATGGAGAGAAAGCCGTATCCCATATAACTGAGGGTCCTCATAGCAGTACGGAGAATAAGCCATACCCCATATAACTGATGGTCCTCATAGCAGTACGGAGAGAAAGCCGTACCCCATATAAGTAGATAATAAGCATCCTAGTGCCAGTGAGGTCACGCACGATGAGCCTGTGTATGAGAACAAAGGGGACATTCAGAACTGTGGGCCAGACAGAGTATCAAACTCCTGTCACACTGCATGAAAGTTCTGCAGAGGGTGACTGAGAAATGAAATAAGATGGGAGATGAGCAGTTCACATTTAGATCAGGATGCAGCACAAGTGACCTTATGTTTGCAGTGAGACAGATATCGTATGATTTATTCTGATTAGGGGTAATATATAATTAACGACCATGGGATTAGTAAGGCCAATCTCTAACCAAATGGGCTAGGTTAATTTGAGTGCAAAAAGGGAAACTGGCAATGCTTAAAATGGCCTGCAAGGACAGCTAGCCTAGTGCTTATGTATGAACATATGAAACCTATAAAGGTAGAGGGAAGCAGTACTTCAAGCAGCTTCTGAATGAAGAAAACCTACTGAAGCCGTACTTCCATACGCACAGCCTGCAATGGCAATGGAGGGAGAGTCCACATGAGAAGAAGTATTAATTAACGCTAAGGAAAATCATATTCAGGAAGGCAGCAGGCTAACATACACACAGCCTGCAATGGCAGTGGAGGGAGAGTCCACATGAGAAGAAGTATTAATTAACACTAAGGAAAATCATATTCGGGAAGGCAGCAGGCTAACATACGCACAGCCTGCAATGGCAGTGGAGGGAGAGTCCACATGAGAAGAAATATTAATTAACGCTAAGGAAAATCATATTCGGGAAGGCAACAGGCTAACATATGCACAGTCTGCAATGGCAGTGGAGGGAGAGTCCACATGAGAAGAAGTATTAATTAACACTAAGGAAAATCATATTCGGGAAGGCAACAGGCTAACATATGCACAGCCTGCAATGGCAGTGGAGGGAGAGTCCACATGAGAAGAAGTATTGATTAACACTAAGGAAAATCATGTTCGGGAAGGCAGCAGGCTAACATACACACAGCTTGCAATGGCAATGGAGGGTGAGTCCACATGAGAAGAAGTATTAATTAATGCTAAGGAAAATCATATTCGGGAAGGCAGCAGGCTAACATGCGCACAGCCTGCAATGGCAGTGGGGGGAGAGTCCACATGAGAAGAAGTATTAATTAACGCTAAGGAAAATCATATTCTGGAAGGCAGCAGGCTAACATACGCACAGCCTGCAATGGCAGTGGAGGGAGAGTCCACATGAGAAGAAGTATTAATTAACGCTAAGGAAAATCATATTCTGGAAGGCAGCAGGCTAACATACGCACAGCCTGCAATGGCAGTGGAGGGAGAGTCCACATGAGAAGAAGTATTAATTAATGCTAAGGAAAATCATATTCGGGAAGGCAGCAGGCTAAGATGATGTCACAGCAGATATAACTCAGTTGTAGGTGTGCATTAGAGAAGAAATGAATTTTAAGGATACTCATTGTGTTGTGGTATGGAAAAGCAAGCATATCCCAGGCGAGTGGAGAATTTTTAGTGCCAGTGTACAAGAACAAAGGGTATATTCAGTACTGTAGGTATTGCAATGGTATCAAACTCCTGACACACTGCATGAAAATGCCGGAGAGGGTGACTGATGAATATACAGAAAGCAAGATGCAAATGAGAGGTTTAGAGTCAGATTGGGATGCAGTGAGACTGACCTAATGCTTGCAGTGGGAAGAAGCTGGAGGGGATGCAGTGAGACTGACCTAATGCTTGCAGTGGGAAGAAGCTGGAGGGGATGCAGTGAGACTGACCTAATGCTTGCAGTGGGAAGAAGCTGGAGGGGATGCAGTGAGACTGACCTAATGCTTGCAGTGGGAAGAAGCTGGAGGGGATGCAGTGAGACTGACCTAATGCTTGCAGTGGGAAGAAGCTGGAGGGGATGCAGTGAGACTGACCTAATGCTTGCAGTGGGAAGAAGCTGGAGGGGATGCAGTGAGACTGACCTAATGCTTGCAGTGGGAAGAAGCTGCAGATGAAAAGAGACTAATTGGGCATTCCTAGACACTGATAAAGCATATGACTTAGGCAGTCCTGTGATGGTTCAAAGTCCTGGTAACATTGATGGAATTAGTACAGACTCTGTACAAGAACCCAATGACATCAGCAAAAACAGTGTTCTGACTCTCCGAGGGGTTTCCACTGGGAGTGGGTGTGCATCAGAGTTCGGCTCTGAGCCCACGGCTGTTCATACTGGTGATGAGAGGGCAGATCAATAAAGCTGCTGTATTCAAAGTGGCAAAGTAAGCAGACCCCTTAACAGGATCTTCAGAGGACTGAAATGCACCTCTGATGGCACATAAGATGAAACTTAGTACAGAGTAAAAGGAATCAGAGCATCAAATGGGTAAATCAGAAGAAGCTTAGAAGTAATATGGAAGAAAACTGGAACCAGTTAACAGCTTCAGGTATGTGGGATATGTGAGTGAGGAAAATGGACATCTGAATGAGGAGGTCAAAAATAGAATTACAAGTGCTGCAGTCAACTGGCACAAAGGATTATGGGTAGTGAAGAATGTCATGGCAGATGAGGCAGATCCCATCCTAGAAGAAATATGAAGTACACTAAGTAAAACTGCTGGTTCCGTGGATGTAAAAACACAGAAACATGTTCACAGAAACTGCCTTCAGCAAAGAATGTTGGGGGTTGGCATAATGGCTAAGGTATTTATCTCATAGACACAAGGTACAAGGTTTGATTCTTACCTTTGGGTATTGAAATTTGTCTAGGCTTAAAACAGCCTGCAAAGGTAGGTAGCCTTTTACCAACCTATGAACCAAGGAAACTGAAAGTAAGGTGTACAAAATAGTGGTGCGACCAGTACTACTGTGTGGTACAGAAATGTGGGCAGTGAAGGCAGAGCAGTTCAGGAAGGAGGTGATGGAGATGAAGAGAGATGGGTGGTAGGATACACACTGTGGGACAGATGAAGAAGTTAGTGCTGAAACCAGAGTAGCCTCAAATACAGAGAAGGTCAAGGAAAACTGATTGGGGCTGTTCAGCCATGTGTGCAGGAAAGCAGAAGATGATTGGATAAAACAGATTTGGGAAAGGCAGGAAAAGGCAAGATGAGGTGAGGACATCCAGCCAAGAGAATGATGGATTCCATAAGAGTAGACCTGTGACAGTCCGACATGGCCATGGAGGAAAATAGGGGAGTGTCACTGAATCAAGTGAGGTGGCAACATTTAATGTGATACCCTGACTCTATATAAAAACATTTTATTTATTTATTTTATTTACATTTGTTAACCAGGTAGTGTCCGACTGGGCCATGGAGCCTGTTTTCAGTGGAGAAAAGCTCCACAAACAATGGTACTGATAATAATACAAATTAGTAACATCTACAATGTATACATTATAGGTTCATAGGTTGGTACTAAGCTAACTGCCCTTGTGAGCCATTTTAAGCCTAGCCAATTATCCCTTGTGAGACTCAAACCCTGCACCTTGTGTTTGCAAGGCAAATACCTTAACCATTAGGCCACCCTCCCACCCTGGGTGTTATGTATACTAAGGTAATGATAGAGCATATCATGTACAGAATTGTAGATAATTTAGTATTTGAATACTAACAGAGACCAAAAACAAAATCAAGAAACATATAATTAACAAAAAATTGACTGACAAAGAAACATTACATAGTGACATAATAATAGCACAATACAGAGTTACATTGATCATTGCAGTAGTTAAACATCTAACAGAGCTTGTGCTAAAGTTTAAATTCATATGGAGAGGAAGTTGTGAAAGTACTGGGAGGGAGGAAAAAAATTATCCAGGAGAACTACAGGGGCAGAGTAAGGTGGATTTGAGATATTCTTTTGTTTTTGTTTTAAAGGAAGAATAGTTGGGAGAGTTTTCTATGTGTTGAGGGAGAGCATTCCAGGTCTTGGCTATTTTATTAAAATAGAGGGAGTCACCATGGTAGTTGTGAGACTGGGTTATTTTTTGCAGTAGCCTGTCCAAAGATCTAAGGGACCTGGTATTGACATGTGGTTGGACCAGGGTGAAAAGTGCCGGGCAGTGACTGGGGTTGTGAATTATTTGGTGTGTGAAGGTAAGTTGGTTTAATGTTAACAGGTTAGGGAGTTCAATCCAGTCCATGTGTTAGAGAGCAGAACAATGATGAGAGTTATGGGGATGGTTGCTGGCAAACTTTGCTATTTTATTTTAGCAGGATTCTAGGTTATTAAGGGCGGCCTTGTGCAAGTTTGTAAAGATGTGTGAGCAGCAGAGAAGGGTAGATAGAAGTTGAGATCTAGCTGTGGCTAGTCTGGCTTGGTGTGTAAGGAAAGGTCTTGCCAGAAGAGAGATCCAAGTTTGGCATGGACTTTTTTCATTCCTATGGAAATGTGTATTTCAAATTTCAACCTGTCATCTATTGTTACACCTAGGAGTTTGGTGCGATTTGTAGGCTCAGTTTTGGTTCCATTGGCGGAGTGAATAAAGAGTGGTGGACAGTGGGGTTTGGAAGGTTTGTTTGTGAAAATCATTAGCTTGGTCTTATTAGGGTTTAGAATGAGCTGGTGGTTAGGGAGGTATATTTCAGTTTCCTGAAATTATTTTTGAGTCTTATCTTAAAGTTCTTGGTGGGAAGGGGCACAGCAGATAAGGTATTGTCTGCATATTGTATGATTGTAGCAAGTTGGGTTGCTGAAGTTAGACTGTTGGTAAATAGGATAAAGAGGAGGGGTTCGAGTATGGACCTTTGGGATGCTCCACTGGATGCTGGCAGTAGAGGAGAGAGGTTGTTCTCCCATTTGGTGGCCTGTTTATGGTTAGATAGGTAGCTATGAAACCATGTAACTGATAATGAACTGAAACTGTAAGTGGCACGCTTGTTTAGAAGCAGTTGGTGGGAGACAGTGTCAAAAGTTTTTGATATGTCAAGGAAAACTGCCAAGACTACAAGACCATTGTTCTTAAGGTGGTGAATAGTGTCAGTAAATGATATTAAGGCTGTGCTAGTACTATGTTTAGGTCTAAAGCCATGCTGGGTGTGGGATAGTAGGTTGTTGTGGTAAGGTGATTTTGGAGTTGATGGTGAATACATTTCTCTATGATTTTAGCTATGGGTGAGAGGATGGCAAAGGGACGGTAATTAGAAATATCTTTAGAGAAGCCGCCCTTGTGGAGGGAAATGATGTGTGAGATTTTCCAGAGGTGAGGTACATATTCTTCAGAGATAGAACAATTGAGTAGGATAGAGATAGGATGAGCAATAGATGGAGCAGCTATTTTTAAGAATTTATCGGGGAGTTGGTCGGCAGCAAGGCAGCAGGGTTTAAGTTTGCTGAGGAGCTTTTTTATGTATGAAGTTTGGACAAGTTTAAAGGAGAAAGAGTTAGCGGTACTACTGGAAGGGGAGGGGACTGTGAGAGGTAGGTTTTGGTGGTTATCTAGGAGGGAGGTGATAGAGTTAATAAAATGAGAGTTGAATTGAGATGCTAAGGATTCAGAGGTATTGAATGTGGAAGGGGTTATAGTGGAGGTTTTACCAGGGTTCAGGAGATAGTTTATGGTTTGCCAGAACTTTTGTGGGCTGTGTAGGAGCTTTTGTTGGGAGGTTTGGAAGTATTATTTTTTTGTTATTATTTATACTTTTCATTTTTTGGTTTCTTAATTGCTGATATGAGGTGAGATCGTTTTGGTGGATTGGTATAGGGCCTTCGCTCGATCCCTTTGTTTGATAAGATGTTTAGTGTCATTAGAAAGCCATGGTAACTGTTTGGATTTGGACTGTATTTTTCTTGTAGGGGCCAGACTATTTAGAATGTCAAAAAATTTGTTATTAAAGAATTCTACTGCAAGATCCAGTTTTAGGCTTTTTAACGGTGACCAATCGCAATGCTGTTGCAACAGATTGAAAGTATCAGGGGGGGCATGTTTCTTACAGTGGGTATATTCGAAGGGAGTAAATGATTGGGTTTGAATACTTTTTCTAACTTGAAAACTAGGGGTATGGTCACTAAGGCTGATTGGAAGGCAGTTGGCCTGGAAACTCAAGTTTGTTTTTTTGGTTAATATCCAATCAAGTAAAGACTCATTTTGAAAGTGTTTGTCAGTACGAGTGGGACAGTTAATAATTTGGGTATAGTTGTAAAGCCTGATAAAGCTAGTAGGGCAGTTAGAGGAGCAGGAAAGCCAGTCCAGGTTAAAGTCACCTAAGATGATAGTTTCGTGACTGAAAGTGGAGGCAGATCAGGAAATGAGAAGTTCAATGTTGGGTAGATTGTTTACTGGGGGCAGGTAAATGGCTATGATAATCACGGCTTTGTGAGGATTCATTTGTAGCCCTGTGATGAGTATTTCTGCGTTGGGGTTGGCTAGTGGAATAGCATTTAGTTTTTCCACTTTTACAGAGTCTTTGAACATAACAGCTACACCATGGGTAAAAATGAGATAATGATGATGGTTTTATAACTTTTGAAAAAGGGGATGTTTTAGATGGGTCCTGTTACTTTAATGCTAATCAGCTGGTCACAGGAAATTGTATGTCATGTGGTGTACTTCTTCTTAGTTTGAATACCCTTTAAAACAAAAAAACAAAGTCTACTTACTCAAATTAAAACCCCATTACAAACCTCTACTTCTGTCTGGTGACATTCATCCTAACCCAGGCCCTACAGATACTACCCTGAATATCCCCCTGTATCTAAACCTGCCAACCCCTCCAACCCACAAAAATAAGTACAATTCTGCTCAATCAACATCAGGAGCCTTTTAAATAAAGTTCAAGAACTCCATGCTTGGATTGCTAACTATACTCATGACATAGTTACCCTAACTGAAACATGGTTATAACCACACCATCTGGACAATGAAATCATCCCTCCTGGCTATAATATCCTTAGATTAGATCAACCTAAAAGAAAAGGAGGAGGAGTCTCCATAATCTACTCCAACTGTCTCTCCCAAATCAGTCCCACACTAGACTTACCCTCCTTCTCACCAGCTGAACTCCTACTGACCAACTTCAAAATTAACAGTTTCAACACCACAACTGTTGCAGCAATCTATATTCCCCCTGGCGATAATATTAACATACTTGAGAACAGTATAAGACAAAAAGAAACACACTGCCAGGTAAAGCACTCTCCTCAGAAACAACAAATCAGCAGGAAAAAAGGGCAATGAGTGCACCATGAGCTGAAGTCAAAAGTAAGATAACAAATAAATCCAAAAGGTCTTCTTTGTAGTTAAAATCCTCGTTTATTACAAAAGATAAAACTGCAGGAGATAGCAAGTTGTAAGCGCTTACAACTTGCTATCTCCTGCAGTTTTATCTTTTGTAATAAACGAGGATTTTAACTACAAAGAAGACATTTTGGATTTATTTGTTATCTTACTTTTGACTTCAGCTCATGGTGCACTCATTGCCCTTTTTTCCTGCTGATACTTGAGAACAGGTTTACTATCAAAATGTCGATCACCCATCATCGAATATACATACCGTCGACTCCTTTATGCGAAAGCCGTAATGCCGATTCCTCAAAATAGCGAATAAAAACACCGAACGTCGACATTTCCGACCGCTCAACACCACAAAACAAGTGCTACCATGGGTCAAAAGGGCGGCGCGATTTTGCATTTTGGAATATTGGTGTTCGACATAATCAACAGTCGCAGTTCGGAGTTCGCGTTAGTGGTGTCGGCAAGAGATGATCGACATTTTGATAGTAAACCTTGAGAACATCCTATCTCACCTCTCATATACCATCCACAATGAAATAATTATACTGGGAGATGTAAATATTGATTGGCTTACAATACAAGCTCCCAACACTACTTCCTGTATAAACCTACATGGGTTTGAGCAGCTAATCACAACCCCAACCTACATTAATAAATCTCACCTACCTAGCTCTCTTCTTGACTGGATATTGGTCTCCCACCCTCAAAACTATCATAACTCCCAAACCCTTCCAAATGCCCTCAGTGACCACTGCCCTATAACAGTTACCAGACATACTCCCCACCTTACCAAATCTAATAAATTTATTACCACCCACTCACTTTCGCATTTCTGTCCAAACTCCTTTATTCACCAACTCTCCAAAATTAACTGGTCTTACCTCACCACTCTTCCTTTAGATGAAGCTGTCCACTCCTTCAACACTACATTCCTAAACATACTTAACTCCCTTGTTCCTCTTCGCACAGTTAGAATCAAATCTAATACTGCTCCCTGGCTCACTAAATCGACCAGAACCCTCATGAAAGATTGGGATAGTATTTAGAAAATGTGGACTAAAACTAGGACCCCTTCTCTTCCTCAGAAATATAAAGAACTCAGAAGAACTTCTATGCCAATCCTCCCTCTACTCTCAAATCAGACCCAAAGAAATTCTGGAGCTCTATTAAACAGACTCTTCATCCAGGAAACCCTTCCTCTCCTAACCCATGTCCCAATGCAACACCTGAAGACATCGCCAACAAATTTAACAATCATTTTATAAACTCAATGACCTCCATAATAAACCCCCCCAGAAACAACACTAGCACCCCCACAAACTCTATACCTCTTCCAAACCCTCAAGTAAAATAATCAAGCATAATCCAACAACGAATCCAAACAAAACCACAAAAATTACGCTGTGAAAACTGATATATCAGAGACTGCACTGTATTCCAAACGCTTTATTGCAATATGAAATTCTGGACATTCCAAGCCCTCCTAACTCCTTCTCTCTAAAAGCAGTATCAACTAACTATGTAAAGTCATTACTCTCTAAACTTAAACCTTGTTCCCCATCTGTTGACAAGCTAGCCTCTTACTTCCTGCAGATTGCCTCTGAACTTTTGCCTGTCCTATATCCATCTTAATCAACCGATCCATTTCTGAATCCTATGTCCCCAGTGTGTGGAAGAATTTCTTTACTCTACCCATTCACAAAGGGGGCAACTCCTCAGACAAATCCAACTTCAGACCGATTGCCATACTCTGTCCACTCTCAAAAATCCTAGAGAAATGCATTCACAAGCAGGTAATGCATTACCTTTACCAGGAAAACCTTCTCACACCCACACAGCATGGTTTCCGACCCAAGCATAGTACAACTACTGCACTCATATCATTCATCAACATAGTGTCCCTAGCTCGTGATAGCAATAAACTTGCCTCATGCCTATTCCTTGGCCTTTCTAAAGCCTTTGACACTGTCTCTCACCCACTCCTTCTAGTTAAACTCAATAACTTACATTTCTCTCCCTCTTCTATATCCTGGTTCTCCAGCTATCTCTCTACCCACCAGCAATCAGTTAAATGGCTCTCTGCACTATCCTCCCCTCTCACTGTACAAATGGGAGTCCCCCAAGGGGTCCATACTTGGACCACTACTCTTTAATATTTTCACCAACTTGCTCTACTCCTCTTGTCCCCAGTCATCTCTTGTGCAATATGCTGATGACTCAGCTGTTAGAACCATTGCTGACAACCCAACTGACCTCCACTCAACTACTCAGGTATCCTTCCACACCATTGAGACTTGGCTTAGTGATAACAAACTAATACTTAATCCAAAAAAACTAAGCTCCTACTCTTCCTCCCTAAAAACATCACCACACTCAAAAGTACATTTACC
The DNA here is from genome assembly GCF_019279795.1 of Protopterus annectens. Lineage (NCBI taxonomy): Eukaryota > Metazoa > Chordata > Ceratodontiformes > Protopteridae > Protopterus > Protopterus annectens. Next base: position 1,787,834,812 of record NC_056744.1, on the reverse strand, counting down.
ATCTTATCCTGCAACAACACTATCATCTCAGCTGAATCTAGTACTAAATTGCTAGGTGTTACAATAGATGATCAGCTTAAGTTTGATCTCCATATTACTAATTCAGCAAAAAGAACTAATCAGAAACTTGGACACCTTTTCCGTAGCAAGAAATACTTAACTAACACTGCCCGAATAACTCTCCCAGGCTTTATTACTCCCAACACTCCTGTACAGCTGCCACATATTCACAAACCTAAATTCTACACTTATTTCCAAGCATGAAACTACCTATAATAAGATCGCCAGATTTGCAGCTAACCAAACCTGCAAGTCACACCACTGCTTAGCACTACAGCAACTAGACTGGCTAGAATTCCCTCAGCTGCTCCAACTATACCAACTACAAATCATCCACTCTATCCTCTACCTACCCTCCTTCTGCCCCAGCCTCTCCACTATCATATCCAAATATTCCCCTGCAAGGACACTACGCAGCTCAAATCAAGAATTATTAGACATCTACAAACCCAAAACCAAAAATAGGCTGCCTTCTCTATAACTATAACCCAGCTATATCCTGGAACCAACTCCCCTTGGAAATAAAATCCCTCCAGCATAGCAAAAGTTTCAAATTAGCCACAAGGAAATACCTAAAAACAAAGTGGTCTTGCCATTGTAGCCAACCACCATCCTTTCACCTATTTCACCACCTCACTCTTAATGTATCTCTAACACTATTCCCCTGCCTCTTCTACCTCTTCCCTTCCTCTATCTCCAACCACTCTTAATTCTTACAGTCTCAAAACAACCTACCTGTCTAGTCTGTCTCCTATACTCTACCTCCCCTACATCTCCTACTAGCCATTCTTACTTTCCTTTCTTGTTTCCAAACTCCTATACAACTAGATCCTTCCCACTTTAAATAAGCATCTGCCTAACTATTAACTCATTTTGCTCTAAGCAGCTTAAATAATATTGTAACTAGTCACATTTTCTTCTGCTAATTGTTTAAAACCTTGTTTGTAACAACTCACATACTTGTCTGCCAATTGTTAATTCTCTGTATAATTGAATTGCCTGAGGAGCTTTTTTCTCTCCAGGTCTCTGCTTGTAAGATCCTATAGCTTATTGTTACTACTATGCTACTAAAATTTAATAAATTGTTTTCTAGGCCTGAGGAGCTTTTCTCTCCGGGTCTCTGCTGAAAATGAGCCAAAAGCTCAGCCAGACTAACCCGGTTAACAAATGTAAAATAAATGTAAAATAAATAAATAAAAATAAAGAAATTAGCAGGTCTGAATGCACACATTAAGGGGGTTACAATGGATTTGTGCTGAGTCACAGAAATGTTCACTAAAACTGCCTTCAGCTAAAACATCTTTAAGAACATTTTTTTTTTGCAGGGTGGAAGCCCCCCTGCACCCCCATGTGGGGGCACCCTTCACATCCTCATCTTTTATATACCAACTCCGGGACTGCACAACAGTAGGCAAAAAGGCAAACACCATGTTTGCCAAAGGTAGTTTAGGTAAATTTACTTAACTGTTTTTATGTTCTCCAAAACTACCTTTGGTGACCTGACATGCTCTCATTATAACACCTCACTTGTGTTTCTGTCTTACTTGCTCGCAAGCCATCCATTACAACTGGTTTCAGGAAGCATTCTGTAGACACACAGGGTTTGTTTTTAGGATGTATCTCCAGAGATCACCGAATTACATCTGAGTTGTTATACCCTTCTTAAAACTCACAGAAACTGTGTAATGCTGTCAACTTAACTGAAAAGTTGGAATTTCACCATAGTTTTTTTAAAACAGGAATGTCGAGTTTGCTATTTCTTGCTCCTGTATATATGCATGTGGTAAACAGAGTAATTTCTTCTATCTTTCAAATGAGAATAATACGGTAGGCCTGCATTCTTCATCAACCTGACACCATCCTGTACTTTTGATACACATGCCCTTTCTCCTAATACTTGCAGTTCCCCATTGCAGTCTGACCTAAACCCCTTCTTTATCCTTAAGTTAACTTTTCTTCTTACTGTATTACAAATGATGCTTTTCTTGTCCTTTGGGCTTTTATTCTTAGTGCAATAGATATACAATGTTTGTTATACTTATTTAAGTAATATCATGTCCACTGTCAAATTCTCCTTCCAGTGTGACTCTCGTATTCAATCTTTAAATTATATTACTCTGCTTCTTAAGTACATAGTAAACACTCAGCTCTGTAATGAATAGTATGTTGATGCCTTCTACTTAAAGTATATTACCCTCCTTCCATATACAATACCAAATTATAGCTTTTTTGGTTGAAAAAATATGTTGTTTTTGCATTTTATTTTGCTAATTAGGATGGCCCCCTTGAAATTTTCCTCAAAGCTGAAAACCCCTGCCATGACATCATGAAAGACTGAACCGACAATGTCTCATTACCTAAACAAATGTATAAACTACTGCATTCATTAGTGACTGCAACGTCTTACTTCCTAAAAGGACAAGTTATCTACTAATTCTTGCAGGTGGAACATCTGACATTGAAAATTAACACGTGATACTGTAGTACTGAAACCACAACGAAAGTAAGAATCTCTGCTTCTAAAGAATGAAGTTGGTATTGATTACTTATAATGCATTACAGTTGTATGGAAATCAATACTGTCTAGCTATCATGACATCATTTAATAGGCGTGGTTATTGAAAAAACTGAATAAACAGTGAGACAACAACAAAATCAAACAACACAGTTTAATCATCATTTATTTAAAAATCACTTACAACTTTAACATGAGGACTGTAACAAGAACTTAATTGGAAAACTGGATGGGAGAAAGGAAATTCACCCCAGGGATCACGTCAGTCGCCCTGCTAGACAGGGGTCCAGGAAAGTAAATAATGTGGGAAGAAATAGCCAGGGAATTGTTATGGCTAGGCTTGTATAGGCCCTAGGGCTGATAGCCTAGTACCAACCTATGAACCTATGAACCTATGAACAAAGGTGCTTCTGAAAGTGACTCACTTTAACATGAATGTTTAAGGTACTTCAATATCCATTCAATGCACTGCATGTTCTATTTTACTGGATTTTGGTCACACTCTAATACATATTTTCATTATGCGTACCTAGCACTGGACTAACTCTTCCACCAGATATACTGAGAAAACTTGTTGCTAACTTACCTCTACTTGGGTTTGTATTTGCTCAGTAATTATGAATTCATGTCTGTTAATAATGACCTGTGCTATATAAGCCTGTACGTGACATCATGTTTACCATGTATGTGTGTATATTATGTTCTTCTGATTGTGTGTGTGTGTGTGTGTGTGTGTGTGTGTATATATATATATATATATATATATATATATATATATATATTCATATATATATATACATATACACACACACACACACACACACACACACACACACACACACACACACACACACACACACACACACACACATATATACACACACACACACACACACACACACACACACACACACACACACACACACACACACACACAGGCTGCTCATTGCTCTTTAACTCTGATTACATCTGAAGCATGAAAAGTAAAAGGTAATCAGCTGACTTTGGGATCCATATTAGGCTCACTATCCAGATGTCTGGTTTTGGGATCCATATTAGGCCCACTATCCAGATGTCTGGTTTTGGGATCCATATTAGGCCCACTATCCAGATGTCTGGTTTTGGGATCCATATTAGGCCCACTAACCAGATTTCTGGTTATGGGATCCATATTAGGCCCACTATCCAGATGTCTGGTTTCAGCGTTGAGAGAGGAAGTCCAAAGAACTCTCCCTGGAGCAACTAGGGTAATTGAAGGATGCCCGTGGAAAGAGAAGCTTGGAGGATAATCCTGAAGAAGGGAAGGAACAAAGGTTGTTATTCTGCACCTTGGAGTAAATGGTGTACTCTTCTGAAATTATTTGAAATATGTGCTTATCTTGATAAAGGTCAGAAATCCTGTAAGTACTCTTTTGTTCTGGACCAACGGTCAGTGAAGAACCTTTTCTTCTTTGAGGATGGTGGAAAGAATATAAGTGGAATGCTGACTTTTGTCTGATTCTGTTATTTCTCACATTTTCCACAAGAAAGCTGAACTTTTAGTTTTTTCCTTGTAAATTAACTTGTTTAAACCTGAGGAAATATTAACCATTTTGGTACTGTAAAATGCTACAATATATAATGTCTGTATTTGTATTTATGATTTTTTTGGTCCTTAACCATATTCTTAAAAATGGCTATGGTTGTTGTAGCCCCATGGTTAACAAAGAGCAAATAACATATTCTTAGAAAGGGCTATGCTTGTTGTAGCCCCATGGTTAACAAAGAGCAAATAACATATTCTTAGAAAGGGCTATGCTTGTTGTAGCCCCATGGTTCACAAAGAGCAAATAACATATTCTTAAAAAGGCCTATGCTTGTTGTAGCCCTATGGTTCACAAAGAGCAAATAACATATTCTTAGAAAGGGCTATGCTTGTTGTAGCCCCATGGTTCACAAAGAGCAAATAACATATTCTTAAAAAGGCCTATGCTTGTTGTAGCCCTATGGTTGACAAAGAGCAAATAAACATGGAGAAATGCTAATAGCAACAAAAGTAGTGGGGGACCCAGCTATCCCTGTCAAGTTGGACAATATACATCTGCACCACTGGACACCAGAGTTAATTATTTATTTATTTAGTCTAACTAGGTAAATCAAGTGATTCAAAGACCATTTTCAGCCATGACCTGGGCCTGAAGGCAACAATAAATATAACATACAGTATTGCCTCAGGAAATAGAGCATACAACACCGCAAGGTAACATTTTCAACTTTACCACATGGTGACAGCGTCTATAATTGCACACAACATTAATAGCACAATACAGGAATGCATTATTTATAATTATACACAGCAATATTAACATAGTACAGTAATACAGTGTTTATAATTAACACAGTATTAATAACATAGTAATATGGTGTCTACAATTACACAAAGCTTTAACATAGTACAGTAATACAGTGTTAAATTACACACTGAATTAATTACATAGTGCAGTAATACACTGTCTATGATTACACACAGCATTAACACAAATATTAATTTGAATCAGTAAATCATGTACATATTCTCAGCAATAAAACAGATAGTACCTGAAATATGAACAATAAATCAGTCACATATCATAAGAAGGACTGTCTGTATAAAATACTAGAGAACATATGTTTCATTGTGATGCAGCAGAATTAATGCATTAACTACATTGTTTTGGTTACTCTTAAGAAAATTGGAAATGCAGGTTGGAGAGTTTGACTTACACATAAATTGTTGCAGGACTCAAGTATGAATAGTTGCAGGACTCAGATGATAGAGATGTGATGAACAATGGAAGTTAGGGGACATCTGCCAATATCTTCAAAGCATGTACATATGTTTAGTTTGACCAGATGGGACTTAGGAGCCTTTTTTAAGTGTTAGCAGATCAGCATAGCTTTTAATGTCCACTGGCATATTATTCCAGTTGGCAGGTGCCATTTTGACAAACACTCTTTCTGTTTTTTGTTTTTTCACAATGTATTTTACAACTAACACCATTGCATTACATTATGTCATGGCAATCACCATTGAAATTCATAAACAAATCTTGTGAACAATGACACAGATTACTAATGTAACATTCACTGTAAACAACATTAACTGGTACCTATATCAGATTCCATTTAACCATGTCAATTTTATCAGATGACTGTTTCTTACGTTTGTAGCACAGCTTTTGCAGAACTGATGGACAGTCTTTATGAAAGATCTTCCAGCCTGAAAACCTGCCAGATAGGATTGTGGCTGTCTATGTAGAACATAATTTTTCCCAAATTTGTGTTTGTACTTTTAACCACAAAAAACAGAAGTGACAGATGTCACTCCTGTAAGCTCACTCTTAATGTTGAAAAAGCAACTGGAGTTACCATTTGCCAAATACACTTAATCCTAGGGTATTACCAGACCATGTGGAAGTTGTTTGCATTTAACTGACTGCACAACCAGCACCTACTATCATTCTGCAAGCCCTGTTATATAATTGCAAGGGTGTAAGTTGCCATTAATGCATCATCTTGGCCATAATGAACCATGCTAATGGTGGCTAAGACCCTTGCTGATAATGGCATTGGAGCCTGGTGTTATGGTCTACAGAAGCTCTGGACATAGGCAGTGTATCATTTGGTATGGAAACATGATTACCTAACACTACTCGGTATTGGCTGTTGATTTTTAACTAGGGTCTGTGTGTTGTACTTTGGGTTATTATGCTAAGAAATATGTCTTCCCTCCCATCACAAACCAACTTTTCTGACCTAACCAAGATAAAATACAGTCATGTATGTGGAAGTATTGTCACTGTTGAGCATGAAATGTACGGCACTTATCCTTTATAACCTCTAGGGGTAAAACTGTGTGCAACTCCTGGTCGCAAGCATCATTGATAAATGCCCACGAAGACCCTGTCACTCCATACAATCAGACATCCATTAGTAAGAATAGCCTCAGATGTAGTCCCTGTCTTCACTCTGTTAACCATAATCAGGCAAGTGAACTAACAATTGAGCCTCTTCCCAGGGGTACCATACCTTGTAGGAGAAAGTGGGTTATCTTGAGGTCTTCTATCCCAGTTTCAACTATGTTTCCATAGGTAGTCATGGGAGGTTAGAAAATCCTCTCACCCATCCTACCACTGCATGACCATTGCCAAAATTATCCGGGACACTGAATCCCCCATGGGAGGGTAGTATAAATAGTTTCCTCCTGCTAATATGAGGGGCTTTACTGTCTCAAATTATATTTAAGATAAGCTTTTGCATTTGTTTGGTTTGTGGTGCAAATGTTGCTTTGGGCAGGTGTCTGTCAATGAGCAAAATCTTTTGGAGTAGCAACAGTTTGACTAGATGTAGTCTGTTTAGAAACTTTAATGCTAACTGTTTCCATCTAAGTGCAATCTCATGTAACCCTCTGCCACCAGTGGCTGTGAATTGTCCTGCACTAAGTTCCTTTGATTAGAAATTAGCAGGATCTTGCAAGGAAGGTCTCTCTCATTCTGACAGTATGCCAGATTTCTTTTGATTGACTATTAGTCCAATGGTTTCAGCCAGGCTTTCTAGAGTCTAAAAATACCCTCCCATGTTGGAGGTGTGGGTGGGTGAATGAGCCACAAAATGCAGTCAACCGCAAACCGAGATAACAGCTCCAGGGTTTTGTCCCATGTCCAGTTCTGCATGATTGTAGATGATCCCTTATATAATCATCTAAAGCCATAACGCTAATACAAATAAGAGAGGGGACAAGGGGCAAACCTGTCCATTTCCTCTTCCATAGCTCCACCTCTTTAGATAATGCTCCTATCAGCCTACAGTTGTGCAGTGGAATTTATCCTGGGGATCCAATGGCTGAGATTGATTTGTTGAATAAAGCTCTTAATTTCCTACCCAGTCATTTGGTTTGGTGAGGAAATTTTTGCACAGGATGTCATCATTTTCTGTAGATTATTAAATCTTAGGTTTTTTTTTACAAGCAATCTAAAGGTAGCAGTTATTATGATTCTGGTATGTTTTGTTTTAAGGCATGCACATTTATGCCACCTCCCAATAGGAATGTTATGTTTTTTCAGGATTTAGTGTTAAAGGACCTACATGCCAATTATGGGTCACAGATGAATATTTTTCCACACAACCTTACTTGTTCAGAAAGGACAGCATTGGACAAATTGAGCAAATACAAGGATATACTAGTGTGCCTGGCTGATAAAGGGGGAGCGGTGGTAGCGTGGGACTGGCAAATGTATCAGCAGAAGGCACATACCCAGTTAATGGATCAAGGGACTTATCAAAGGATGTTTCTGGACCCTACACCATTTTTTAAAAAACAGATGTATGATTTTTTGGAACTTGCCAAGGAGGAAGGTATTATAAGCAAGGAAATTAACTTGCAGCTTATGGTTAAAGAACCGGCTAAACAATATATATACTTGCTACCTAAAACACATAAGAAATGGCAAAAACCTCCTGGCAGACCAATAGTGTCTGGGATAGGGTCTTTAACAGAGCCACTCTCAGCTTTTTAGACTTATTATTTAAAGCCCCTTTTGATCCATGTTAGATCGGGAATACAAGACACTACAGAATTTTTAAATATTATTCAGGATACCCAAATTGAACTGGGGTGGTATATGTGCACCTTGGATGTCAGGTCCCTCTACACTAATATACCACATCGGGCGGCTCTACAAGCCCTGGAATATTGGTTGGATAGATCTTCTCCTTACAGTCCAGGCTTCAATACTTTATTAATCTGTCTAGCTGAGCACTTGTTGACCAAAAACTGTTTTATTTCCAGGATGAATATTACCTACAATTGAGGGGTGCAGCGATGAGAGTGTCTTTCGCTCCCATTTATGCTGAGCTATTCATGGGTTTTGGGGTAGACCATTTGATTTATGACCCTATGCATAATATATATCTTGAATCTATAGATATATGGTGTAGGTACCTTGATGATTGTTGGCTAGTGTGGCGATCTGGGGTTGAATATTTACATGAGTTTGTTGGGTATTTGAATGACAACAAATGGGGACTATATTTTACGGTTAATTACAATACAACCCAGATTGTATTTTTGGATGTTGACATACAAGTACAGGATGATGGGACCATGCTGACTCAGGTGCGTAGGAAGCATCCAGAGATCAATACTCTGTTACACTCTAAACATTGTCATCCCAAGCATGTGATTCACAATATTCCCAAGTCCCAATACATGTGGGTACGACATATATGTTCATCAAATGAGCTGTTTTCCACACATAGTAACCAATTGTCTGACAGATTTTTAAACAGGGGTTATGATAATAAACAAATCTCGGATATTGGCAGTAGTGCCCGAATGTGGGATCGTAATTTGTTGTTACAGTATCAGAGACAGGAAGGAACAGCCAACTGAGGCTAGTTACTCAGTATGGTAATAATACATCTGTACTGATTAACACTATTAATAAATATTGGCACATTCTGACTTTGGATGAAAGCTGGTCCCCCCCAAAGTGTTTATTTTCCTTTAGAAGGGGTAAAACCATACGGGGATGGCTGAATCATTATAAATGGGCAACTTATTGTATGGCCAATACCCAACAAAGAACACTAGATGGTGGGTTAGTCAGAGGTTGCCATCTTTGCAATCATTGTAGTTTTTGCAAACATATTAATACTACTAACGAATTTAGTTCCAAGAATACGTCTCGAGTTTCTGACATGTGCATACAGCACAACTGTATTTCACAGTGGGTCATTTATTTGGTGACCTGTAATTGTCAGGCATTCTATGTGGGACAAACCTCACGTCCATTGAAATTACTAATCTCTGAGCATCTTAGTGACATAAGGTGTGCTAGACAAAATAATGCCCTTTACAAACATACATTACAACACAATTCAGCTCAATTTAGATTTACTATCATTGATGGTATTAAGTTTCAGGATGTGGATAAAGTTGGTTGGCATGATAGTCTTAATAGGAAAGAAAGGAAGTAGATAACCATGTTAGGTGCTCTTTTTTCACCAGGATTAAATGAGCATCTGTGATTGGATAATTATATATGACTGTCCCATATATTAAGTTGTTGAATTCATTTGAATTTTATCACACACTGATGAAGGCTTGCTAGCCGAAATCGGTCTGTTTGCCTTGTGATATTACAATAAATACAGGATTTTGGTTGCTGACTGTTGTGCTGGCTTTAGTTTTTTGGATCCAATACCTGACCAGGGTTTGCTATAGAAATACCTACTCAACAGAATCGAAGACCTTATGATGGTCTAATGTCAGTATAACTGCAGGTAAGTTAAACATGTTACAAAAGGCTTGATTGTGCAACCAGATATTTTTATTTTTCATGAGAGGATGTTTATCCAGAAACATGGCGTAGCTATGGGCACTTCATGTGCCAATAGCTACGCCAATATGTTTCTGGCTTATTGGGAGGATACAGTACTTTTTACAATGAAAGATTTTGGAACAAATGTTCTATTTTATCGACGGTTTGTTGATGACTTGTTTTTCTTGTGGAGAGGGACTATTTCTGGTTTAAGGATATTTTTTAATAGTATGAATGACCTTTGTGAGCATTTGAAGTTCACAATGTCCTTTTCAAAGACACGGATTGAATATCTGGAGTTGTTCATAGAGAAACTTCAGGGCCCTATCATCAATACTGGGGTGTTCCGGAAGACATGCTTTAGGAACACACTGCTATATAGGAGCAGTATGCATCTGAATTATGTCTTTTGGAACCTTATTCGTGGTCAGGGTATTAGAGCCTCTCAACTGAACCCTACTTTTGAAGGTTTTCAGTTAGAGAAGGGACAACTTGTACAGAGATTAATGGAAAGGGGTTATAATCAGACTGAGATCTTTAGATGTTGGTCAGACTTAGATTCACTTAGGAATGATGTAGCAGCCCCATATTATGGTCCAAATATGGGGAATGAGGTGTGTGGCACCAGGCTAGTAAGTAGACAGGTTAAAATACCCCTGTTTTTTACAAGAGATCATCAGGCACTTAGAGGAATTTTTAGTACTTATTGGCCTATTTTACAGGTTGATCCTCAAATTGGTGGTATTGTTGGGGAGGCTCCCCTATTTTGTTATAGGAATACCAAGAACCTGAAGAGGTTATTATGCAATGGGGGAATTAAGTCTAGTGATTTAGTTGAAGTTGGTATAACCCGACCATGTGGTAAATGTAATTTTTGTGGGTTCATCAATGAATGTAGTTTTTTTGATCACCCAGATCTTAGGAGGAGGTTTGTGTTCAAAGTTAATGCTGATTGTGGAAGCATGAATGTGGTCTATTTAGCAGAGTGCAAAGTTTGTGCTTCGTTCTACGTAGGGAAAACGAATAGATCACTAAGGGAACGTATGAGGGAACATATTTACTGTATACGTAGAGGTGCTGAGCACAATGCCCTCTCTAAGCATGTTAACAAATGTGGTGTAGGACATACCTTCACCTTTAGGGTTATTGATGTGACACCAACAATAAGACAAGGGGATATTAGGAATCATACCGAGCATAAAGAAAATAATTGGATGATTCGACTTAGAGCTGATAGGGGTAGGGGACTCAATGAACGTGCTACTATTAAGCCCCTACTAAGAAAAAGGAGGATCCCTAAATAGTTTTAAATAGTATTAGTTAATGTATTCTTGTGTTTTAATGATTTGTTTTATATATTGTTTTTTACTTTTATTTTATTTAAGTCTGTCATAGTAGGTTAGTGTCTGAGTTTAGTACAGAAATATAGAGGAATATTGAGGTATATATATATATGTTCTGTTTCATATACACAATTCTTTTTTGTCATATATACTTATACATATATTCTTCGTTGTGTCTGATTTCTAATGGTGTAGAGTTTGTAAGTTGATGTGATGATGTTTTTATCACTTGTTGATTTTGATTGGACTGTTTGAATTTGAACTGATATATATAGACCTCATTGTTATTCTGTGTATTGAAGGTCTGATGAAGCAATTTTTGTGAAAGCGCTTACCTCTTGAATAAACACAGCGTTCGTTTTGCCCTGTTTTACCTTGGAGTTTTTTTTTTTTTTTTTGGCGTGTTAGTGTACGTTATATGTCGCTTTGGTCGTTCCTTCTCTCTGAGGATTTACTTGATTTATTTATGTTTGCTGTATAATGCCATGCTGTAATCAGGAGCTACTTGCATGGAGTGGCCTTCTACTGTGAGAGTTGGATCTTTTTCTCTTGCTTTTCCAAAGACGGCTTCCTGATCAATGAACATTTGATTATGATGATGAAGTGTCTAGGAATATTGACCATTCAACTTATAGTATTAATTCAATGCACTCTGTCAGTTACTGGGCCTATTGCATTTCCAAACAATTTCCCTAGCTCCTTTACAATGAAGCCAATATAGTCAACGTCTTTAATATTTTCTGGCAGCCCTGTGAAGTGGAAGTTATCACCTTGTACAGTTCTTCAGGTTATCTAGTTTCAGTTTGAGTCTTTGGTATTTACCTAGGGTTCTTTTTTTAAAAAATAGTTTTATTGAGATAAATATTGTCAAATAAACATAAACTAGAGATATGTACATTTTTCTAAATGAGTGACATAAAATGAGAAAATTAAACAATGATTTTAAACTATATACAATGATATTCTCCACAAGAATCAAATATTAATAAACAAGTGCATTAAAATAAGAAGATTACAAAAGAATTTGCATTACTTGTTCAATAAATTATATACTTTTTTCCACATATTAGATGAATTAGTATTCCTAGAAGCTCTTGCAGTATTGGTCAAAATTTCTATGTTACAGACTTTAAGAAGTACATTTTTTAATTAAATTATTGAGGGTGAAGTATGAGACTTCCAATTTCTTGGAATGATTTTTCTGGCAATGGATAGAATTGACCAAATCAGAGGATGATTAGATTATCTGATACAATTAGGTACATGTGTGTTAAATATAACTAGTGATTTAGAAAGATAAAAAATATCTGTAAAAATAGCTTGTAAAAAGGAATTAACATCTGTCCAAAATTTATTTAATTCTATACAATCAAACATCATGTGTGCCCAGTCTGCATTAACAACTTTGTTACATCTCCAACAATTGCTATCTTTTTTATTAAATTTACTTAAAGAAAATAGAGTAATAAAAGACCTATGCAAATACCTCCATGTAAAAATTTTCCAATTAAGTGATGTAGTGGTTACACTTGCTGACCGTAAGATATTTATTTTGTCAGAATCTGTAGGGGGATAATTATTAATTAAAATAAAATAATTCCAATAACTTTCTGAAGGATTATCTAAACCAAATTTGATTGACTTATATAAATGAGATAAAATATTTTTAGATGTAGAATTATGTTGTAAAGCTATTATCATAAATTGAAATAATTTAGGTATTGTATTTTTTGTTGTGAAAGACATAGAATCCATTTTGTTTAGAACATATTTCCTAGCTTCCTGTAAATCTAACCAAGAGAAAGAATCATATTCGTATTGATTTTTTAATATGTTTATAGTTTTCAGATCATTCTTAGTCATCAATTGAAACCAAAAAAAAAATAGGTTTTTCTGTTGAAAAGAAAGCATTTTATTATAATCAGATGAAAAGATGACACTTTGTGTGAAAGCTATAGGAAAAAGAATATATATCCACTCTTTATAAATATTGAATTTATAAATATAATTTTTAAATGATTTCAGAAGAATAATTATATAACTGGAGTTAAATTTTTGAGATGAGTAAGATAACAAATATTCTTTTAGAACCCAAATAAAGGAGTTATTTAGTATAGTTAACTTCTGTAGTTTGTTGTTATTTATAGAATTACTAATTAAGATTTCTAGGGTATTTTTCCAGTTTGCCGTATAATTATTATCTATAAGATGCTAAATAGTTTTGGCCATTGAGGAAACAGAATAGATTTCCAAATTAGGCATAGCTATACCACCTTTTTCCCAGTTTTTCATATGGTTAGATAGAGCTATTCTGGGTTTAATCAGGGACCATAAAAATTTGTGTATCAAGGAATTACAATTTTTAATTGTCTGATTAGGAGGAGATAATGAGCTGGATTGTATAATATATAAAATTTTAGGTAATAAAATCATCTTTATTACTAAAAGTTTTTCATCCATGGAGAAATGAATTTTATTCCATTTTAATAAGATTTTCTATTGCTAATAAACTCTTATTATAGTTCATTTTAATGATGTATTTTACCTTTTTTGTAATTATAATACATAAATAAAGTAGTTCATCAGATTTTGCCAGATATTTCCTATAAGCCACTTGTATTTCAATTTTTTTATGACCAATTAATAAGATTTGAGTTTTATCATCGTTGAATAATAAACCAGATTTCTTTTGAAAAAGTTCAATATTACTAAAGAGAGCATGAATAGATGAGCTATTATTACCAAGGGTAATAAGAATGTCATCTGCAAACATTTGTATTTTGGAAGATTTATTGGAATTTAATTCCTTGAATATTTTTATTATCTTTTATTAAACTGGCCCATGGTTCCATAATAAGAGTAAATAATAAGGGAGATAAGGGGCAACCCTGCTTTGTTCCTTTAATAATAGGGCTTTTTTGGGAAATATTAGTACCTATTTTAATATATGATTGGCTATCCTGATATAATTGAATTATTAGATTTATAAAGCTCTTTGAAAAGTTTAATTCTTCCAGTAATAAAAGTAAATAGTCCCAATTAACTGAATCAAATGCACAATTTATATCTAAACTAATTAGTGTTAGATTATTATTTAAATATTTGATTATATTAGAGTTAATGTTCTTTTAATGTTATCATAAGTATTTCTATTCATTATGAATCCTGTTTGATCATCTTCAACTAAGATTGGTGCAAATTTTTTTAGTCTATCTGCAAATATTGACATAAGCATTTTATTATCAATATTTAGCAAATAAATAGGTCTATAGGATGAACACTTGACTGGATCTTTGTTATGTTTAAGAAAAGGAGAGATAAAAGTATACTTCCAAGAGGGGGGGATTAACTTATTATTTTGGGATAAATTATATACTTTATGAAGTAATGTTATAGCATCATTTGGTAAAATTTTATATATTTCTGGGATGATTTCATCATTTCCTGGAGCTTTATTGAATTTTAAATTTTTAATCTGGGTTTGAATGTCTTTAAAGGAAATAGGTTTAATTATAGAATTAGCTTTTTCATTTGTTAGTATTTTGTTAGTAAATCTATTAATAAAATTTTTAATTTCTTGATTTGAATCTATTATTTTTGATTGTTGATTAATATTAATAAAAAAGCCTCTGAATTCAGCTAGAATGTTTTGTATGTCTGAAACCATCTTTTTCTTTCTAGGGGAAAAAATTCATTTTATACGATTCATTTTATTTAATCTTTTGGTTTTGTTAGCTAATAAATTTAATGATTTGTGTAAAATTAAAAGAATTTATATTTCTCTAAAATAATCATGCTTTTATGGTTTAGGATTTCAATATATTTATTATTCAAAGAATTTATTTCATTTTGCTTATCCTTATTATTTAGATCTGACTCTTGATTATGTTTCGATGAATCTAATTTAAGTTGAATCTCTAATAGCTGTTTATCCCAACTTTTCTTTTTTATATGATACCAGTTAATAATGTTCCCATATAAAAAAGCTTTTAGGGCATCCCTCACAAAAAATTCTGAGGAGTTATTATTATTTAGTTCTATAAAAGTTTGTATCTCCAAAGTTAAGAATTCTTCAAAATCTTTCAGTTTTGTGATATAAGCATGTATTCTTCTTATCTGTGTATTGTAATTTGAATTAACTGAAATTTCAAATATTATTGAATTATGGTCTGATATTGGGCAGGAAATAGCCTTGGTGTTGACCAGAGAGCCTAATAAGTCATTAGAAAATAAGACTCTATCTATTTTTGAAAAGGTGTTATGTCTATGAGAGAAAAAAAGTGTAGTTTAAAGAATCAGAATCTGCAAAGGAATGAATATCTTTCAGATTATATGATTCTAGAAAATCTTTTAATGATTTGGCTGAAGCTGTAATCCTTTTATTTAAAGATGTTGATTCTTTATTATCCAAAATGCAATTAAAATCCCCGCTATTATTAAGGACCCCTTGGGATGTTGTACTATAAGATCCAGGTGTTGTTTTACTGTATTGATGCCTATTCCTGATAGCCAATATAAATTCACTAAAGTATACATTTTCTTATTAAATTCAACCGTGACACGACAAAACATTCCTTTATTATCTTTATATATATTGGTAATCTTTGGGCAAGGTAAAGTATTATTCCACTGAATTGCTACCCCTCTTTTCTTCTGAAGATGTTCTGAACTAATTAATGTTGAATAAGATTTAGTATCTAATCTAAACATATCAACTGATTTCCAATGAGTTTCTTGTAAGAAAATTAATTGGTATTTGTGTAATTTAAGATATTTGAATAAACTTTCCCTCTTGTTTGAGTTATTTAATCCATTAACATTAATAGAAATACTCTTTAATGAAGTTATAAGAAGTAAAATTTGTGAAAAGAGTGTATTTTGACCAAAAACATATCAAATAGTTAAGTATTAAAGGAATATAAAGAAAAAGTTTAGATTGATTACATAGTAATAGATATGAAAAATATGAGTGTATTACTATAGTATTACTTTTGTGTTGTGAAGAATGCCAAAAAAATGTAACAAACTTTTGTAACATAAACTAGTAACATCAAAACCCCCCATAACCTTCCTGGAGTAAAATACTCCTAATCCAAGTGACATATAATCACTCAGATTAACCCCTTGTCAAGTAATAACCTCTGATCAGCATCTGTCTAAGAGAAAATTTCCCGATCGTGGTAAATCAGTCTTAGCTTCTATAGAAAATCAAAATATCTAATAACTTTAAATTAATAACAAAAACATGTAAAAGGCAAATATGATACAGTATTTAAAGAGAATCACTTTGTAGTATAGTAGTATTAATTAATTCCTATTAACATAAGTTAATCCTCCTGTTTCAATAATCTTTAAATGAAGAAAACTTCTAACTCCAAAAAGATTTTATACATATATCAATCTTCATTAGTCTATTATGTAGTTAATGAAAAAATGACATTGACTATCTTAGAAGTGAATTTAAGTTCTATTAGTCTCACAATGAATCTGGATATTGAAGACAAATAACCATAACATATAGTTGCTATGATTGCAAATAACCAAGATAGTAAAGCAATATATAAATAATATATTTTCATATATAAGTAAGGAATTGGTACATTGTGTATAACTAAATCATAAAAATAAGTAAATTAATACTCTAAAACTCTCATATTTTCTTAATATGATACTCTAAAGAAATAAAAGAAGAAGTTATAATTAATGATCTACTAGTGAAGGTATGGATTATTCTCATTTGTAATAACTTAAACAAATTTATTTACTTTAATTGTATTTATGCATTAATAAAGATTTTGTAATAATAAGTGAGGTGTTAATAAAATTATTTTTAATTGATTGCTCAAAATATAAGGAATAGATTAGTTTTCATCTATAACATAAATATTTTATTGACAATGTTGCTTAGAACATTTCAAACCACCAATTCAATGTGTTTATTCTTTTCTTTATTTATTTTAGTCACAGAATATTGTCTAGATTTTGAATTTATAATTATCATTCTATTTAACTATGTTCATCCAGACCCTAGTAATGTTATCAAACCTATTAAGTTGCTGTGAGAAAGTATTATTTTGCTGCTTATTAAAATAATAAATATGTATGCAAACCAGTCACAGTAACTGGCACTTACGTATCATCGCACCCACATTTCCTACTTCAAAAGCATCTAATTTCAAATCCATTCATCAACATAAAATACTGAAACTATCTAGGCAAGAGTATTTCATTAAACTGATATTTTTCTGGGGCCATGAGAATTTCTGCACCTATTATATTTGCAATTGTCTTCAAAATGTCTGTGTGTTTTAATGTTAGTGTCTTATTACAAATTTTCCCACATGAATTTCTTTCCATCACTACAGCAAAGAACCTTAGTCTGTACTACTTTGAGAATGAACAAATTGCCCATATCTTCAGAGTAATAATGGCATGACCCCTAAGCTGTATTATTACTGGGAATTGTATTGAATGTGGTACAGAATTGCAGCTCCTATTTATAATTGCTTACGCTTCACCTGTGTTTGCATATATAAAAATCACTTTGATATGCCTCCTAAAAACTGTGCCTTTTTAAATGATCAGACTGTAACATTATTTGTGATATTTTCAAGGTAAGAACTACCACCAACCTATGTAGAGAAGTCTGAATAATACTATACCTTTTCGGTACCCCTCCGTTAAACCCCCACCACTCAGCATCTCCATCTGTGCAAGCAATGAAATGTCTGTCAGATGGTATGGAGTCAAAACTGAGAGGCAGCACAAGAACTGAAAGAAGCATCTGAACTTTTCCGGCTGAAAAGCACCATGAACAGTTTGAAATTTACTATTATCTAGTCTTTCCTGTGAGTCAGTCAAGAAACCAGCACAACCCCATCGAAATGATTGGAGACATACCTCGGGTAAGCAATTTAGAATGCTGCAGAAAGGAGAATAGGATGGGGCAATCCTTTAAACTGTAGAGCCGCTGAGATGCTCACCACTATTCTTCAACAATAAAGTCCATTAGGATGGAAAACGCCAACCTGGGAAGCAGGGGAGTACATTCCTCAAAACAGAACTGTGCCAGTACAAAAAGACCTCCAGCACTTGGGCTCCACAGCCTCTCTGTTGATCAGAAAAGGAGGAAAAGAGTCGGTGCACTGCCCAGACCTGCCTCCATCACATTTAAGGCTATCACACAGTCCATAAAGCAAAGTACTTTCCCTGTGTATAGTTATTCTAGAAAGCAATGGCCTGCACATACGAAGCACAACAGATGTCCCCAAACACCCAAGCATGAAATGCGTCCAAACGCCTATCAATATATATCCTCCATACATCTGTGCTGCATCTCCACCTCTGCACATACTACATGGATCGGAAAAAAACAAGCATGGCTGAGTCACCTGCGGTGACCGGCAGCATTCTGGAAAAGGGAGAACAACTCCAAAAACCCTGGCCAGACCCCTGCCGCCAACCCAACCCTTCCAATTTAAACATTCTATTTTTTTTTTTTTTTTTATAAATATGTGGCAGCAGCGCTACTCTCCCCAAGATTATAAAGTGAGCTCCTTAGAGCTATAGAGTTTACAAAATTCTAATGCATTTAAATTGCCTTACACTCTGCTGTGTCTCCACTTCTTTGGTTACATATAAATACGTAAATGACTCTCCTCCAGTTTTGGAATCCGCAGCTGTACCCAAAGCCAAGTGGTATTGATACATGTATAGCCAAGTTATTTATAGTTCTGTGTTACTTTTTAGCTCTGAACCTTAATCCTATTTTATGAGTTGAGAAGTAAAGTCATACATTAGGCACAAGTTGCAAAAAGCAGACCAACATGAAGCAGTAAGCGTCCAATGGAAAAGCACCACTTTTTCTGCCCAAATACTAAACGATCACAACCCTATGTACTTCAGTATGAATTAAACTCTGTTTTCTGAGTTACTGACTTCAATAACAAATACCAGTATCTAAAACAGGCTGATGATAGCTCCCCACCACAGAAAAGTCAGAAAGCAAGCCGCTTATGCAGTCCCTTTCAAACGTGGTACGATAATACATAAGTAACCAATAAATTAATTACAGGTTATAATTATTAAACACAGTTTGTTAGCATATGAGTAAATATATCACATCGCCCATTAATAGCAACAATGTCTAATCTCCGTTGCTTTTTTTCTCTTTTTTCTTCCCTTTAAGGCGTTCGAGTGTTCTGAAGCCTCTGACACTTTATTTCCGGTATAGGGATTTATGGTTTCCATGGAAACAATCTAGATGTAACTCAAGGGAGAATGTCCATATTAAGAGACCGATCGTGAAGTAGGTCTCGAGCTGAAGCTGAATAACTGTAGACTTTCAAATTTTCAGCGGGAAAAATGAGTAGGAGACACTTTAACTTTAAAGTAACTTGTGCCGCTGAAGTCATTCACAGTTGGTGATACAGCGGTCTCTGAATGTACAGCAATCACAGAAGCTGCCATGCAGTTCACAAACCATTCCAAACTGCCACTCTAAACCAGAGGCCAACACTGTGAGACACAAAACACCCCAGTTTCAACCACGGAGAAACAGAGCAACACCACAACACACCAGCAAAAGACACAAATCAGCCAGAATTAAATAAAAAAAGAAAAAGCAAACATTCAAAAAGGAGAGGGAAACAACAGCACGAGCAACATCAACTCCATATGACCAAATAACTCCGTACATTTCCAACAGTAACTTTTGAGCCCACCACATTCCCGGACATTACCAACAGTAACCCCATAATACAAATTCAGTCTGGACATCGTTTTTATCAACATATCATGTTTTATATTAGCTCTGGACACTAACAACAACAAAATTTATGTTGAAAATAGCTCAGGACGCCAATAAGAGAAAGCATATTCAAAAAATAACTTTATATATAAACTAAAATCATGTCTATAGAAACTTCTGAAGGCAATATAAACTGTCTCCATCAATACAATACTAAACTAAATATAAACCCCAAATCATTGAGACATGTTATTAAAGAAGATATTTATCCAAAGATGCAACCTATTGATATAACTGTACTTCAATACAAATGGCAACAAATAGACTACAATAATAACTCAATTTAAACAGTAACCCATGCCTATCAAAAATAAGAAACAACTAAATATTTGCATAATAAGCATAAAAAAAGTAAAGACTATCATTAAAAAGTATAATAAACAGTGGTAAAATCTTACCTGTTGTTCCGGTTATCAATTTCCCCGACCTTATGAGTCATTAGTATGTTTAGAACAAACACACTGGATTTCCATTGTGAATAGAAGCAAATAAGAGCAGTTTTTTTTTATTTTCTTAGCTTCTTCTTATGCTCATGGGTTTTCCAAGTTTCATTTTCGGCTAATCTCTTCAAGTTAGCATTGGCCCAATCCATTTCTTCTATTTTGTCCAAAAGTTTGTTAGATTTAACAAAAATAAGAGCACTGTCCAGATCTTCAAATAATTTAGATGTATCCTGGTAAAATACTTTTAGCCTTGCAGGAAACAACAGGTGAGATTTTATTTGATTTTTTTTTAAGTTCTCTTATCAAAGGTAGGAAAACTTTTCTTTTTGCAATTACCACAGGAGAATAGTCATTATCAAAACGAACTAAATTATCTTTTATTTTAATTGGAGATTTTGCCCATGCTGTCTTTAAGACAATTTCCTTATCGTGTGAGGAAAGGAATTTTACAATCACAGATCTTGCAGAATTACTTTTTTTATTTTTTGATGAAACCAAAGATCTGTGTGCTCTTTCAATACCATATGAAAGAGCCTCAGGTAATTCTAGTATTTCAGGTATCCATGTAGACAAGAACTTTTCCATACTATCTCTTTCTATATTTTCTGGTAAGCCAAAGATTCTGATATTATTATGACGTGACCCGTTTTCTAGATCATCTATTTTAGACAAAAGGTGAGTATTTTGCTTTAAAAGGAATTCAATATTATGCTCACCTTCCTGGAGCCTAGAATTCATATCATTTAGGGCTGTTTCCATACCTGAAATCTGTTCTTTCTGCTGTTTTAAATCTTCATGTATAATGTTCATTTGTTTAGTACAGCTTTCCTTAAAACTATCCAGATTTCAGGTCCATTTTATTTATTTTACTAGTTAGTTCTTGAATGTTAAGTAACAAAGATTGTAATACCTTTTTGAAAGTTGTATCCTGGTGAGAAGATTTGCTGAAGCTCATCTTGTTGACTGAAGTAGTTTAGAAGATCTCTGATGTTTTTTGACAGGAAAAAATAAAATAATCAAAAAGATGTTTTATATTATCCTAGTATAAGGGATAAAGTATCCTTTTATTAAAAATATCCAGATTTCTGATAGATATATTTTGAAAATCCTGTCAAAGAAAATTGGAATAGACAGAGCTGAAGAGAAGTGCTGTTACTCTGAGTGCATCTTAGCCACGCCCCTCTGGGGTTCTTGACTATACCCAACATGAGTGGCAAATATGACCTGTTGCTTGTTGATGTCTGCTTGTTGCTGAGCAAGGGACACACAAATATTCTGAAGTTGGTGATTATGTCCTGCTGTGTTTTAATCTGATAGACATCTACAGCAGTTGATTTCAGTAGCTGTATTGAAAACTCTAGGGTATCTTGGATGGCTTTTAATTCTCCCAAGATGGAGATCTCAACAGCAATGAACTCTCTCCCTTGCCGCTGAGTCCTGACTAGCCTGTTGATAAATAATGACTTCTGAATCCCTGGTGATATTGCAGACTGACAATCAAGTAATATGTTAGTACATTTTTGATATTAATAGAAATGTGCTTGGTTAAAATTAAACTGGATTGGTGCTGGGATCTTTGTTACAATCTCAGCTTGGATGAGGAACAGATAGCACTCTCTCTCACTGTGCGCAGTCCCATGAGTGCCCCTAAAGCACTCTTTCTGTTACAGACAGTTTGAATGGAAATTGGGCTAAGTGAGATTGGTCATTGCTTTGAAATGAATATATGTGATGCTTTCAAAAGAACCTTAGTGGAGATCAATACCTGTCATTTAGCAGTTTTAGGTAAATGTTTTTAGAAGCATGGAGGCCGGAGATTGTATCACTAGTTAATTATGTGTTGACACAGAAGTGCTCCCTAATATTTGCTAGATGAATGAGTCCTAGAAATTTGTTCTCTGCAGCCTGGAGTGTATTAGTGTTGTGCATGGAATACACATAGGTTATTGGGAGTACATATTGCAATCTGGGTATAATCCTGCTTATAGCTATGGATTTTCCAGTCTCAGGTGTTAATAAATTGTAGATTTTGTCTGTATCCTTTGGTTGGAACAGAATTTAAAAAGATGTTTCTGTGTGTGACTTGAATTTTAAATTCGGATCAAATATCAGACAAATACCTTTGGGTTGTTGTGTAAGACAAGGACTACCCTAATGGGTCAGGGGTGGTGGTATAATTGATGGTTGTAAGGTATTGTGGAGAGCCAAATGCCATTATATTGGTCTAATAGTGTTTGTGAGCAAATTATTTGAGTGTAGCCATTCCACAGGATAGAGAAGTCTGTTCATAAATCTTTACAAAGTATTTTGGTGCTCCTAGAGGACTTTGTGAGTGACAATATCAGTGAAAAAAATTAATTGGATGGAATCCAAATGCATATTATTAATGAAGACTGAGAAAAGCAATAACACTGCACCTTGCAGAACACCTGAATGTGTGGTACCTGTACAAGAATGTGATCCTGAGACCAACACTCTGAAAGTATGGCACCTGTAAAAGAATGTGAACCTGATCCCAACACTCTGAATGTATGGCAGTTGTACAGGAATGTGAACCTGATCCCAACACTCTGAATGTATGGTACCTGTACAGGAATGTGATCCTGATCCCAACACTCTGAATGTATGGCAGTTGTACAGGAATGTGAACCTGATCCCAACACTCTGAATGTATGGCAGTTGTACAGGAATGTGAACCTGATCCCAACACTCTGAATGTATGGCACTTGTACAGGAATGTGAACCTGATCCCAACACTCTGAAAGTATGGCACCTGTACAGGAATGTGAACCTGATCCCAACATTCTGAATGTATGGCACCTGTACAGGAATGTGAACCTGATCCCAACACTCTAAATGTATGGCACCTGTATAGGAATGTGAAACTGATCCCAACACTCTGAAAGTATAGCACCTGTACAGGAATGTGATCCAGATCCCAACACTCTGAAAGTATGGCACCTGTACAGGAATGTGAACCTGGTCCCAACACTCTGAATGTATGGCACCTGTACAGGAATGTGAACCTGATCCCAACACTCTGAAAGTATGGCACCTGTACAGGAATGTGATCCTGATCCCAGCACTCTGAAAGTATGGCACCTGTACAGGAATGTGCTCCTGATCCCAACACTCTGAAAGTATGGCACCTGTACAGGAATGTGATCCTGATCCCAACACTCTGAAAGTACGGCACCTGTACAGGAATGTGATCCTGATCCCAACACTCTGAAAGTATGGCACATGTACAGGAATGTGAACCTGATGCCAGCACTCTGAATGTATGGCACCTGTACAGGAATGTGATCCTAATCCCAATACTCTGAAAATATGGCACCTGTACAGGAATGTGATCCTGATCCCAGCACTCTGAAAGTATGGCACCTGTACATGAATGTGATCCTGATCCCAACACTCTGAACGTATGGCACCTGTACAGGAATGTCAACCTGATCCCAACACTCAATGTATGGCACCTGTACAGGAATGTGAACCTGATCCCAACACTCTGAATGTATGGCACCTGTACAGGATTGTGAACCTGATCCCAACACTCTGAATGTATGGCACCTGTACAGGAATGTGATCCTGATCCCAACACTCTGAATGTATGGCACCTGTACAGGAATGTGAACCTGATCCCAACACTCTGAAAGTATGGCACCTGTACAGGAATGTGATCCTGATCCCAACACTCTGAAAGTATGTCCTCTCAGGTTATTTTTAAACCAGAGCATGGCTTCAGTAGCATGGCTTCAGTAGAAACCCCCCCCCCCACCATAGCAGATAATTTATTAAGGAGCAGGGTACAGTCAAATGTTTGAGAAGACCATTTTACATCCAGAAACATGGCAGCTATATGAAGGCCCTGATGCATACTGTTGTAAATTAGGTTAATAAGTGTCTATAAAGCATTCGATGTACTGTGCTTAGGTCTAAAGTCATGCTGCTTTGCGCTGGGGTTCACGATCCTGTCTTGACTGGCTGAGGATTTGTTTGGTTTGGAGAGTCTGACCACCAGATGAGTAGGGCTTCATGCTATGATGGGAGCTTCAGTGCATCAGCAGTGCCTACTGCTGGCCAGATACTTGTACTGCTATGTGATTACCTAGGTGGAATGAAAGGATAATTTTATACAATCTGTACCAATAGAACCTTTGAGTTTGCAGGGAACTAAAACTGAAGGATGCACCTTACTGACCCTACAACCACAACACTGACCTCCATTTACTGTCAACTCCAGCCCTAGTTTGTAAACATCCCTTACAGCCTCGAAAAAGAGCATAGCAAAATTCATTTAAAATGGGTGGCGAAAGCCAAACACACTCTGGCTAGGCTTATAAATGCCCTAGGGCAGATAGCCTAGTAAGAACCTATGAACCTATGAACACTGACCGCCCTTTAACCAGCCCTAACTCAGAAACATCCCTTGCAACCACAACACTGACCTCCATTTACTGTCAACTGCAGCCCTAGTTTCTAAACATCCCTTTACTTAAGAATAATTGCAGTTAATAACACTTCATTATTCCTGCCTAAGAACGACACAATACCTCACAAACTCTTATCCCACGAAATCTGGACAAAGGCAAAATAATGGGGTGGGGGGTGCAACAAAGGCCCAAAAATAGGGACAGATTTTAAAAATTTCTCTTATAAACTTAAGTTGCTAGAATAACATATTTTGCATTAGCATATGTTTTCTGAAAGATATGAAGCCGAAAACTCAAATTTCTGTCATTATGTAGTGATTTCAATCCTCAATGATTTGCCAGAAATCCACAGATTTTCTGAGGAACAGATTGAGAATATGAGGCAGATATCTGGACAGTTGAGATGTATGACATGACACATCTGCTCGGCTCAAGAGGCATATTAGAGTGAAAACACTTCAACTGCACTGGATGTTATTATAGGGTGGTGGATTCATTTATGATGTGATAGTGGCTTAAAACTGTGGGAGAATTCAATAGTGCAAGGGAGATTCCTGGCTCCATGGCCTATGGGAGGGGGAGCCCTGACTGAGACCTTGACAACCTGAGCTTCATTAGTGTCTCATGTGCTGGAGGATCCAGGTTGTGGGTAGATTTATGTTGACTTGTCCATTCTGAGAGAGGGGAGTGGGATTGTGTTTGTGACCAGGCACTCCCTGGAGCAGAGTGGGAAGGTTTGCATTGTGATATGATCACAAACACGCTGCCAAGCATTCAGTAGTAGGGGTGGGGCTGAAGCTGACCTTGTGTGTGACGTCACATGTGGTGCCATTCATACTGCATCTGTAGTAGGACTCCCCTCCTCTTGCATATTAAAATCCCCACCCCATCTTTGTGTATGATGTCTTCCTTCCAACACTTGACCTTCAGAAGGGGGTGATTCAATGGCAGGATTCAAAAGGAAATTATCCTCCCAGAGGAGGGAGAGAGCATCCATCAGATGGGACAGTATATGGCAGGGTTGTACACTTCCTTAGGAAGAGAATGAATGGGTTTATAGAGACATATGGATTAGAGGCAGAGACTAGCACTGAAGTTAGGGGTCTAATGAACAAAATTAATAATGCATGGCAAAACTTGAACCCACCCTTGGATAGGATATTAAAACCAAGCTGTAATAATATGTGTGGCAAAACTTAAACCCACCCTTAAATAGGGTATTAAAACCAACCTGTAATAATATGTGTGGCAAAACTTGAACCCACCCTTGGACAGGGTATTAAAACCAAGCTGTAATAATATGTAATGTAATCAGAAAGTTCTGCAAAGGGTAGATGGAGTAGCTGGTGATTGGTTGTCTGGGATCAGCAAGCTTTCTAGCATAAAGAAATTCAGGCAAACCTGCTGAGGCAATCATCTTTTAAAGCGTATTCATCATATTTGTGTGTGCATCGCAACATCTAATGGGTTAAGTGTCACAATCCATTTTTATTGATCTCCATCATTTATTTTGAGGCATTTTTTAATAAAAAAGCTTCATAAACTTTTTATTAATCCAAGGCCCAAATACATTTAGTATATTCCTCGGTGACATCATGGTAGGGATGCCATGAATTAAATCCATAGACTTTAACGGGCACATTTCTGCACATGTATATTGGTGCACCCACCCATTAAAGTCTACTGATGCAGTTCCTGCTTTCCCTACACTGATGTCACAGAGTTTAAAGTTTACATTGTGCCCACAGTGACAAGCTGATAGGTTTAGCCCTATTTGTAAAAGTTTTTTCCTTGTGAACTAGAGCTGCAAACATTCACACAGTTTGGCACTTTCTGTGTGACATATCATAGTGGAAAGGTAAGGAAATTTACATGACCGATACACTTTAAATGCTATCACAATCTCTGGTTTACTTCACTGCAATCTCTGCGCTTCAGTTTGAACTGCAGTACAGCTTGCAATAGTGCACTGCATTTTTTACAGAACTAAATATAATTAAGTAAGCAAGTGGACAGTAAATTCAATGAAATAAAAAGAAATGGTTATGAAGAGGGAAAAATTCAGTGAGTCTCTAAAACCCAGTTTGCAAATGTGCAGCATTCTTAGTATAAACAGGGAAGTATATAGATTGGTTACAATAAAAATTAAGCTTTGCTGCTAATGTTGTGAAGGCTTTACAAAGCGGCAACATAAACTAATTTTATCTGTACAATAATGCACTACTATGTGCAAGTCAAGTTAATTGTACCTCCAGGAAAAATAACTAACAAGTTATTATTCTTGTTCTTCCTGTGGGTGTACAACTACCAATATTAATCCATATCCTGCCATGGTTATACTTAAATAACTGAGGCATTATTTCTCAGTCGAAACATTCATTTATAATAGGGTCAGGAGACTGCCCTCTCTGAACCATCAGTTTTAGATACCACCATGTTAGCTCTGGGCTGTTTATGCACATGGTAGCATTTCCGCATTTATTTATTTTAATTTCATTAAAAATGGAGCTGCAGTGACAACAAATGCCCCTTTTTCTGACTTGAACTGAGACTACAAGTAATGTCAGTAACTTGGTTAGGGTCACAATCAAGACCCCAACACTTCAGAGCTACACACTGAAAATGTCTGACTGAAAAAAAAAACACTGATGACAGAACATATAAAATGATAAGTATGATTCTTCTTCAGGCAAGAAACCTTATGCTCAAACATTTTGTGTTTGGAGATCTTTGCCATTTACTGCCACCCAGACCCCTCTAACTAATAATGGTGAATTTTAAGAGTGAGTAGTCATAAAAGCTGGATTAAACCACTTGTTTTTAACATTTTGTTGTTTTTTTCTGCTTCCATTCCTGTCTGTGTCCATTTTCCCGTTTATTCTTACTAACAAGCTAGCACCTTTAAGAACTCTACCACCATGTCTTCTGCTTGGAAGATCTGGTATACGTCATGTTTCACAACATCAGTGTGTTTTTTTCAGCTTCTCACAATACTGGTGTCCCACCGCTGCAGTCTCCCACATCACCTGCTGTTTCTCTCACATCACCTGGTGTTTCTGCAATTCTCTGTTCTCTGCTTAATGTGTCAGTTTACTATCCTAGGCAGAAGATGCTGGCTTTATGTGTGTGTGTGTGTGTGTGTGTGTGTGCGCATGTGCGTGTGTGTGTGCGCGTGTGCGTGTGTGTGTGTGTGTGTGTGTGTGTGTGTGTGTGTGTGTGTGTGTGTGTGTGTGTGTGTTCTTTATCACTCTTCCAAAGCCTAAAACTGGAAATTGAAAGCATGCTGTCCGGATTGTACTGTGAGCTACAAAATACAAAACTGAACCAAAATACCTTCAGTGAATTACTTACAGAGCTAATAAAGTAAACATTTTCTGCTGCTATGGCAATATGAAATTCTTAGCATCACCCCCATTAAAGCTAAGAGCTGCCAAATTATATATGCAGTCCAACAGAGAGGTAGCTCTGAATTATAAGGGTTTTCATTCACTGAGGGGGACCATATGGTTGCAAAAACCACCGGAAGTTTTCTGTTCCAAGAGCTTCACTACAGCTTGCCAGATGGGTTT
Source organism: Protopterus annectens (assembly GCF_019279795.1). Lineage (NCBI taxonomy): Eukaryota > Metazoa > Chordata > Ceratodontiformes > Protopteridae > Protopterus > Protopterus annectens. The sequence goes on along the minus strand of NC_056744.1, from coordinate 1,787,806,300 downwards.
TTAAGCTCTAATTTGCCACATGATTCTATATTATGGGATGTGTGAATGCCTGTCTCATAATATCCTCTCCATATTTGTTATTGTTGGAGCACAAAACATGTATGCATTAATTTGTTCACAGAGCACACAGGTAGTTTAATGATTAAACAAAATGGAACAACAAAGCACACATTTAAGGAAGTAATCTGTATTATGAAAAGACATTTTCTCCATCCTCAGCTACTTATTTATTTATTTGTTAACAAGATAAATTTTCTCAAACCCTTTTCAGCCATGTCAGGCTATAAAGACAGTGATATAAGCAATATATGTATATATATATATATATATATATATATATATATATATATATATATATATATATATATATATATATATATATAGATATATATATATATATATATATATATATATATATATATATATATATATATATGTATGGGTCTACCTGATAACACCGACACGCGAAAACACAGACAACGAAATCACCGACACCACAAAACCGAAAGTTCAAAAACACGAAACTTCACATGCCCGACAAACCACAATCCCGACAATCAACAAACAAAACAAATCCCCTGTCCAAAAAGCACACACACAACACAAGCACACCAAAAACCATACAAACCTACACTAAACCTTACATACACAACTATCTATGCACTAACCTTAACCCAAACCCTAACCCTAAGGTCCGCCACTATCGCACACTCACCTAACCCGCGCCCTAACCCTAACTCACTTAACCCGCCCCAACCCTACAGTCTGTCACTATCGCACACTCACCTGACCAGCACCCTAACCCTAACTCACTTAATCTGCCCCTAACCCTAACCCCACACGTACCTTAACATGTCAGTGTTCTCAATGTCAGATTTTCAACTGTCGATCATCTCTGTTGTCGATCTTCCGGTGTCAGTGTTCTCCTCGTCGGTGTTTTGCAGTTTCGGCGTTA
>NC_056744.1:1787780345-1787800345 GCF_019279795.1 Protopterus annectens | reverse complement strand
ACAATTCATATAAATCCTATTTAAAAATTAGGATTTATATGAATTGTTGCTACATATTATATAATTTTTAACATAATATTCTCTTTTAAACTGTTCCTCTTGTGTCGCATTAATTGAATGATTATTTTATTGGCTGTGTGATTAGTGTTGTAATTAATTGGCAATGTATAAAATGTGATGTTCATGTTGCTTGCTATTACACTGAAGAAGGGTACTGGATACCTGAAAGCTTTGCTGCTTGCTTTATTGTCTTGCTATTAAACTGGTTGGTGTCTCACACTGGTGCCAGTCGTTTTGTTTAGACTCAAGCCTGAATGACACAGCTACCTGTCTTTAAATATGACCACAAAGAACTGATGTTATCACCAGATTTGTTTACAGTTAGCAAGCAAATGTAGACTGCAGGAATTAAACACGGGTTGCAAGGGTGCATCTTATTCAGATCTAATCACTATTTTACATGCTATGGCATGCTACTAAAATAGGGGAACAGATGTGGAAGTTGAGCTAATTAGGAAACGGGGCGAGAAAATGCACACAGGCAATTCAAGTAGAGTGTAGAGCGTTCCAAAGTAAAGCACTATGTGTCCTTTTTATTATAACTTAAAAAAACTTTTATTCATAAAAATAGTTACAAAGTACAAATCTGTAAATGTTTAAGCATCCAACTAACTCTGACTCAGTGGTACATTCATACTTTGATTGGTACATTTCGTGGTTCTGTGATTCATTAAAACAACATTCTTAGATGAGACATTCTATGCAAATACTTTTCTGTCTCAAGAAGTAGCAAAAATCCCACTGTTGGCACATTGTACATACTGATTCCTTCAAAAATTGTAACCTATCACCTCCAAAAACTAAATTCAAGGGTAAATAACAAGCACAACCCTTCACTCACTTCCCAAAATAAATATACCAACTGCAGAATCTTTGTACTTGGGGGGGGTGTACTTAGTGCTGGACTAGGGTTTGTTTCATTCACAACAGTTGCTTTTCTGTCTGTTTCTTAGACACGTCACAGAGGTCTGCTTTAATGAATGCTGTTGCCATACTAATCCATCCAAGCGTCAGCAGATTTGTGATTATATTCATGTTAAGTAAAACAACCCCCAGCTCCTACCTTTTGTAATCCAAGACCACCATCACTTTCTTCATCATTTACTAATCCCTCTCATCTTTAGTACCACCTACTCAGAAACACATTTAAAAAACAGAAAGTGACAAAAATAATGGAAAAATAGAAGTACTTGATCGACTAGACAATAAAAAATCGATCTGTAGACTTTAATGAATTGTAAAATTCTACCACACAAGGTTAATTTTTGCTTCAGAAAAAGAGAGATGTAAGATGTTTGCCCTGTTTCTTTAAATTTTTGTTGCCAAAAGTATATTCGCTATGTAGTGCGGTTTTCTGTGTACTTGTCAGCTTCAAAATTCATGTTAATGATGGAGATTCAGAAAATTGTGTTAAGGGATAAATTGAGCCAGAAAATAGGGGCATACCTCCAAAAATAGGGATATCCTGTGTAGGGGAAAATCAGGCCTAAAAATAGGAACATTACTCCAAAATATGGACAGGTGGGAGGTCTGTTCTGCATATAAGAACTGCAATCCTAAGAGGTCACCAGGCACCCATCTGTGTACCTCAAGATAATTTAGGGAGACAGACAGGAATGCAACATAGCAGCTGAAGCGACAGAAAGAGACCCCCTTGCCAGCTGGAGACACAGATTTCAATAGCTAGGCACTGTATTTAGGAGGGTGGGGAATGTATAAGAAACTAAACAGTGTTTCTCTAGCACGGATAACTAAGATTTGGATAGCTATACACTATATGGTGGCAGGGGGCTGTATACTAATCTAAATTGTGTTTCTTTAACTAAGGAAAACTAAGATTTGGACAGACAGGCACTCTGTGTGTGTGTGTGTGTGTGTGTGTGTGTGTGTGTGTGTGTGTGTGTGTGTGTGTGTGTGTGTGTGCGTGTGTGTGCGTGTGTGTGTGTGTGTGTGTGTGTGTGTGTGTGTGTGTGTGTGTGTGTGTGTGTGTGTGTGTGTGTGTGTGTGTGTGTGTGTGTGTGGGTGTGTGTGCTTGTATGTGCATGTGTATGCATGTCGGGGGGAACCGTATGTTAAGCTAAACAGTGTTTTTATTTCACTAAGAATAACTAAGATTTGAAGAGTTAAGCAATCGTATGGAGGCAAACAGTGTTTAACTATGGATAATTAACAGCTAGGCACCACTGTGTTGTGTGTGTGTGTGTGTGTGTGTGATGTGTGTGTGTGTGTGTGTGTGTGTGTGTGTGTGTGTGTGTGTGTGTGGAGGAAAGAAACAATATGTTAAGCCAAACAGTGTTTCTTTAACTATGGATAATTAACAGCTAGGCACTGTGTGTGTGTGTGTGTGTGTGTGTGTGTGTGTGTGTGTGTGTGTGTGTGTGTGTGTGTGTGTGTGTGTGTGTGTGTGTGGTTGGGGACGGACTGTATGCTAAGCCAAACAGTGTTTCTTTAACTAAACTCTATGATAACAAGTACATCAAACCAAGGTAGAACACAGGGGTATCTACAAAATGAAGTACAAATTAAAATATAAATAATGATGGAGACAAACCAGCTTTGGAGTAAGTGATGAGATGTTTGGGTGGGAGTTTTAAGTTTTTGTTGCACATCTAGGATAATTTGTTCTTACAGCTATTGCAAAGTGTAATAGCATAAACTTACATGTCATGTTTTATTTTTTTTTCAGAATCCAAGCAGCTCAGAAAGCATATCTGAATACTCTTCACCATCATCACCAATGCAGGAAACAGAGCACCCGGCCTCATTGTGAGGAACTCTTTCTGTCATTAGTTCCGCTGTTCGTTTTCCTTCACATTATTTTGAACAGATCCCATGAACTGGGAACCTGTGTCAGATATGCTGAAAGCCAATTACTCATTATTTCATTCATGGTAACTAAAATACAAGGATACAAGATTGCTTTTTTGTCCAAATGCTTTTCCTTTGAAGACCAAAAGATGTGCGGGTGAATCAGGTGATCTACATGTTACCTGCAAGCTTAGAACACGGCTTCTTGAGCAGAACCAGGAAGATACAAATGAGGCATGTCTCTTGCTCTTCTCTTCTCCGTCAGTAGCCTGAAACCTATTTCAGTAAGATTTTGGTGCAGTAAGTCTTTTTTATGTCTTTTTTGCCATCTTACCCCTAGAAATATTGTGTCTCCATCCCGATTTACACCCATTCATCCTCTTCCTACCCTTTGTCCTGGGACTGGACAGTGAGAGCCAAGAAGTCCAGCTATTAACTAATGGGGTTTAGGTGCTATTTCTGATTTGTCCAAGCTCCCTCCCCTCCTGCCAACCTGCTAAAGCAGGGCATGCATAACCAGCCTGGTGATATGTACATTTGTCCATGTGCATGCCAAAATCAGATGACAACACCACATACTGCAAAGCTGACCAGAGGTCAGTTCTCAAGTCTCAGATCATGCATCCATCCCAACCAGATGTTACTGACAGAGGAGACCAGGCCACTTCCTTCTGAGAAAAGACAGCTAGTTTAGATAAGAAAGAGGTGACATTGTAAATGAATCCCCCTTTACAGTATATACACGAATGTATACATGTGTTTTTTTTTTATTTAGTTACTATAGAATTCCAGTATGCTAAGTCATTTACTGTCACCATTATCTTGTATAACATAGAAATTATGCTCAATAGGAACTTGTGGAGGATTTCTGTGGTATGAATAAGTGTATGTAAATGGTGAACAATGCTAATCATGTTTTTGCTGTGGCTGAAACCATACTGATTGAAGAAGAGTATGGGTTTATTATCTTTAAGAAATATGAATGCATAATTTCAGATGTAATTTTATAATCTGAATAAAGCATAGAAACTTAGGGGGTTTTAAATGTTTTTTACATTTTTTCCTTATATCTGAATTTTATTTATTACTTTATCTGTTTGTTGCAGTAGATAACTGGAAATCTGTCTGGACTTTTTGTTTGGTCTGGACAAACCCACCTCAAAAGTTTATATAGTAGTGTGAAAAGCTGGTTAGAAAAGTTTTACACAGCGCAATGTCATTAGCAGAGCCTTGCACAAGCTTATTTTAGTAACATTTCTGGTATTTTCATGTGCAGTATTTGTAAGAGAACTATTTTCTTAGTATATCAATACACATTGCAGTTGAGTTTTTTCTGTCTTTCAAATGTTATTTTTTCTTACTAGTAAATGGTCAAGACAAATATTTGTGTAATTATTTAAAAACAAAGAAATAACCACTTCTCATTCTGATGTAAGCGTTGGTCACCTGGTTTTGTTATTTGTTCAGATAGTACTGTTTCACGATGCAGTTTGATAGGTTTTAAGCCCCCATCTAATTCACTGATGCAGAAACAAGTTGCTGTGAATTTTATTTGTAAGAATTTTCAATATGACTATATTTTTTGGAATGAACTAATAATCTTTAAAAAAATGTGCACATGATAGTCTGATGATATGGTCATATGTTTATACATTATGTAATAATAATAAAAATGGATAGGCTGTAAAAGTACTTTTTCCACTATTAATAGTATTATGACTAATTTAACTACTATTACTATAACTAATCTGACTGTTCCTACTATTACTAACTGCTATTATGATTGCCAATGCTGCTTTTACTGTTACTGTTTCTGTTACAGCTACTGTTAATACTACTGCAATTATTACCTCTTCTACTCCTATTACTACCATTAATGCTACTATTATTACTACTGCTACTACTATTACTACCATTAATGCTACTGTTATTATTACCACTGCTACTACTATTAGTACTATTACTACTATCGTTATTATTACCACTGCTATTACTATTACTACTGTTGCTACTACTGTTATTATTACTACTGCTACTATTACTGTCAAAGGAAAAATAAATTTAAAAAATGATCAATACACAGCAGGTTCAGGTTAAGGCACTTTAATCTTGCAGCAAGGAGACAAAAATGTGCTAATACAGAGTTTGTCTAACTAAAATCAGGAAGTAAATCCATCTTTATACACTTTCTAACAAGACATTGCCTACCAAGCTGACGTAACAGATCACAAGTTTTAACATCATCATTTCATAGCAGCTGTTTGTCCATGATTTTCTGCTTGCACTATCAATTTTATGAAAAACTTCCTAAGAAAAACAACGTGGCCTTGGTGACCACCGGTTAGATACAACTTCCCACTATATTATGTTACCATTCAAGGTACTATAGCTAATTCGAGCACAAAGCAAGTACAGATTCTTCAAGCAGTCTTTTGTTTCATGTCTCTCTTCTTTTCCGCAGCTGTGCATGTTCTCATAGCACGAACAGAGCTGATTGTTCATATTCAATCATATTATAGAAAACAGTATTGTTCTATTCATACACTATTCATACATTTTCCTGACCTAGCAGATAATCACCTGCTTCTCAGTACATTTCCAGAAGGCATAAACATGAATTTTGCTGTGCTAGCAAATACTAGGTCAGGGTGCATCTTGCAGTTTCAGAAAGCATACTGTGGTTTGAAAAATCATCTTATAATTCATACAGAATTAAGCTGTACATAAAATAGAATGAAATGTGTTAACTCTTTTAGCTTCTAATAAGCACTAAATATACATATTAATACATATTTCTAACAATTACTATTAGTACTACGACTGCTATTATTACTACTGCCACTATTACTACTGTTGCTACTACTATTATTACTACTGCTACTATTACTACTATTATTGTTACTACTCCTACTACTATTACTATAGTTACTACTACTATTACTGTTTTATAACTATTATTATCACTATGAACACTGTTATTGCTATTGTTTCTCTTATTATTAATATTCTTATTACTGTTATTACTAATTATACCACTACAACTACTACACTTAGTACTACCTCAGAAAAATTGTCATAAGTTTGAAAATGCAACTGTTCTTTCAGGAGGGAAATGTAGGAGAAGCAAACTATGCTGTACCAAAGCTGTAACAAACTAAGAAAAATGAAAATGTAAGCAAGTCTTTAAAAGAAATTGTTTTTACTTGAATTTCAGTAAATGTATTTACTGTGTGTGTGTGTGTGTGTGTGTGTGTGTGTGTGTGTGTGTATATATATATATATATATATATATATATATATATATATATATATACATACATATAAAAGAGTGTACATTTGCTACTGTGGCAATGCACTGCAGTTTAAAAGGGAAAGTAACTGCTGTGAACACAATTTCACTGTGTAAAGCCCAATGCCCTTTGAAGATGCTACTCTAGGTGGAAGGTTATTACCTTATTTGGGACTCATTCCAGAAGTATGTAACCATGGAAACAAGAAAACATATTCCAAAATCCAAACTTGGGGTCACATGAAGTCTTGCCTGAAATTCATAGAATAGAAAATTTTAGCCAGCAGGAGTTGCTGGATTTTCCTGCAGGAGCATGCATAGAGAGAGACATGGCTGCCTATAAGCATTTCTGAGAATCTGTTTTAATCTTGATAACTAGTAACAGATGGGGCACTATGTTTTAACCTATCAGCTTAGTTTGCTGTATGGCATCTGCCAGTTCACAACTTTAATTTTTTGTGCATGATTCTTTCTGTTTTTCATATTTACTTTTCAGCTGTGATTTATTTTATTTATTTCAAGTAAAGAACCATAATTCAAATGTAAATGTTTGTGACTTGTAATCTATATATATGTGAACTTAATGCTTTGTGTAATGAGCTACTCATCAACATGTGGCTGCTCAGTGTGAAATGCTACCGTTCAAATATTCAAAGGTCACTTTATTTTAAGAGTAAACAGTAACCTGCATTATTGGTTTTATCAGTGTAATTCTGCATATGTCAGTTCTACTATAAATGGGAAACAGGGTGCTGGGTTTGGATACATCATTTATCCCCTTTTGAAATATAGTGTGTCTGTGTGTGTGTGTGTGTGTGTGTGTGTGTGTGTGTGTGTGTGTGTGTGTGTGTGTGAGTGTGTGTGTGTGTGTGTGTGTGTGTGTGTGTGTGTGTGTGTGTGTGTGTGTGTGTGTGTGTGTATGTGTGTGCGCACAACTATGTCAACTAAACTTTGGACAAGTTTTAATAACTATTGTTAAGATTGTATTGGAAGTAACTGGGCTCACTCTAAGGTGGGTAAAATCCTGGGGAACCAGGGGTTATGACTCTGAAGTGCAGTTTACAGAATAAAGTTTATTAGGGTGTTGCAGCAGGTGTTGGCTATTGCCCAAAGCAGCGGTACATATTGACTGTACATCCGTAAATCCGAATGCCCATTGCTTGAAAGACCAAACCCCTGCTTGTCAAATATTATTGATTGCCAGTGATACATATTTAATGCCTGGAACATCACATTTTGCTAGGCAATGGTGAGAATATATTATACACTGCACTTGTGTAACCTGCAAAATTTTAATTTTATTTTCTAAGATTCTTGCCATTTTGTTGGAAACAATTTTATTTCCAACAATTATCCAAATCAGTTCAAAGTTAACATTGTTATGCCTGATGTTAGCATCATTATTCGAAAACATTGCTTTTATTAAATAAGTACTTAAACAGTCTAAGTCATCTAACTGTGTGACTACTTTTCTGTTCTGTTTATCATTGCCAGGTATCCCTGCCTACTATATCTTTATAAACAGTCTAAGCCATGTAACGGTGTGACTGCTTTTCTGTTCTGTTTATCATTGCCAGGTATCCCTGCCTACTATATGTTTATAAACAGTCTAAGCCATGTAACTGTGTGACTGCTTTTCTGTTCTGTTTATCATTGCCAGGTATCCCTGCCTACTATATGTTTCGTGAATCAGTGTGAATCGGTACGTGGTTCCTCCCACTGCCTACTATGTTTAGTGAATCAGTGTGAATCGGTACGTGGTTCCTCCCACTGCGTACTATGTTTCATGAATCAGTGTGTATCGGTACTTGGTTCCTCCCACTGCCTACTATGTTTAGTGAATCAGTGTGAATCGGTACGTGGTTCCTCCCACTGCGTACTATGTTTCGTGAATCAGTGTGAATCGGTACTTGGTTTCTCCTTATTAACTTCCCTTTGACTACCACACCAGGTACCTCTGGCTGCCTCCATTCTCTTTCTCCTAATCTTTTCTCATTTCTATCGCTCCTCTTTTCCTTGTCTATCTATTAGTCTCCCAATATTCTGCATCATCATGTCCATTTCTTCCTATCCTGCTCATATCCCTTCTCTGACTGCAAAATATTTCTTGCCTAGCTATTTCTTGCATTAAATTCTTCACCTCTTCCACTTCAGGAGGGTGGGATCTATTTTCTTCCATGTATGGGTTATTGCCTTTTCCCTGTTAGCATTATAACACCCAGTAAAACTCTTTCTTCTGAGTTTCAACTCCCAGGTTCAGAAATTCCCAATAAAAGTGTCAGCTTTGTTAGTTCCCTGCTCTCAGGCTTTATCTTAGCTCCTCATTTCCCTAGTTTCTTGTAGATTGCTGACTAGAAACATTCTCAAAATATATGCAACCAGTTACATAGTGTATTTCATTTACATCTCCAACATCTGCTGTGCATTGTTGGACACATCTTAGTAAATATATTTAGTGCATAAAAATCCTTGTGAAGACATTTCCTTGTAAAAATTCTAAACTTTCTAAGTCTTGCAGCCTGAACACTCTAATATATGTTTTGCAATTGTCTTCCAGTGTGTCTTACCTCTGATTTTTTTCTCCAATTCTTTTTCAAGGTCTCATCTGACCTTTGACTTTTTTTTATTCATCTTATTAGTCATGCTCCCGCTTATTTGATAAAGCCTAGAGACCACTTTTGGAACTAGTTGCAGGCTAGTTACCACTGAAAGATATTTACCCTAGCTAGGCAGTTCTGGAAGCTCATGTATGTCCCTTTTAAAGTCATTATATACCTCTTTGGACTCCTGTATATTATGTTGTCCATTTTCTAACCTTCTATGTTTTCCTAAATCTTTCTCGTGTTAAGAAAGCCTGAGCGTCTTTCATTTGGAAACACTTTCTAACCTCTTCCATACCTGTTCACCCATCTTACTAATTGCCACATTTCCTATTTAAATTTATTCCATTTTTCATTGGGGTAAACTACTTCCAATTTTCCCTCTGTAACCAGACAATTTTGGGTATTTGAAATTTCAGTCCAAATCTGTAATGGATAAACATTTGTTGTGGTCCAAAGTACTAAGACTGGATCTTGTCCCGCCAATAAGCTGTTAAGTCCAGCACTCCTACCCCTCTCTGAGGTTTAGGGAGTATTAGTTTTCCCATGCAACTCTAAGTTTCACCTGCCCCTGAATTAATGCTATCACTGCATTCTTCAGGTGCCTAAAATGCTTCTCCTGGTGACACAGGAAAAGCCCTAAAGCAATATAATACCAGGGACAATACACAATACACAATACAAAAATCTGCAAGACCTGGATTTAATCGCCCAAACCCAGCTCCATCTTCCTCCATTGCCTTAGTCAGTTTAAACATCCATTTTGTTTTTTTTTTGGGGGGGGGGGGTTTGCATCAGTTGTCTTCTCTATATTTCTGGACAAAAGTATTTAACTTGCTTTGTATTCCGTACCCCTGGGGATTGCATCATCATCCTTACTGATAGTTGGAAATTAATGGTGATGGTTTGCATTTTGTGTATGTTTATTTCATATCCAGAAATGTTACCAAACTCCAATAAAAGTTTGAAACAATCCCCAAACTAGAAGTCTAGATCAGACAAATATACAATGAGGTCAACTGCATAAAGGGACAGCTTGTCTTCCTTTTCTCCTTTTCTTAAATCCTTAAACCCTGATTTTGTTATGTGCATTGCTAGCCACTCCAGATAAAGGACAAACAAGTTTGGGGATAGGGGGCATCCTTTACTACCATTTTTGTTCATTGCCTTCACTTCTTATATCTCTGTTAAAGTTTTGATAATATTGTCTGATGTTTGCCTTCCCTTTGAAGATCAACACTGATCATCCATAACCAAATTAGGAACACAAGCTGACAGTCGCTATGCCAGAATTGCCATGAGTATTTTATAACCTTGATTGAGTAAAAATGTAGGGCTAAATGAGCTTATTTCTAATGGGTCCTTATCTGACTTTAATAATACTGATGCCACTACACTTTTCAATGACAGAGGTAGTTCATGGATAAATAATGCACTGTTATCTAATGGTAACAATATGACTGACATCTCCTTCCCTCCTAGCTGATATATATCCATTGGAATCCCATCCAGCCCAGGGAATTCCCATTTGCTATTTATTAATTTGGTACTTGAACTCTTTCAATGTTGTAGATGCCATAAGCTTGTGGACTTCCTATCTGGCTAATATAGGAATCCCACCCTCTCTAAATGCCTCTTCACTTCAAGTAGTATTATCTTCTCTTCTATACAAACTCATAAATATCCTTGGATGCATTCTAGTATCCTGTCAGACTCTTCTTATGTTTTTGTGGTGTTGTGGTCCACCATCCTCTGAACCCACTTTGCCACTTTTGCTTGCTTAGTTTAATAACTAGGCTACTGTGCCCTTTAGTGGAGTATCCCCAAAAAGCCTTTTGGATTGTTTTTTTTTTTTAATTTTGCTTTGAATTGTCTCTCTTGTTCTAACAATTTCTCTATTTCCATCTCAACCAATCTTATTTTCTCTTCTGCCCTTCCTTCCCTGCTAGTTGTCATTTCTTTTGTCCTGTTAACTACTCCTGTCATTTCAAGACCACCCACATCTTGTATTCATTTTTCTTTTGAACATAATCTTCCAGGATGCATACCTATTTTATCTTCATCTGCTCCTGCCAATCCAAAATCCCACCTATATTCTCTTGATATATTGTACTGTCTTCATTTCTCAATCCATGCTTCTCCACATTTCGGGGATGAGACGTATATTAAGTCGGGAAGGTCCAACGCTTTGATTTTTTTTTCTTTTCTACTTATTCTCAACTCTGCTGTCATGGGAGCATGATCTGACAACGGAAAATGCAGTATTTCCCATTTATTTATCAAACAGTTTTATTTTCTACAAATATAAATTCAATTTATCCTGGAGTATCTTTGATATACTTTTAAATAATATGTATAAGTAGAATTTTAGACCTCTTCTCTATATATATGTCCCTCAACCCTAGTGACTCCATTAATTTCCCAAAGTATTTCCCCATGCTGGGTGTTCTCAACTGTCAGGGCTCCCCTTGCACAGTTTCTGTGCTTGTTATCAAATTAAAATCCTCCATCCATACAAGATACCTTCCTGAAATTGTATTAAGGCATTACACTTTTCTATAAATTTCCCTAATGATGACTCTGGTGATTGACATATTCCAGTCAAAGTGATAACCTTTTTTTCTATTTTTATCTTTATAGCCACATATTTGCTCTCTCTGCTAACTTACCTATCTTTTGGTATTGTAATCCCAGAAATACAAAAAATAACAGCAAACTAACCTTTCCTTCACAGCTAAGTGTAGCAGAGTCTGGATGAGCCTTTCTGGTATTGTGCTTAACAATATTGCAACCCGTTGTCTTAGTTTGTTAACATTCCTATGAAGTAATCACTGCATAATCTGATTTCTGTTTTTTATTGTTTTTTATGTTTATCACAGTTCATATGTGTTTCTTACAGGCGTAGTATTTGAGGAGATAATTTATATAGGTATCTAAATACCCCTTCTCTCTCTTCACTGTCCTTCACTTCTCCATAGATTCTATGATACTATCCATAGCATGTTGAAAGGAAATTTACCCGTTCTTTTCCAGAAATATCTTTCCTTAACAGGGGTACCTGACTGTTGCAGTCTACTTTTTTGACAGTCCCTCCTCACCTTGCCTGAGACCAGCAGTAACTTTATTATCTTCCCTTGTCCTAGATTAAACAATAAATTTATAGCAAGAAAAAATATTAACTAACTGAAACATATTATGCAAATCCATTAAATACTTTCCTTGTTGTAGTATTCCAGACTATTCTGAATTCCAACTATTTTGAAGCTTGGGTGGAAAAGTGTTCAGAGGAAACACCTGTAGAATGTCTTCAGAATGTCTGCCAAACCAACAACTTCAAATTTTTAGTGTCTATTTCTCAGTGTTAATTATGTAGGCTGCCCCTGTGGGCGACAAGTCTTTATTTAAGCTTCTAACTATCCTCTAGCTTCTCACCACTGTTCTGCATTTCACACAGTGGAGACAAATAATTAGTAAACGGGGGGGGCTACACTCATGTGAAAGACCTTCACTCACAGCCACGCCATAATTTTCTCTCATTTTACTGCAGCACTAAATATAATTACTCCCCCTTCAACTCTTTCATGGGTTAGACCTTTTGCTGAACTTCCTGGTAACATTGCTTTCCTCACAGACATATCTTCTTCCTGTCCACTGTTTGATGTAGCTCCACCTTCTTCCTGTTCACTGTCTGATGTAGCCCCACCTTCTTCCTGTTCACTGTTTGATGTAGCTCCACCTTCTTCCTGTTCACTGTTTGATGTAGCTCCACCTTCTACCTGTTCACTGTTTGATGTAGCTCCACCTTCCCGCCTCCAAAACCTGTTGATACTCTGTTAACACTTGTTGGGACTCCCCTCGGTCTGTAAATGTTCTTGTCTGGGGAGGGAAGACTTTTAAGTATGCAGGATAAATTATTTGAAATTTCAGAGATTTCTGCCTACATATTTGCATGGAATGAAACGACTCCTTTTCTTGTACATTTCTGCACCAAAGTCCTGATCTATAAATATCCTCTCCTGACTATAGAAGCACTTCTTCCCTTGTTTCTACAGGTGTGAGAGCAAATTCTCTCTCTTTTTTTTTTTTTTTCATAATAAGCAAATCATACTATCACCTGGTGTGGTCCTCTGGCATTTGGCACAAATACCAGGAGAAATATCCTGTGAGCTTTCTCTTTCATGTGATTTCATTCTGTGGAATTGCCAATGACTCACTCAGCAGTCTTTGCACAAATCCCATCACAGCCTTTCTTTCTACTCTCTCCAATTCTTTATTTTTTGTTACAATAATTCTATTTTCAATTGGCTGTCTGTTATGTGAGTCTGGTTTCTCTTTACAACCTTCTGTACTTCTACTAAATCATCCAGCCACAGACAGAGTACCTGTTCCACCTCACTGAATCTCATGTCAGTCATCGTCACATAATCATCTAAATTTGCTTCAGTTGTACTTTATTTATCCAATATCAGTGTAAAAGTGCCTGTTCCAGAACAGACATTGCCACGTCTACACTCATTCAGTGTCCCTTTTTCACTTTTTTCCTTAGCCATACCTTTGACTTGAACTATGTCACTAGCATGGGTCACCTGCCTCCTGCCTTTCTTCCATCATGCCACACTACGTAACTTCATCTCTTCACACTCAGCCTCTAAGTGTAGAGATTTTTTTCGTAAATTATTGTCACTTGTTTGCTGGGGCACTGACTGTGTAACTTATTCCAAGGAATGAGAACTAAGAGCAGACTAATTTTAATACTTCTTTGTTTCTGTTATAACCAGAAGTCCCCAACCTCTAAAACAGTTTTACCACCACAAATTCTGCATACTCTTGCAGCAGAATTTCTTGCATAGCAATTATTTTATTTTTCTAAACCAAAGTACTTAGGAAACAGTAAAATGAGCTCTGTGGAGTTTAAAAAATAAAATATGTAAATGTCACACTTGACTAAAAAGTATGAAGGAAGGGGAATTTTGTATGTCAGCATGACCACAGATGGCATGAAGGCTGCCTTGGGTAGAGATAAAATTAAAGCCATTTAAAATGGGGACAGTCTTGTAATGGCACGACATGCAAAAAAGCAAATCAGTCCACCCCCAGGTGATCTCAAAATCCATCTTGAACTGAAAAACTGGAGAAAGAGCTGGAAACTTGATGCCTTAAAGCAGTTAAGAGATTGAAACAGCTTTACCTGCAACAGGAGCACAAACAGAAACCAACAGAAGAATGTTTCCGAAATGAAGCAATGATTTTACAAGAATTATCAAACAATAATCACATGAGAAGACCTCAAAAATGATAACAGAAAGGTTAAGACTCCCATCAAACTTCATTTTGCATTCCTGAATTTAATTCTTGGACTCTCTGTTTCTGCACAGTATGTTTCTGAATACGTTAGACAACACTTGTGGGCCATCCCTGATAAGAGGTATTTGTGTCTCGGCTTAACGTATTACCATTTCACTTCTTTTCATGCCTTCAGGTAAGTCACAGTCTCTTGGCCTCCTTGAGGACATGGCTGTAAATCTCCTATTCTTCTTGTGAAGTGCTCACCTTAACATTTTATGTCTTAATTTTCACAGTAATTAAATATAAAGTCAATGAAATTATAAATAATATAACTGCATCATGTGAAATTCGACATCACAATGAATACAATTACATTGATCATATATATATATATATATGTGTGTGTGTGTGTGTGTGTGTGTGTGTGTGTGTGTGTGTGTGTGTGTGTGTGTGTGTGTGTGTGTGCATAGCGTGCATGATATATTAGATTCACGAGGTATCACCTGTTTATACCTTGTTCATTAACATATATGTGAAGGCTGCCAGCCTAGCCAGATAGAAATTTATAGAAAATTCTGTCATCTGTAAATATTAATGTAAATCACAGGCTTGTTGTCTTACATGGAAAAAATGGTGTTACATGTGGAACTGCAAAAAATTTAACAGCAGTGCACTCTGCTATAAGGAAGCTAAGTCAAGCATTTTATGACTGTCTTTGATCTTTAAAGTTGCCTTTGGCCTGTCTTGATAAAGGAAGTCTTGCAATTGTTTTTTAAGGCCAGATTTAATGGCCAGAATTTGCATGCATAAATGTCCTTAATGGCTTTGCTTTCTGACCTGGCATGAGCTTACTAATGAATGTAGCCTGTTAGGCTGGGAACCCCAGGAAAGTGTGACGAATGATGTAATGTGAACCAGGAATTTGATTTTAAAAACAGAGAGAATCAGAGAGCATTAAGCATTTTTGTCTTGACCATCCAACTCATCAGTACTCTACCTTTGCTCTATATGCAAGTTTATCTTAGACTTGTGTTTTCCCTTAGAACTAGCTAGAAACTAGAAAGATTAGACTGTGTTTTTCTGTGATGTCAGAACTGTACTACTGAATTATTTTAAGTATTTCTCTGTGATATCTGAACTCCTGACTAGCACTGTGTAGTAAAAAGTATTGTCTTGTGTTTTTAATTATTTATTATTAAATATTTTAAACCCTTTTAACTGTGGCTGTTTTGTGTAGAGATAATTTAAGCTCTAGAGAACATTGCATGTATATAGTGATCCTGTACCAAGTCACTCTAATAAGCCTTGACTGTTTAGTCACACTTACCAGTTGAATAATAATATTGCACAGTAATAATTGGACACCCTTTTATGGGCCTTTGGGTAGCTGATAATTATTTGCTGGGTGGTGGCAGTGATTTCTACCGTATAGTCTGGGAAAAGGGGGCACAGCTGGAGAACCTGTGCCAGCCTTCCCCAGGACTGTTTGTATGGTTATATAAACTCTTCTCAAAGTGTGTGTGTGTGTGTGTGTGTGTGTGTGTGTGTGTGTGTGTGTGTGTGTGTGTGTGTGTGTGTGTGTGTGTGTCAGCTAGCTGAGCAGGGACAAGAAGCACTGGTTGGACAGAGAGAGTGCTGCAGGTTTTAGCTTGCCCACTAGGCTAAGATCTGGACATTATAGCTGTGCTGGTGGGGAGTCTTATTGGGGACCTGGAGAGCAAGGGAGTGACCAGCCCCAGACTGACTGTGATCTCTATGTGCTCTTAAGGGAAATTGCACTTTACTTTGTGTATTTGTTATCCTTTCGTCCTATATGAAACTCCCCTCACTGGTGTTAGTGGTGAAGATTGAGGCTCCTTTACTGCTTGGCCAGGGCATGGGCATCACATATTAATTGTTTGGCAGTGGTGGGATATCCACATCACATGTTAACTGGTTGTCTAATACTAATTGGATTGTAGTGGTGTGGGTAGAGTGAATTCCTGTAGCTTGTGTACAGTGAGCTTTGAAGGTGTTTTGTGCTCTAAATCAGCCATGCAGTGAATGCTCAGAGTTCAGATCACAATTGTTTTATTTCTTTTGTTAGCTTAGTTAGTCAGGGTGAGCAGGCAGCATGTCAGCAGAGGAGTATGGAAAGCTAATAAGGAGCCACCTGGCAGAGATGTGCCAGGCTAGGGGACTGGTGCATGGAAACCTGACTAAGGCATACCTAATCGCAGCCTTGGTTACAGCTGCATCAGAAAACAGCAACAAGGAGGACAGTCAGACTGGCAGTGGAGTTATAATACCCTCGGAGAATGGACAGCTCAACCTTTCTGCAGAGGCCTTAAAAATCCATCTGGAACTAAAGAGACTTGAGTTGGAGGCCAGGCGTTTGGAGATAGAAGCCGAGAAAAAGGAGCAGCAGAGGCAGCATGAGAAGGAGATGTTGACTCTTCGCCAGAGCCATGGAGGTAATGGGGAAGGGAGTAACTGGACTTCAAAAGCACGAAAGGTTAGTACATTTCTTCTGCAATTTAAAGAGGGGGATCATTTTGATAGTTTCATTCATGTCATATGTTTGAGAGGGTATGCAAACAGTATGGTGTTGACCAAAGGCTCTGGTTATGGTTGCTGACCTCCTTACTCCATTGTAAAGCTGTAACTGTTTGTCAAAAATGTCTGACGTTGCATGTTTTGATTATAATGCTGTTAAAAATCACTTGTTAGAATTGTTTAAGCTAACACCTAAAACGTATAGGAAAAAGTTTTGTGAGCATAGACGTAAGGCAGATGAAAGTGTGTGTGAACATGTTGCTGAACTGAGCACTTATTTCCATAGGTGGGTGAGTGGATGTCAGGTCACCACTTTTGAAGGGGTGGCAGACCTTTTGGTGAGGGGATAAGCCCTTAGCACTTTGCCTGAGGACATGAGGATCTGGTTAGCTGATAACAATGTGCTACTTCAGATGAATTGGGGAAGAAGGGAGACCTATACCTGGCAAGCAGGGCAGCCCTGCACAGGAAAGGGACCTCCAGTACTGCTCATGGGTTTAAAGGAACCCATGGTGGGCAGCACAGATTGCCCCAACAGAATCTGCCAGTAGCATGGGGAAGCCACTAGTCCAGGTACACATCCAAGAGCTAGGGTTAAATATTTTGAATGCAACCAGTGGGGCCATATGGCATACAGGTGTCCATGGAGGCAAGGTGGGGAACAAAAGGTGAGGGAGCCAGTAAGTGGGAGAGACAAAATGCCAATAGTAGGTTGTCTTGAGACAACAGGAGTATTGAACTACCATCCTGCAGATGTCTAGATAGGGGAGGATTTGGATGAGGCAGTACCATATGCTTATCCAGTTACACGCAGTCAGGATAGGAGACAAGCATGTGGGTCTGGTAGCCTGAGGGAGACCCAGAAAGACTGCATACTTGTAGCTAGGACTGGTGAGGTGGTTACTTTAGGGAGGGAGCTATCCTGTATCATTGAGACTGAAGGTGAGCCACAGCTGTTTGGCAGTACTGATGGTCCACTGGACAGAGTGACTGCAAAGGTAGAGGTGAGTTGTAGTACCCAGGCTGACAGTGAGGCACCACTGTCCAAGGATGCCAGACTTCCTGTGGAAGGGGAGCTGGGAAGGGTTACAAGGAGAGAGTTGAGACAGGCTCAGCTCTCAGACTCTACATTGCAAGGCCTAAGGCAGGTAACTAGGGAGGCATCTAATTCTCAAGGAAAGGAGGAATCTGTATACTGGGACAAAGGGTTACTATACAGAGGCTGGACCCCTGAGGGATGGCTAGAAGGTGACAGAATACAGCAGTTGGTAGTGCCTAGAGCCTACCATCTGGCGCTTCTACCTATAGCCCATGATATTCCCTTTGCAGGTCATATGGGCATAAAAAGTACAAAGAGTCATATTATGCAGAACTTCTATTGGTCTGGAATTTCCAGAGATGTAACAGGGTACTGCATGACCTGTGAGCAGTGCCAAAAGGTAGGCAAGGCAGGAGGCAGGTGAGAGCTCCTTTGATGCCTTTGCCTGTGATTGAGCAGCCATTTCAGAGGGTCGCTATGGATATTGTGTGTCCTCTGAGTACCTCAAGTTCCACAGGGAAAACGTATATCCTAGTGGTAGTGGATTATGCTACATGATACCCTGAGGCAGTGGCTTTGTCCTCCATTGAGGCAGAGAAGGTGGCAAATACTTTGTTAGAGATTTTCAGCAGGATAGGCTTCCCAAAAGAAATACTGACTGGCAGAGGTTCCAATTTCATGTCAGACCTGCTGGCTTGTCTGTGGAAGTCCTGTGGGGTGAAGCACACGAAGGCCACCCCTACCATCCCCAGACTAATGGTCTTGTTGAGATGTTAAACTCTACAATAAAGTCCATGCTATGGGCATTTGCAGATCAGTTTAAGAGGGAGTGGGACAAATATTTGTCCCATTTATTGTTTTCTTACAGAGACATTCCCCAGGAATCTACAGGTTTTTTACCCTTTGAGTTGCTGTATGGGCATAGGGTGAGGGGACCTCTAGATTTAATTTGAGATGAATGGGAAGGTGAGTACGAGTTTCACAAGGAGTCCGTTGTGGCATACAGCCTAAATCTCAGGACAAGGCTCAGGGAACTCATAGGCTTGGCCCAGGAGAACCTGGCAGAAGCCCGACAACAGAAAAAGGTGTGGTATGACAGGAGTGCTCGAGCTAGAGAGTATGCTGTGGAGCAGCAGGTAATGGTTCTCATTCCTGTCAGACACAACAAGCTGCAAGCAGCTTGGGAGGGACCCTACAAGGTGGTAAGAAAGATAAGTGATGTTAACTACATGGTGGAACTGCTAGGCAGAAGGCAGGGGCACAAACTGTACCATGTTAAGATGGTGAAACCTTACTTTAATAGGGAGGCCCTTGTTCTGAGTATTTGCAGTGGATTGCAGGAGGAGTCTAAGGGAGGTCTGGGGACTGATCTCCTCAGTGAGGCTTGGGCTGACACCTAAGTGGAAGGAGTAGCAATGTCCCAGCAGCTATCTCCTACCCAGGTTCAAGAAATCCAAGCAGTGTTGCAAGAATTTGGGGACATGTTCACTGGGAAACCAGGGTGCACTCACCTTGGGCAGCACTAGGTGGATACAGGACTCCAAAGGCCTATTAGGCAGGCCTTTTATAGAGTGCCTGACAGATCAAACAGACTCTGAGGGAGGAGGTACAGGAGATGTTGGAACTAGGGCTGATGCAAGAGTCTGACAGTCCCTGAGCCTCCCCAGTTGTGCTGGTGCCAAAGAAGGATGGCAGCACCAGGTTCTGTGTGGACTACAGGAAATTAAATAGTCACACAGAGTCAAATGCTTACCCCATGCCTAGGACAGATGAGGCCCTAGAGCAGCTGGGTGTGGTTAAGTATCTTAAAACCATTGATCTTACCAAGGGTTACTGGCAGGTGCCCTTGACTCCCAGTGCTAGAGAGAAGTCAGCCTTTGTGACTCCTTTTGGCTTGTATAAGTTCACAAAGATGCCCTTTGGGATGAAGAATGCCCCAGCGACTTTCCAGAGGCTGGTAGATTGTATCCTAGCAGGAGGGTTTGCCCTTGCTTACCTAGATGATATTGCCATCTACAGCCATTCCTGGCCAGAGCACCTTTAGCATGTCAGGGAGGTGCTGGGCAGACTACAGAGGGCAGGGTTGACCATTAAGCCGAGCAAATGTCAGGTGGGTATGGCAGAGGTCTCCTACCTAGGGCATAGAGTAGGGAGTGGTAAGATAAGGCCAGAACCTGCCAAAGTGGAAGCCATTCAGGCATGGCCTGCACCTGTTACTAAAAAGCAGGTGAGGGCATTTTTAGGGACAGCAGGGTACTACAGAACATTCGTCCCCAGTTATAGTACCATAGCTGCTCCCCTCACAGACCTGACAAGGAAGAACTGAGCTGGCCAGCCAAAGGCCAAGTTGCTAAGATGGAGCCTAGAGTTGCAAGCATATGAT